>NW_012134970.1:200345-209738 GCF_000956105.1 Propithecus coquereli | reverse complement strand
TGCTTTTCTGAGTACACAGCTGCTTCTAGGAGTCATCTGTACTTCCTGTCACCACTTCCTCTTCTCCTGTTTGTTCATCAACCTACTCCAGTAAGGCTCCCTCCCTCCACAGAACAGCTCCTATCCAGTCACCAGGAGCGTCCACATTGCCCAAGCTGAGGATCACTGTTCAGCTCTTACCCTCCTTGCCTGCTCAGCACCATTTGTTGCAGTTGACCATTGCTTCTTGCATGAACAGGTCCCTCACTGGACCCCTGGCCACTGCATCCCCGATCCTCTCCCTTCACTGGCTGCTCCTTCTCAGTCTCCTTGTCTGACTTCTCAACTTCCCAACCTCTGACTATGTAATTCCCCAGGGCTTGGTCCTTGGATCTCATCTTATTTCTAATTCACACTTAATCTTTTGGGGTTTTGGTTCAGTTCCACACGACTCAAAATGCCCTCTGTAGATTAATGTTAATTTCAACATTGATATCTGCAGCCCAAACCTCTCTGCTAATTGCAGTGTTTATCAAATTTCTAATTGATATTTCTTCTTTATTGTCAAGTAGGTATCTCAAGCTTAACAGAATTAAATATCAACTTTGGACTGCTCCCAACACCCTTAAACCTGCTTATCAAATCTTCCTCATTTCAATACATTTTAACTTGATTTTTCTAGTTTTTCAGACCAAAATTTTTGGTATTTTCCATGAAAAATTTGTAAAAATTTAAATAATAAATTCAAGGAAAAATAATAGAAATTTATAATATCATAATTCAAAATTTTATAGAATTATTTGGTTCTCTAGGATTTATAACCTAAAAAATTTTGCTAATTTTAAATTTAGTTTTTAATCATTTAATTTCATGTAAGTCATGAGACTTTCAAGAATAAGTCCTTTTGGGAATTCTTCAGTTCACTTTATGATGATCAGAATCAGCTTTGGCCTCATTTGGCTGAATGCAACTGAATATTTATTTTATTTTTGACATTTGGCCTTTGACATTACTTGAAACTGTATATAGCGTGCATACATATACACATAGGTACATTTATATATATGCACATTGTATGTGTGTGTCTCTGCCAACAGGTACAAGTCTGCAGCAGTGGCCGCCAGCATCATCATGTGCTCCCACCCCCTGACTCCCGCCCAGCAGCTGGTGGGCTGGATCGACCACATCCTCCAGACACGGTGCAGCGCACCTCAAGCCCTATGCCTTCCAGCAGCCCTGGCATGAACAGTACCTGCTGGACGTCTTAGTGTTCCTGCTGGGGCTCACTCTGGGCACCATGTGGCTTTGTGGTAAGCTGCTGGGTGTGGTGTCCAGGTGTCTGTGTGAGGCCAAGAAGCTGAAGGAGACGTGAGGCCAAGTGCAGCCTTGGGAGGCTGTTGGGAGTCCCTGGTTCTTCAGAAGTTTCCCGCTAGCTTAGATCATGCTGGTCTCCCACTACCCTGGCTCCACCCACCATCACCTCCTCTTGCTTATGTTATGACAACCTGCTTCTTCCTCTATTAATGCTTTCTTGCAGGAACCCTGGCTTCTTGGCTTATTAAGCAGCTGTAGCTGTGCTATGTTTCTGCCTCTGTGTGATTTGAGCTGCTTATCAAATTTAAAGCCCTCTTCCTAGCTCATGACTCTTCCCTCCCAGGCACAGGGCTCTAATAGTTCCAGTCTCCTTATTCAGCCACTTTCCCAGTCTTTTTCTCCCACTCCTACCTCTATGCCTGTGGTAGCTGCTGTCAAATTCTACTTTATTTCCTGGACCCTCCAGCATCGGTAACTCAGCCTTTTCCCTGAACCATGGAAAGCTATGCTATCCATGCACAAGACACTATGGAAGTTGCAATAGTTAACACCCTTGGGAGCACCCCTCAATCAGTGGCTCCTGGGATTTAGCGTGGACATACCCCAGCTCCCTTTCTTCTCGTGAGATAATTCTGAGCCATGTTTTTGGAACTGTTCTACATTTTTCCTGTGGGATTAAGCTGTGGTAACTGGTGTAAGGGTGAACCCTTCACTGACTGACTTCCTTCCTCTGTGTTCATTTCCTATTTCCATGACAGCATTTCCAGCATTTCCAGATAAACTACTTGCATTCAAATCTTCAACTCAGGGTCAGCTTCTGGGAGAACTCAAACTGTCTCTTCTTCTGAGCTCATCTTCAAACTTCAAGGAGCTGGTTCCTTAAATATGTGTCGAGTGAGGACCTGCGCTCCCAGAACTCCACATTTGGTTACAGCTTCTGTGTCCCTCCTGTAGGGAACACCTTCCCTGTTGATGCCTCATAGAGCCTTCATTTGAAATTAAAGTTGACTGTTAATAATAGAAATCCAAAACACAAAGGCTTAAACATATAAAGGGTCTCTTTCCTTCTCACATGAAAGACAGACTGGGAGTTGGAAACTTGGGGCTAGAATGACAGCTCCATGATATCAGCAGTGACCTGGGCTCCTCTTATCTTTCTGCTTGGTCACTCTTACCTGTTGTACCCATTGCAAGGTCACCTCATGGTTACAAAGTAGTCACTGAAACTGGAGCCAGAAAGTGTGTGTTCTAGGAAGGACGAAGAAAGAAGGAGGAAAAAAGATTTCACGTGTGATAGGCAGAATAACAGCTCCCCGCAAAATGTCCATGTCTTAATCCCTAGAATCTGCAAATATGTTAGGTTACATGGGAAAGGGGAATTAAGGCTGCAGATAGAATCACGGTTGTTAATCAGCTGATCTTAAAGTAAAGAGATTATCCTGTGTTATTGGGTGATCCTAACGTAATAACAAAGGTCCTTAAAAGTGAAAGAGGGAGGCGGAAGAGGAGAATCAGAGGGAGGTGTGACCATGGAAGAATTGCAATGTGAGAGAGTTGAATTGCATGGAGAGTTGCAATGCGGCTGGCTTTGAAGGTGGAGGCAAGGGGCTATGAGCAACGAAAGTGGCCTCTAGAAACTGAAAAGGCAAGGAAATGGATTTGCCCCTAGAGCCCCCAGAAGGAACACAGTCATGCCAACACCTTGACTTTAGCCCAGTGAGATCCCTGTCATACTTCTAACCTGAAGAACTGTAAGATAATAAATTCATGTTGCTTTAAGCCACTGAGCTTGTATTAATTAGTTATAACAGCAGAAAAACTAATATAATGTGCCATTCTTAAAAGCTCTGACCGCCTGGTGATCTCATTTCACCTTCATTAATCAGAACTGTGTCGTGTAACTACTCCTAGCTACAAAAGAAGTTGAAAAATGGAGGGGGTTTAGTTCTTATTTGTAAGTTGGACACATTTCTATCCCAAAATAAAAGAGGTTCGATTAGTACAATAGAAGGATAGAAGGACTATTAGACCAGTAGGTTTCAATTAGAGAAGCAGAACTCTTAAGAAAAAGGGATTTATTATAGGGACGAGACCTTACCTGTTTGTGGCAACCAGTGGGATAGTCCTTGTAAGCTGCTGTCTCTGCATCTAGAGTTGAGAATTAAGTCACACTAGGCCAACCAGACTGGCAGTGAGGAAAAATAAAGCAGGGCATGGAAGGGAGCAAGGAAAAGCTGGAACCAGTGAGAATAAGCTGAAACCTGCAAGGACAACTGGAAGGTCGTCCTCCTCTGATACTTCCAGCCTCAATACCCTGGGGGACCTACCAGAGAAGCTGGCCCTTTTGCCACACAGCTGCGTACGCACCTGACCCAGGACTCAGAGAAGCTGGAGCTACAAGGTCGGTGGTATGGCCCCACAACAACAAGGTGAGCTAGCAGATCAGCGAGAAAATGGGAAAGCTGCCCTCACGCCTGGTGCTTTGTTCTGATCTCTGAGCATAACGAAACAGCTGAAGCTTCACTTCTGCCTTCCAAATATCACAAAAATTTCTTTCCTGGCCAATACTAACCTAAAATCATACGAGGAATGGAATTCTGGAAAACTTAGTTCTGGTTTAGCTAAGATGACACAGTACAAAGCCACTGGGGCAATTAGCAATCACTTCCATATTAGCAAGAAGAGAAGGCAGGAGCTTTGGAAGAAGTTGAGCTCCAACCGTGATCACTTCATTCCCAGGTATAAAGTTTCACTCCCACTGTGACTGCAGTGTAGAAAGTATCCCATCCTTTCCAGGAAGATGAACATTCAAAAAGGCTACAGAAATCCATTACCTTTATAAGTAATCACTTTTGAACATTTCTAAAAAGGTCAAAACTAATACATGTTCATAGCCTTTAGAATTATTCAGAGGCTCTTTTTTTCATGGTAAGCAGACTGTCCTAATTCTCAGATTTTGTGCACCACTCTCTTTACCTTATTGCCTAACAAGGACTAGCTTTTCCTAAAATCAAGATGGTAGCAGAAGATCAGCGGTTGCCTGGGTCCCATGTCCTCTTGGCTTCCTGCAGAGATGCATCTTGCTCCTGTGAGCAGACCGTTTGCACAGTGAGGGATGCTCCTGAGCAGCCTGCCTTGATGTTGCTCACCTCCTTTGCAGAGTCAATATGAGAGAGATGTTGCCTGGGAAGATAAGCGTGTTGGGCTCAGGCACCACATAGTCTGATGTTAGGTGCCAAGCATTTAGGAAGTCCTGGGAAATGCCCAACAGTCCCACAGGAAGTTGAGCTCAGGCATAGCCCCTGCAATCGGCATAGAGAGAGCCCCCCAGTTTCAGCTGCCTGAGTCATTTATCAACCAAGGCTGCTTGTCATCCACGCTGTTTCCCTTTAAAGACTTCACTTCTTCCCTTGCCTTCTCGGGTAGAAGCTTTTTCTCGCCCCATATCCCAGAGCGTAAGGGGGATGGCATCTATAGGCTTCCTACAGATTTCTCCACAACATGATCCTTTCTCCCTTCTTCTTTGAGTTGTATTTGTTACACAAATCTTTATATTTCCTAGGTGCAATAACTTGATCATTCAGGTTTCTGGCTCCTGACACAGGGATTTTCTTCCCACCACATGGCCCACCAACCAGCCTGGCCCCCCAGTGTTCACACAGCCAGGGCCCTAGTCACAAAGCTCCTTGAGCTCCTCAACTCCTTCCAAATCTATCCACACCTCACCTCAGCTTCCTGATCCTAAGGCCATGTTCTGCATTTTGCTGTATCCAGAACTGCTGCTGTCTGAAAGTTCCAACTTATTCCAACTTAGGCATTCACTTTTAGACCACGCTTCAGTTCTGTCCCTCCACTTGCACTTGCTTTTGACCTCAGGGAGAACTCTAGGCCCTGGACCAGGTATTATCCTCTGCTCACGATCCCACCCATTCCTTGGCTTTGCCTGTCTCAGCTCCATTTCCTTCACTATCCATTCTAGACCCTCAGAGCATCATTGCAACAATTCCCTTAACAGTTCCTTCTACTCCCTTACCTTTTCTTTCTCTATCCCTCCCCTTCTTGGGGACCCTAGCCTTGTCTTAATCGTCTCGGCTTCCCTTCTCTTTAATATGGCTTGTTGCATGCTAGTGGATAAACCACACAGCATGGCAGACCAGTGGCACCACTATGGATTTGTCATCTCCATCAGTGCTGTACTGGAGCTGGCTTGTCCTGGCTCATGGCAGTCCATTGTTAAATTTCCAGGAACTGTGTGACTCAGTAGTTAAACACAACCATTATCAAATGTTAATTATGTAAACAATTAAATAAATTATATTAACAAAGGTAATAAATATACTCAAAACTCATCACTTCTCAATTATTTACTTCTTAATTATAATTTATATTCTTGCAGTTATTTATTTTATATTTTAAAATATTTATTTTTATGTTATTATATACATGATAGATATTATATATTATTGTATTGGTACAGTGGAAATTCTATATAATGGTGTGCTATCGGGAGTCTTGTCTGAACTCTGTGTTAGGGTCATTATGTGGGTAGGCTGAAAGTGGCTATGGGAGCAAGACTTAAAACCATGGAAATTGCCAACACTAAATCAGTGCTTTCTGTATGTGTGTATGTGTGTGCAAGTACATATGCGTGTAAATGCCATTTGTTAAAACGTCTACAAGTATACCCCTGTCTGCATTAATGTTATTGATGTGCACCTTGTATTCTTTTTCCAATATTCACTGTGACCCAAACCTTTGCCACTTTCCTTAAGAAACCATCTGCTAAGTCACAGAGAACCCTATAAATATATATATGTGTGTATATATATATATGATTCTTCATCCTATGTATATGATTCATCCTTATTATATATAAGATTCATCCTTCTTGAAATGTTTTTCTCCCTTAATTTTGTTAATACATTTTCTCCTGGTTTTTCTACCTCTCATCTTTTTTTACTGATTCTTTCTCTCCTTTCACTTGCCTATTAAATACTGATTTCTCCAGGATTTTTTTTTACTGGTTACTCTACCCACTTCCTGATACACTTTATACATTATTCTTTGGCAAGGTTGATAATCTCTACCAATGAACTGATGACTCTCAAATATTTATCACACCCCACACTTGTCTTCTGAGTCCCAGAGGCAAATTCCTGCTATCTACTCAGAATGTTTACCTAGATATTACAAAGGCATCTCAATCAGCACCTATCCCAAAATAATGTGTTTTAGCTCAGGTCCCTAGACAACAGAGCCTGAGGCAAGGATTAAATGCTGTTCTTTGACTGGGAGATACAATCTGAGGCAATGAAAGTGAGGGAAAAGGAAAGTGAAATAGGGAAGACTGGATATTGCATGCAAGGTGATGTGCCACCACACTGGACAATGCCTGATGAAGAGCTGTAAACAGTCACAACCATCACTCATCAGGCATATCCACTCAGGCACACAAGATGTCCCCTGACAAGCTGTATGATGAAACTGTGCCTCACAACAATCTGTGGGAGGGAGTAATGACAGAAAATTGATCTGCCTTCCATCTCCCATCTCCTGTTCCCTACCGATCTTAACTCATCCCAAGGAGAGTAAATTTCTCTGATCTTCGAGGCAGCATCATCTGGTTCATTTGGAAACTTCAGAGAGTACAGATGGCCATGCCTCTGCATATGTGCCCAGGGGCAGGGCCTGGTCTTCCAGGCAAGTGATAGATTAGCCCCAGGTGGGGGAACTGCATGGGCCTAAGCAGTCATTCAGCAGAGCAAGTGGCTGAATGTGCTGGAGATGATGGCACCTAGGGACATGAGGAGGCACATAAAATATGTTCAATGCATCATTTCTCCCTCCCTCAGGGGCCGCTTCCTTTCTTCATTCCCTACCACAGTGAGTAGTAACACCATTGCCCCAAGCAAGAAACCTTGCATCATTCAAAACTTTGTTCTCACTCATTACAATGAGTCATTGAAGGATTTCCTGTGGATTTTCACCTTGTTAATATCCTTTGCATTGGTTTCCTCCTTCCATTCCTGTGGCAACTGCCTTGATCACCATGCATTTACACTCTTGCCATTGTTTCCCACTGGATTCCTTGCCTCCAGCCTTGCCTCTCCAATCCATCATTCTTATTACTACCAGAGTGAAATGTCTAAAATGGATATCTGAAATTTCTACTTCTCATTATCAATTGCTCAGTCTCAATGAGGGACAAATAGTATGACTGGGGTTTCTTTGTGAAAGATAAATGTTTCTCTGCTGAAGATGATACAGCCTTAATCCATAGCCCATGGATTTGTGTTGAGACTATCAATTGGAGCTTGTCCAAGACTCGAAATAGTATCTTTTTCTATCTTGGATACCTTTTGCCACAGGGCATCTGTTGGTTTATATGGATCAAAAAGCAGGGCTGCTTTTTCTGCAGGCTGAATCTGTTGCAAAACTGTCTTTTACTCTGAGGTCCTACTCAAAACTGGCAACTGCCTAAGTCACCAATAAAAGGGCCACAGCATATTGCCAAGAATTATATGTGCAACCTTCAAAATCTGAAGAGGCCTTTCATCTCACATCTCATACTCATAAAAAAGCTACTATCAATCAATCAATCAAAAAAGCAAACAACAGGCCGGGCGCGGTGGCTCACGCCTGTAATCCTAGCTCTCTGGGAGGCCCAGGCGGGCGGATCGTTTGAGCTCAGGAGTTCGAGACCAGTCTGAACAAGAGCGAGACCCCATCTCTACTAAAAATAGAAAGAAATTAGATGGACAACTAAAAATATATAGGAAAAATTAGTCGGGCATGGTGGCACATGCCTGTAGTCCCAGCTACTCGGGAGGCTGAAGCAGGAGGATCGCTTGAGCCCAGGAGTTTGAGGTTGCTGTGAGCTAGGCTGACGCCACGGCACTCTACTCAGGACAGTAGAGTGAGACTCTGTCTCAAAAAAAAAAAAAAAAAAATCAAACAACAAAAAACCACTAACAACAGAAAATAACAAGTGTGGGTGAACACGTGAAGAAACTGGAACACTTGTGCACTGTTTGTGGAAACATAAAATGGTGCAGCTACTGTGAAAAATAGTATGGCAGCTTTTTAAAAATTAAAAATAAAATTACCATATAATCCATCAATTCTACTTCTGGATACATACCCAAAAAATTGAAAGCAAAATCTCAAAGAAATGTTTCAATACCCATCATCAGAGCAGCATTACTTTACAATAGCCAAAAAGTGGAAGCAACCCAAGTGTCCATCAACAGAAAATGGATAAACAAAATGTGATGTATATGCATACAATGAAATATTATTCAGCCTTAAAAATAAAGGACATTCTGACACATTCTAAAAATTGGATGAATCCTGAGGATATTATGGTAAGTGAAATAAGCCATTCACAAGAAGGTAAATACTGTATGATTCCACTTATATGAGACACCTAGTAGTCAAATTTGTAGAGACAGAAAGTAGAGTGGTGGTTGCCAGGGACCGTGGGGGAGGAAGGAATGAGGTGTTATTGTTTAACGGTATGGAGTTTCAGTTTTGCAAGATGAATAGTTCTGTAGATGGATAGTGGTGATGGTTGCATAACAATGTGAATGTACTTACTGTCACTGAACTATTCACTTAAAAATAAGATGGTCGCTTTTTTTTTAAATTTCAAAATATTAAGGGGGTACAAATGTTTTTGGTTACATAGATTGCTTTTGTAATGCTCAAGTCAGGGCTCTAAGTGTGCCCATCCACCCAAATAGTGTTCATTGTACCCATTAGGTAGGTTTTTGTCCCTTCCCTGTTCCCCCCTCCCTCACTTGGTTTTCACTGAGTTTTACTTTCCTCTGTGCACATGTGTGCTCATCAGTTAGTTCCAATTTAATAGTGAATATGTGTGGTGTTTATTTTCCATTCTTTAGATACTTCACTTGGGATAATGGTCTCCAGTTCCATCCAAATTTTTGCAAAAGGCATTAATTCATCCTTTTTTATGGCTCAATAATACTCCATGGTACACATATAGCACATTTTATTAATCCACTCATGAATTGATGGGCACTTGGGTTGATGCCACATCTTTGCAATTTTGAATTATGCTGCAATAAACATTTAATACAG
>NW_012134970.1:171184-199545 GCF_000956105.1 Propithecus coquereli | reverse complement strand
TTCTTTATGGACTCTGGATATTAGGCCTTTATTGGACGTAGAGTTTAAAAATATTTTCTTCCATTCTATAGTTTGTCTATTTGCTCTGTTGATTATTTCATTAGCTGTGTAGAAAATTTTTAGTTTAATCAAATCCCATTTATTTATTTTTGTTGTTGCTGAAATTGTCAGTGGGGTGTTAGTCATAAATTCTTTGCCAGGCCAGTATCTAGAAGAGTTTTTCCTACATTTTCTTCTAGAATTCTTATGGTTTCACGCCTTACATTTAAGTCCTTTATCTATCTTGAATTAATTTTGTGAGTGGTGAGAGATAGGGGCCCTGTTTCGTTCTTCTGCATGTGGCTATCCAATTTTCCCAGCACCATTTATTGAATAGGGAATTTTTCCCCAGTGTGTGGTGTTGTCTGCTTTGTCAAAGGTCAGTTGGCTATAGGTAGATGTTTTATATCTGTGTTCTCTATTCTGTTCCACTGGTCTATGTCTCTATTTTTGTACCAGTACCATTGCTATTTTGGTTACTATAGCCTTGTATTAATAGTATAGTTTGAAGTCTGGTAACATGATGCCTCCAGATTTGTTCTTTTTGATTAATATTCCTTCAGTTATTTGGGCTCTTTTCTGGTTTCAAACGAAGTGTAGAATTATTATTATTATTATTATTATTTTTGAGATCTGTGACACATGATGTTGGTCTTTTGATGGGGATTGCATTGAATCGCTTTTGTGTTACGTGCATTTTACCACAATTTTTAAAAAATCCTAAGAAGTCTAGCAATCACTGTATGTTTCTCTTAGGGGCAAGGTACAATAGCATGTACTTTTCCTTGGAACAAATGTCCAGTATGTCCCCAGACCACTCCACCACCCCCAAAATATACCTCTATGGCAGGCCACTAAATGTTTGCTGGATTTATTTTCAGTGCTCCAGTGTATATATTTTTACCAAACATCTAGAACACAAGACACGTCTGCTTGCCAGATATAATTAACATAATGCCATCAATATTTGGAACAGCATCATATTCTCAGGAAAGACCAGATAATCAAGGTCTCTTCAGTTAATAATGCGATCGAGAGCAGGTGAATTGACTTATTCCTTCAGTAAGACCTCAAATATTTACTTCTGTCCTTCCCAGGTGAATGTAAACTGCTTCCAAACCTCGTAGATAGGGTCTGAAAAGCACACATTTGCTAGATTAACCCTAAGGGATAGAGGCTGTGCTGATTTGTTCTAGTAAAGATACCACACCTGGCACAGCTGTGATTAGGGCAATCATTTAAGGGAGACTAGGGGTTGGAGACTAACAAGGTGGAAAAAAGACCTGGAAAGGAAGAGTTTGGGTACCAAAGGCACCTTCGCAGTTGGTCCCAGCCAGCTCCTCCCACAGCATCAGGCATCTACCAGAGCTGGGGCATTAAAGGCAGAGATTCCACCTGCAGAACTGAATTAAGGATCCAACTTGCCAAGTTGTCCAATCTCTCTTTCCCACTTCCTGGGGTGTGGCAGAGTGAGGACAAAAGGTCTAAGGAATCACAGGGAGGGAAGGGGATGGAAGGAGAGAGAGGACAGAGGGAAGAGCAGACAATCTGGATGCCTCAGGCTCCTGCCAAGTACACAGGGCATATCTTTGGCACTAACCAGCATTACCCTTACCTGCCAGAAGGGTGCACAAAAGTGCTTAGCAGAGAGCAGGGTGCGGCACCAGGCTCTGCTCAGCTGCTTCTGTGAGCGTGAGCATGGCTGGGCAGCAGACGCGACTTCTTGTCTGCTCCCTTCTGTCTGGACTCTTGCTTTCAGAAGCCACCGAAATCCTGACTCTCTCCTTGGTGGGTGAGTAAGTGGAGGAGGAATCCAGAGATTGGCCTGTTCTAGGCACTCATGTGCACAGTGGACTGCGCTGGGGCAGAGACACCTTCCCACACTGTTTTCCTCCTGTGCTGGGCTTGTTCCCCCGGGGGAGAGAGGGAGAGGCAGGCATAGGCTGCTGGCCCAAGAGAGGCTCTCCTCTAACCCGGGGGGGAGAGGATATTCCTGGAGAAAACTATCCCAATCTCTCCTCTCCTATTCCATCGCAGAACAGGCTTGCCTCTCCTTGGGGCTGGAGCCAGAGATGCTGGGACACTTCCCCCATCTGGGCGCCCCAGAGCGCTGTGGGCTTGCAGGCACTTAGTCAAATTCAGAGTTGTCAGTAGGGACTGTGGCCTGTGAGCCCAGGCTCCTGGAGAGCATGGGAAGGTTCTCCTGGGCCAGCCCTAGAGCTTCCTGTGGACGCCCTCAGAACCAAGGCAGAACAAAAAAGATGGTTTCATGACAATTGGGAGAGTAGGAGGTTTATTTGGTATAAAATCTATAGAACTGACCAGACTAGAGATGTGTTTAGGGGACCTAAGGACCTCCTTTCCCTCCCTGTCCTTTCATCCCACCTCATGGATTTTTTCAAAGGACACAGGGCTACTAATTCTGCATCTCATGGCTCCAGTTTTGAGGTACATTATCTTTAATTTCCTTTGCTTTTGTCTAACGGAAAATATGAAGGGAAAAGTTTTATTACCTAAAAGATACATTTTGAGATGGAACTTTCCAAGGAACTCAATCCATCTTTGAAAAATAGTTTAGGGATTTTATAGCAAATCCAAAGAAAGATTGACAGTTTGGAGATACCAGAGCTTAACAGCATATCCAAGAATTGGCTGTGGTTCTCTGCAGAAAGAATGTTCTCTCGCACTCAGTACGTTTCTGTTTGTTTGCCTTTTCCCTTATTCTTCTTTTAAGTTTTATTTTGTTTTCAACGCATAATTGTACGTATTTACAGGGTACAGTGTGATGTTTCAATACATATATACATTGTGTAATAATCAAATCAGACTAATTAGCATATTCATCACCTCAAACACATCATTTCTTTGTGGTGAGAACATTCAAAATCGTCTCTTCTATTAATAGCTATTTTAAAATATACAGTAAATAGCTAGTAGAATCCCTGTAACTCAGTTAGAATCTCAAAGCCTGTTTTATCTTGCTGGGTCCTCAGTATTAATATAATTAGTATTAATAGAAATAGTATTAATAGAAATTAAAAAACATCCTTGTCTTTTGCAAATACTGAATTGATCACCTATTACAAACTACAAACTAGTAGCAAGACGATTTGTCTAGTTCTGAACACCCTAGAATGAATTCTTGCTCACCTTGCCCCACTCTGAAAGGCTGTTCCCAGGCACTCCTTCCCTGAAGCCCAGTCGAATATGGATTCAAACAAACGGCAAAAGCAGGTGAACTGAGGTTGTGGGGCAGAGGAGGGCACGGAGTCACCATGGGCCTGGCAGTTTTGTATAACTCTTGTTTACAACAGGTACAGCTGGACAAAGGGAAAAATCTGAGTCATTATAGAAGCTGCAAATTATTTCTCAGACCTAACCTTCCTCTGCATTGTGGACTTCCCACCCTCAAACAATTCCTCCCTCAACTCTTGCCATTTGCCATTTCTCTTCTCTCCTGCTCTGGCTCCCTGTTGTTGAGGCACTGCTGAAACTGTCTTTTAGTGGAAAACGTGGCTCTTCCTCTTAAAACCTGGAAAAATGCTTCCTGACACAAGCTGTACGGTACCCAGGAAACGGGCGCTGATGTGAGGGAATTTGTACTTTCGCTGCTCACAGACTCTTTTTTGGATATCAGGCTCAGGCCTTCTTCCCACAGGGCAGCTCGGTTTCCAAAGATGCATGTATGTTCTAGCAGGCTCACCCACGCACTTCACAGAGGGGTTGAAAACATACCTGATGGTGCATTCTGCACTTCCTTTATGTGAAGATCACCTTTCATCATAGATTACTTCTTCTGCTCTTAGATCTGAAGTTGAGGAGCTCCATATTGCCGTAGCTCAGATGATAGGCTGTCATTGAGATGACTTTGCACACTGTAAATTCAGATGACACTTGATGAGTTTGGGGATAAGGCAATGGAAGCATGGAAATCCATTGAATTTTACCTGCAAGAAATTGCTTAGGTAACAAGCAAGGCCACCCAGCAGGTTAATGACAGAATTCAGTGGACCTAGGACTTTTGATGCTCAATCTTAAATTGCTGCTGAGGTTCTAAGTTAAAAACAATTTTAAAAGTAAGCAACTTTGTAGAAAAATAAGCAATAATTAAAATTTAATGGTGCACCTCCATCTAAATCACAACATGTTTTCAGGGTTTCACCCTGGCTAGGACCCAAAAGCAATAAGATTGCACAAACATTATTTGAAAATGGACTCAATCACATTTTAGTTTGGTTTTGGCATCCTTCAATGAACCTCATTTCCATACATATCTCGTTGCATCTGCCTTGCCCGCATATCTACTTTAATAGCCATAGGATCCCAGAGGCTTTTGAGAAATTTCTCAAAGTTACCCACCTTCTACTCACTTAAAATGCATGCACATGAAATTTTCCAAACATTTTCAGGGGATTCATGTCCCCTGCCTCCCACTGCAGTCTATCTAATATTCCAGATTTACAACTGCTAGTCTAGATTATTCTGCTGGGTTGATTTAGCCATCTCCTTCTACATGGAAATTTCTGAGGCTTTGGAAATAGCAATTCCACTCTTTTCTTCAGAGAAGCAGCAAGAAAGAGGTCCAAGAAAAACACAAGATTAGGTTGTTGCTGGCATGATTCCTGACTCAGTGTGGTGAAACATTTAACCATTTATTATGTACATGTTTGGATCTATTTCTACACTTTTTAAATGTAGTTAGAGCATCATGATCATAATGTGAATTTGCTTTATATTGTCACTTAAATAAATGAATGACAGGTAAGAGTAAAGTAGCAAAGATTTTAATACATACATGTACTACTGAAGCAAGTGACATGAAATATAAGGACAAACAACACCCTAAAAGAGACCTCAATCAACTGCAGTCTCATCTTGCTTTCACTTAGACCAATTATCCTCATGTCTCAGTCCACCAGGTTAATGTCTCTCTACGTGAATGACCTTCTTCTTGGAGTGACAGGTACCAACAAGGTACACTTCCTGGAATCATCTCCAGTCTTTCAACTCCAGAGCTTTCAACTCCAGTCTTTTTCATCCCAGACCTTTGCAATTCCAGACCTCCTCAGTTAAAACCAGTTAATAAAACTCCTTTTAACTAAACAGCCTTCACCCTTTCCAGCAGGATCAGGTGTACCTCCTGCAGATAGAATGGGTGAGTGAGAGTATTAGCAGCCTTGCTGCTAGGCCATGGCATGGAAATCAGGCTTGGCTGTAGATTTTCTTGGTTTCTCCCTGTTTTCTGTCCTCTGAGCGCCTGGCGTTGTAAATATAGAAGCAGTGCTCTTGGGCCCCAGCCAGGATGAAACCCTTACTTCATGTTGTGATTAGAGATCCCAATTAAACACAACCTTCTTCCTTTCTCATTGCAGAACCCATTGGGAGATTAAACGTGGGTGGTCAGACAAAGAGATCAAAATGCTACCATTATTACTGATATAGCTTGTGGAGAACTTGACATGTTTTTCAATAAATGTTGCTGGAGCAACTGCATATCCATATGGAAAAGACAAACCCTGCCTTATACCTAGTGCTGTACATAGAAACTAATTTGTCATGAATCATAGACAAATATAAATCAATAAAGATTCTTGAAAAAAAACAAATGATACATTTTTTAACTTGGCATAGTAAAGATATTTTATATTGGACAGTATAAAAAGCACTAATCTAAAAATCAAAGATGACTATATTAGATTTAAGATTAAGAAATTTTATTAATTAAAGGACATCATTAAGAGAATAAAGTACCAGCCACATACTGGGAGAAGATATTCTCTAATGTATATCTAACAAAAGACTCTGATCCAGATTATATGAGAATTCCTACAAAAATAAGAAAATACAAATAATTTGAAAAATGGATAAAAATGGATAGGTATTTCATAGGCATGGATATCCAAATTGCCAATAAATATATGAAAGAATAGGCAACATCATTAATCATCAGGGAAATGCAAGTTAAAATCACAAGAAGATATTAATGTCCACATACCAGAATGACTAACATAAAAAGACTGAGACTGACAGTACCAGAGTTGACAAGGTTGTGGAATAAGTGGAACTCTCAACATTTTGGTGGAGTGGAAATTGGTACAATCCTTGGAAAAACTCTTTGGTAGTATCTAAGAAAGCTTAACATACCCTATCTTGTGCTCAAGAAATTCCACTTCTAGTTGTATATCAAGAGAAGTGAATGCACATGTCCAACAAAAGGCAAGCTACTATGAACATTCATAGCAGCTGAATGTTCATAGTAGCTTTATTTATGACGATGAGAATTGGAAACAACCAGATTTCCATTAACAATAGATGGATAAATTGTGGTTTCATACAAAGGAATATTATACAGCAATAAAAATGAACATCTGCTATATCCAACAATGTATGTAACTCTTATAAACATACAAATAAAAAAACTAACTAGATTGAAAAAAGAATAGGCACAACTAATCTATATATAATAGAAGTCAGTGTAGTAATTATCTCTGGATGAGGAAATATTGACTGGAACTTGGTATGAGGAAATTTTCACATAAAAATGTTCTGTATCTTTATCTGGGTGGTTGTCACCTGGAAAGAGTAACCCTAACCCTAACCCTAACCCTAACCCTAACCTTAACCCTGTTGGGTTAATATATGTTGGAAATCATTGATCTCCATACTTAATATTTTTACATTTAATTTTATACAAATTTTACATCAGTAAAGTATTAGAAAAAATAAAATTAATGAATCAAGTGATAGTGATAGGAGCATAACATTTAGTAAATTAAGGCAAATATCAGATAATATAGTTAAAAATTTAAAAAGTGTTTCTACATGGGCAATGGGATGGGAGAGTGGGCCAAACTGATAAGTAAGGAAGCAAGAATCTTTCAAAAAAATTTTTTTGGGAAAAGCTCAGAGCCTGGTGGAGAGGGTAGGTAGAGGTTCCATTTCTCCTTCTCTCACACCTCTAGTAGTCAGTGGGCCTCTGAACTGCTTGGGAGCTTTTCCACCCTCATGAGACCAAAGGCCGCTGCAACCACTGAACTGGTGACTTCTTGAAAATAAAGCATCGGGTTTCCAGCCCCTTCTGGGTTGCTCCCCATAGCCACGGTCTGGAGCTGAGACAGTAGGTGCCATACTGCTTCTCCACCCATAGTGTCCCTTTGGGTGGAGCTTTACACCCCAGAGAATTGCAGCCCTTCAGTTTTCACATCACCTGTTCCCACACAGTTCCCAACTACTGCCCATGTTGTGGTGTGCCCTGGAGAATTTGTGTGATCCCAGAGCTTGGACATTTCATGTGAGCTTCCTTCCAGGGAGAGGAACCAGAAGGGCTGGAATGCTAGCTCTCTTCCATCCAGACAGTTTTCCTTCCCCGCCCCTCCTCCACCCACTGCAGCCAAGAGAGACCATTGAGCCAAGACTCTCAAGAGTGACTGTCTCCCCTATGTTGGTGCACCCACGAGTCTCAGGTTTCCACAGAGAGTGGGGCCCATACATTTCCCCTTGAGGACCTACAGTGGACCTAGGGATACTCAGTCTAGGAGTTCTCTGCCTGTCTGCACTCCCCAAAGATGCCCGCTGGTGGGATAAGCACACAGGCTGGATCCCGTACCCCCAGAATTTGATCAAGTTGCTTGGGGGCACACAGGGGAGATTTGAGAACTAAACTCATGAGGCAAGAAAGCCCACATGAGCAGAACTGACAGGAGAGTGCAGCATGGGTCCAAACTGCAGTGAACTGGTGGAACACCCCTTCCCCCACAGGAGGACTGTGCTTTCAGACTGGGGCGGGATCTCAGATAGGGAAGTTCACAACTCGAGGCACCATTGCTGGTGAGCTCATTGAGTTTGGGTGTCCATTTGCAGCCAGACACTGGAAGAAGACTCTTGGGGCAGGGAAGGAAGGAAAAGAGGAAAACTCACTCCCAATAGCCAGTCTGTGAATTCCAGATGGCCCCTTCCCACAGGCAGACTCTCCAGTTTGGTGAGGCCATTTCAGCCCCTGTCCAGTTGCTTTCCCCAGTGGCCTGGGAATCAGCCTTCGATCCCTGCTGAGTCAGTTCTAGGGCCTACCTCTGCAGAGCCTGAAGGCTGGCTCACCTGACCTAGCTCCACCCAGCCTCACTCTAGGATCCCCCTCTGCTGTGGTGGAGAACTAGAAATCCCCTGGGAGCTTCAGGGGCCCTTCCACTTCCTGAGGCATTTGAGTGCTTCTTCTTGGGGGCTGGAGCTGATTACAGGCCCCAAAGAACAAATCTGCAGCTGGCTCTTTCCTGTAAGCACCAATTACTGACAGGGAGAACAACTGTACAGCCCATTACGTCATCTAGTGACCCAATCAAACAGGGCATGGCTGATTCTTACAAGCACCACCCACCATCTCAGAGATTAAGCTGGGTGTCCCAAGATAATGCACACTGGTGTGGGGAGGGGAAGACAGGAGAATAGAAGTAGCATGTGGGGGCACTGCTTTTAAGGAGATTAGTAAAAGTTGCAGGAACCTTGAGCTGTGAGGGGACTTCCTCCGCCACTGCAGACCTCTGGGCTGATCAGGGCATTGCTCAGAGTCTGAGCAGAGACATTGTACTAGAGAGCAGGCACAGCAGAAATCTGGTGGCTGCTGATTCTGGGTTTCTGCAGCTGATGCTATCCTGAATGTTTAGGTGCATGGCACCAGCTCTGCTTGGGACTCAGCTTTCCAGCAGTAGCCTTTGCACCTCCCACACTGGGCCAGAGAGGGAGCAGACAGAACAGACACTTCACTGTGCCACGCCCTGTGACTAGGAGCTGAGTGCCTCTCCCCACTGTGGGGGATCTGAACAGAAGAAGAGCTTCAAACACCACAGGATCCACCTGGGAAGCCTTGGGCGACTGCCTCAGTGGGACCTAGGTGGTGGGGAGAATACCTCAGCTGACAAGCAGTCCTGGCCCACATCTCTGGTCCCTAGGTAACTAGGACAAACTCCTATCAGTACAACTGGGATTCAGCAGTCTCCATGCTGGCAGAACAGCCCCCACTCTGTGCAGCTCTGCTCCCATAATCTCCAGATCCAGTTCTGAGGCTCTGGCTGTGCCTAAGCTCAAGGCTCTACCCCTGTGACTCCAGGGCCCCTGCTGGGCCTGGACACCACCCCCAAGATTCCAGCCTTGTGCCTGGGCCCCAAGGCCCCACCTCTGAGTCTCCACCATTGCCACTGGTCCAGAAGAATCACCCAAAGCCCCAGTGTTTCACCAGGGACTGTCCCCCAAGCCTTGAGCAGCCATTAATCCTGGACTTGGTTCATGTAAATGCCCACAGCCTTGTCACCCATGCACACTGTGTGGATAGACTCACCCAGCTGCCACTGTCAGCTCCACTGGGTGACCCCAGATAGAGCAATCCCCCACAAAAACAGCCTCTGTGCAGAGTGTTGCATCCAGACCCCAACTTGAACCTTCAATAATAAGCTGGGGAATGACCCACCACCCTGCATGGAGATCATCCAGCACTAGCTCATACTGAGGCAATCACAGGGGAATGAATCAAAATAAAATAGCCATTCTATAGGCTCTCAGGGCACCCGCTTCTCCTTGATGGGTCAACACTCCAGAATAGGACACAAAAGCTCCATCTAGGGTCCTCACCTACCCCTACCTAAACAGGAGATTTTGCAGCAAAGGAGAACAGTTTCCCTGCAATTCTATTATCCCAGAACTGAGAGGAGAGGAGTAAGATGAGAAGAAACCAGCAAAAGAACCCTGACAGCATGAAAAAACAAAACAGTTCAATACGCCCAAGGGATCATAATGGAGCTACACTAGTGGACTTCAAACACAAGGAAATTGCCAAAATGACAGAATGGAATTCAGAATATGCATGGCAAATAAGATGAATGGAATTGAAGAGAAAGTTGAAAACCAACAAAAAGAAGCCAAAAAATATTTCACGAAATCAATGAAAAAGTCGCTAAAGAGCTAGACAACATAAGAAAGGATATAATAGAACTTAAAGAAATGAAAACATCACTTAGGGAATTTCAAAACACAGCAGAAAGCTTCAACAACAGACTAAACCAAGGAGAAGAATTTGTCTCAGAACTTGAAGACAAGGCTCTCAAAGCTAACCCAGTCATTCAAAGAGGCAGAGAAGAGAATAAGAAAGACTGAGCAATCACTTAGAGAAATATGGGGTTATGCAAAGCAAACTAATATAAGAATTATAGCTATACCTGAGGGAGAAGAAGAAACAGCCAAAAGCATGGAAAATCTATGCGAGGGAATTATTCAGGAAAAATTCCCTGGTATTTCCAGAGATTCAGACATCCAGATACAAGATGGTCATCTAACACCAGGAAGATTCTTTGCAAGTAGGAAATTTCCAAGATACATAGTAATCCACCTGGCCAAAGTCAAAATGAAGGAGAAAATTTTACAAGCAGTAAGACAAAAGCAACAACTAATCTGCAAAGGAAAACTCATCAGGCTAACAGCAGATTTCTTAGTGGAGACCTTATAAGCAAGAAGGGATTGGGGTCCTATCTTTAATCTTCTTAAACAGAACAACTGCTGGCTGAGAATTTTGTATCCTGCAAAACTAAGTTGCACAATTGATGGAGAAATTAAGTCTTTCCCAGACAAACAAACACTCAGGGAATATGTCATGACCAGACCTGCCTCGTAGGAAATACTCAGAGCTGCATTGTTCACAGATAAGCACAATAGATACCCACCAGTGTAAAATCACTCCAAAAAGCTAAAGCTCATAACTCTTATAAAACAATAGCTCAACAGGGCAAACAAAGCAATAAGGTATACCCAACATGATGAACAGAACAGCGTCTCACATATCAATTCTCTCACTCAACATTAATGGTCTGAATGCCCCACTCAAAAGACATAGGCTGGCTGAATGGATGAAAAAAACACAACCCAAGTAGCTATTGTCTCTAGGAAACACATCTGAACCACAAGAATGCACACAGACTCAACATGAAAGTATGGAAAATATATTCCCTGCAAATGGAAACCAAAAGAGAGCACATATAGCATTCCTTATATCAGATAAAATTGACTTTAAATCAACAATAGTAAAGAAAGACAAAGATGGTCATTATGTAATGATTAAGGTAGAAATTTATCAGGAACACATAACAATCCTAAATATACATGCACCTAACACAGGAGCTCCCAGATACATAAAAGAAATTCTACTAGAGCTAAGCAAGGAAATAAATAGTAGTATATAAATTGCCTGGGACTTCAACACCCCACTGTCAGAGGTAGAAAAATCATCAAAGTGGAAAATAAATAAACACTGAGCATAAATGGGACTCTAGAGCAAATGCACCTAATAGAAGTTTACAGAACATTCTATCCAAAAACTACTGAATATACATTCTTCACATCAGCATATGGGACATTTTTCAAGATCGATCATATCTTAGGCCATGAAACATGCCTCAACAAATTCAAAAAAATCAAAATCATACCATGTATCTTCTCAGATCACAGTTGAATAAAACTAGAATCCAATTCTGAGAGGCGCTCAGATTTACACAAAGTCATGGAAATTAAACAACCTGCTGCTGAATGATTATTGAGTCAATAATGAAATTAAGTTGGACATCAAAAGATTCCTTGACCTGAATGACAAAGGGGACACAAGTTTTGAAACTCTATGAGATTCAGGAAGAGCAATCCTAAGCGGAATATTCATAGGCTTAAATGCCTACATCAAAAAGACAAAAATATCACAAATTAACAACCTAATGTCACATCCCAAGGATATAGAAAAGGAAGAAGAAATCAAACCCAAAGCCAGCAGAAGAAAACAAATAACAAAGGTAAGAGCAGAACTAAGTGAAATGGAAAACAGAAAATAATACAAAGGGTCAATGAAACAAAAAGTTGGTTCTTTGAGAAGATAAACAAAATAGATAGACTTCTTGCTAGATTACCCAGGAATAGAAGAGAAAAGACCCCAATAAGCTGAATTAGAAATGAAAAAGGAGACATTACAACTGACACCACAGAAATACAAAACATCATTAGTGAACACTACAAAAATCACTATGCACATAAACTAAAAAACACAGAGGAAATGGACAAATTCCTGGAAACACACAGTCTCCCAAGACTCAATTAGTAAGAAATAGAACTCCTGAACAGACCAATAATGACCAATGAGATCAAAGCAATAATAAAAAAATCTTCCAACAACAACAAAAAAAGCCCTGGATCAGATGGATTCACAACCAAATTCTACCAGACCCACAAAGAAGAGCTGGTACCCATACTACAGAAATGATTCTATAACATTTAGAAGGAGGAAATCCTCCCCAATTCATTCTATGAAGCCATTATCACCTTAATACCAAAGCCAGGAAAGGACACACACACAAAAAGAAAACTACAGACTAATATCCCTTATGAATATAGATGCAAAAATCCTCAATAAACTACTGGCAAACCAAATTCAACTGCACATCAAAAAAATAATCCACCATGACCAAGTGGGCTTCATTCCAGGGATGAAAGGATGGTTCGATATATATAAATCAGTAAATGTGGTTCACCACATAAATAGAAGCAAAAATAAAGAGCATATGATCATCTCAATAGATGAAGAAAAAGCATTTGACAAAATCCAGCACCATTTCATGATTAAAATCCTCGACAAGCTAGGCATAGAAAGAGCATATCTCAGAATTATAAAAGCCATATATGACAAATCCACAGCCAACATCATACTGAATGGGGAAAAGTTGAAAGCATTCTAAGAACTGGAACAAGAAAAGTGTGCCCAATGTCAGCACTTTTATTCAACACAGTGCTGGAAGTCCTAGCTACAGCAATCAGGCAAGAGAAAGAAATAAAGAGTATCCAAATTGGGAAAACGGAGGTCAAACTATTGCTTTTTGCTGATAATATGATCTTGTATCTAGAAAATGCCAAAGAGTCCACCAACAGACTCCTGGAACTGATAAATTCAGCAAAGTCTCAGGTTATAAAATAAATGTACACAAAGCAGTAGCATTTCTGTATACCAATAACAGTCAAGCTGAGAGTCAAATCAAAGACTCAATACCATTTTCAATAGCTACAAAGAAAATAAAATGCTTAGGAATATTCTTAACCAGGGAGGTGTAAGATCTCTACAAGTAGAACTATGAAACACTGAGGAAAGAATTTTCAGAGGACACAAATAAATACAAAAACATATGCTCATGGATCAGTAGAATCAACATTGTCAAAATGTCCCTACTGTCCAGCGTGATTTACAGATTCAATGCAATCCCCATCAAAATATCAACATCATATTTCACAGATCTAAAGAAAATAATTCTATGCATTGTTTGGAACCAGAAGAGTGCTCGAATAGCCAAAGCAATTTTAAAAAGAACAAATTTGGAGGCATCACATTGCCAAACTTCAAATATACAACAAGGCTATAGTAACCAAACTAGCATGGTATTGGAACAAAACTAGAGACATAGACCAATGGAACAGAACAAAGAACCCATCTACTACAACCAAGTGATCTTCAACAATGCAGACAACAATATATACTGGAGAAAAGACGCCTCAATTCAATACTTGGTCCTCTGAAAATTGATAGCCACATGCAGAAGAGTGAAACAGGAACCTTATGTCTCACCATACAAAATTAATTCAAGATGGATAAAAAACTTAAATGTAAGGTGTGAAACCATAAAAATTCTAGAAGAATATGTTGGAAAAACTCTTTTGTATATTAGCCTAGGCAAAGAATTTATGACTAAGACCCCAATGGCAATTACAGCAACAACAACAAAAAAATGGGACTTGATTAAATTAAAAAGCCTCTGCACAGCAAAGGAAATGTTTGACAGAGGAAATAGATAACTTATGGAATGGGAGAAATATTTTTAAACAATACATCCAATAAAGGGCCAGTATCCAGAATCTACAAAGAACTCAAGCAAATCAGCAAGGAAAAACCAAACAACAGATATAGGTATATATAAATATAGTCTTAGTCTGTTTTGTGTACTCTAACAATATACCTTAGTCCAGGTAACTTATAAACAAGGGAAAATTTTTTTCACATTTCTGGAGGCGAGAAGTTCAAGGTCAAGGTGCCAGCAGATTCAGTGTTTGATGGGAGCCTGTTCCCTTCCTAGAGGGATGTCTTCTCATTGTAACCTTTTATATCAGAAGGGATAATAACGTTTCTTGAGTCTCTGTTATAAGTATACTAATACTATTTATGAGTAAAAAGGCCCTACATCCTAATGCCATCACCTTGGGGGTTAAAAGTTATAGATGTTAATTTTAGGAGGGGACACAAAAATTGAGAACATTATATATATGTATATTTATATATGTGTGTGGAAATTTGTTATGAGAAATTGGCTTACATGATTATGGAGGCTGAGAAATCACCAAATGTACAGTCAGACAAAACTGGAGACCCAGAAAAGCAAGTAGTACTATAATTTAGTCAGAGTCTGAAGGCCTGAGAACCAGGAAAGCAATGATGTAAACCTACGTCTGAGGGCAAGAGAATAAGAGAAGATATATTCCAGGTCAACAGTGAGGCAGGGGGAAAAAAGGGGGCATATTCCTCCTTCTGCTGCCTTTTCTTCTATTCAGGCCCTCAAAAGATTGAATGTTGCCCATTCACGTTGGGGAGGGCAATCTCCTCTGCTAAACCCATCAATTCAAATGCTAATCTCATCCAGAAACAATGGCTGTCACTCTCACAGACACACCCAGAAACACTGCTTAATCTGGGCACCTGGTGGCTCATTTAAATTAACACATAAAATGAACCCTCCGAGAGTATTGGGGATTTGTTGTTCAATGGATGAAGAGTTTCAGTTTTGCAAGATGAACATGTTCTAGAGATCTGTTGAACAACAATGCACATGCAGTTAACACTACTGTTAAAAGTATGGAGTGGTGTCCAATATTAGTAATTGAAAACAAAGTGCAAGAGTAAATATAATGTGCTCTTATTTTTTGTTAGGAAAAAAAGAAAAGTGTGTGTGTGAGGGCAATAAAAATATACACCTCTATCTGAATTACTTTGCAAAAAGCAGCACAGGAAGAATAAACCATAGAAACATGTGATAGATTATCTATGAGGGTGTTGTTTTAATAGGGTGGAAGGGATTGGGAAGGAGGTGATATGGATTTATCTTTTTATACAATTTGGCTTTTGGAAGCATGGTAGTATTTTAAATACTAAGTATATATTGAAGTCAACAACAATAGGGAAAAATCCCTAAAAGGGAATATAAACAGAAACAATTGAACTCAATTTTTTCAAATGAATAATATAACCACAGTATAGTGCAAAAGATTTTGTACTAATGAATAGGAGATACGTAGCCACATGAAAATGTCTCCACGTGTACAGAAGAATGGGGACTTCAGACTTACCGATAGAGGCTAGAATTTACCTGAGCATTTAGGCATGGTATGTTTTTATCAAGCCTACCCCAATGTTTGCTAACTCTCCTCCCTTTTGGCTGGCATTAAGGTTTGGAAAATGCTGAGGTCGATGTCAGGATGGAGGAAATGGAGCATGTCAGGGGGACTTTCTCCTTCTGGGGCCGCCACAATCTGCATGTAGTTAGATGCCATATGCACTATAAAGATCAACAAGAAGAGCAAATTAAACTCATAAAACTGATAGCTTCCCAGAAATAAAAAAAAAAAATACCAGATTGTAACAGAACTATCTCTTGAACTACTTTTAGAGGGCTTTGTGGAGAGCTAGTGAGTCCAGAGAAATCGGGTTGTGAAGCAGGTTCCCTGTGCACTGGTGACCAGTTTGTCTGAGTCCAGTGAGACAGACACCCCCACACAGAAGTTAGATGAAGTGAGTTTAGTGGCCTGAAATATCCAAGTTTCCAAAGGAAACCAAAACTAAAGGAACAGAAACAGAATAAGTGGGAGAAATGGAAACAAGATAGATTTAAATATATATACTGTATGTATATGTATTTAATACATACAGTATACATATGTACATTAAATATTTATGTGTATATATTTAATACATACATTAAATACATATATATTTAATACATGTATGTATATATATGTGTTCAAATAAAAGATAGACTTGATTAAAAATATAAAACTAATTGCTGTGTCAAAAGACACATCTAAAATATTAGGATACAGGAGGGTTGCACACAAAAGGATAGGAGAAGACAGGTCATGCAATACTAATGAAAAATAAAAACTAAACAGTAATAATATCAGACAAATGGACTTTGGGTGAAAAGTATTATTAGAGATAAAAATGGTGTTTCATCAATGGTGATATAGCACCTCTTATATACTCCTGGAAAGCGCTGGAACACATTCTACTAAGCGAGGTATCCCAGGAATGGAAAAACAAGCACCACATGTACTCACCATCAAACTGGTATTAGCTGATCAACGTTTAAGTGCACATATAAGAATAACATGGATTGGATGTTGGGGAGGGAGATGGAGGAGGGGGGAGGGGGGACGAGGGGACGGGCATATGCACAAACAATGAGTGAGATGCGCACCTCCGGGGGAATGGACATACTTGAAGCTCGGACTTGGCGGGGAGGGAGGGTAAGGGCATCATACGTAACCTAATCATCTGTACCCCCATAACATGCTGAAATAAAAAAAAATGGTGTTTCATAATGAAAATTAACTGTTCCACTGGGAAGACAAGGCCCCTGAAACTATAATTGTAAATGTGTATGCATCTAACAATGTGGCCTTTAAGTCTATACGCAAAAATTGCCATAAGAAGGAAAAACAAAATCATAGTGGGAGAGTTGTAAAAACATTTTAATGAACAATTTCAATCATTTATAAAAGTAGAACTTTCTCATGCCCAACGCTTAGCTTCCTGGCC
Organism: Propithecus coquereli; assembly: GCF_000956105.1. NCBI lineage: Eukaryota > Metazoa > Chordata > Mammalia > Primates > Indriidae > Propithecus > Propithecus coquereli. The sequence continues at coordinate 182,639 of NW_012134970.1, read as the reverse complement.
ACTTCTCTTTTCTTTATATTTACACCCACTTCTGAGCTTGCTTCCCCCCCCCCAAATTATTTTGAGCAAATCCCAGACATCGTAAGTGTTCATCTGTAAATGTTTCAGAATGTACCTTAAGAGACAAGGAATTTCTTCTTATGTAATCACGGTGACCTAGAACTCTTCTATAAAGCAATAGTAACTACTGAGTATTAAGAAATTTTATGTTCAAATATCCTTGATACTCCTACAATATTTTAGAGTTTGTTTGTGTCATACTATCTAAATTGTTGGCACTTCTGATACCTGCCCCTTCCTATCTCTTTCCTTGTTTGATTATTCTTAGTAGCTTTTGCCATTAACGTACTATCTACAATGTGTTTAAAATCTGTCTGCCCAGCAGAACAATGCCTGCCATAATAACTGCCTATCAATATAATTGTTGAATAAATGAAAAGCTTGGAGTTTGATAACAAATCCTTTATTTTGCAAAAGCATTATGAAAAGTACAAGAATAATAGATGGACTGGAGTCTTGTGATGCCTGGTAAACATTTCCTCTCCTCTCTCTTTCTCTCCTCCACCCTCCCTCTCCACCATGGGCGTGGCTATGTGACGGATGCATAAAGGTACAAGAATGTAATGCTTTAAATTTAAATTTAGAAAGGAGCCTGAAAATGGCAGATCATGGTGACCTCCTGGCTCTCTGCTCCTGGAGTAGGAGGTAAAAACACGGACAGCTACACACGAGTGGATTGCTCTTCCCCCAAAATAGCATTGTGAATCTGCAGAGAAGCAGTGTGGGACAAGCAGTGCTGGAACAAAAAAGAGGTGAATTGGAGAATAGACCAAAAAGTCTGGAGAGTGTGAGGTACACAGTGGGGGATAGAGAGTGGGACAGCTGCGCCTGCCAGCCGGCCAGAACAATATGATCTGACCCACAGGAGGAACTATTCTTTCTCCACCGACCTCCACATTCACTCAGGCAGGGAAGTGCCTGAAGTCAGTGCAAAATTGTGGCACGGGATGACAGGCTGTGTGGAAAAGAGACAGTAGCAGGAAACATTTTGAACTCCCTGGTGCTCTGTACTAGGTCCACACTGGGCTGGGGAGGGTCTGGTCTGAGTGGACACTCTCCAGGTCCACAGGAGGGAGTTTGGAGACAGGCACCTCGCCTCTGGCGGTCAGTGGGACCAGAACAAAGAAGGTGAATGCTGAAAGGGAGGCTCTGCCCTGGAAACCGCCAAAGATTCGGCTGGCTCAGGGAGGGACAGAGAGTGCAGGATCCTCTACTGGACTGATGTGAGACAGTGGGACAGGGAAGCAGCGGGGGCAGCTGCTGCCTCGTTGAGACAGCCTGCCAAACCCAGCACCTGCTGACTGTGGAGAAGTTGCCCCCAGTGCTGGCTCTCCATGGGTGGACAGCCACTATTTTTGGGGTCCACAGCCAAGAAACTCTGTGGAGCACTGGGGTTCTGGGCACCACCCCTTCCCCAACCTGGCAGGACAGGCCCTGCCCTTGGTGGTGGGGAGAAACGAGAGAAGCTGCTTTCTGGGCTGGGACACTCAGTGGTCTCAGGTAATGCCTCTCCCCCAGCCTGGCAGGGCAGGCTCTGCCCTTAGAGGTGGGGAGAAGGGAGAAAAGCAGCTTTCTCTGTGTGACTGCCATGAATTCGTGGGACCTCGGTACTAAGGAATAGGGGGCAACCTGTCGATTCAGTCCAGCAGGCTGGCTTTGATTATCTGATAAGAACATAATACTAGGGCTTGCTCTTGGTGCCCGGGCCATTGCCAGCTTTGGGGTTTGTGGACTGGGAAGGAAATTCCTGGCCAGAGTCCTCAGCAATTGCACCAATTGACACCCCAAACCAGGAGCTGTCTTGCAAGTGTGGCAAAAGAGCCCTGAATAAGATACTAGCAGCTATTTCCTACCAGCAGATAGAGCAACTACAGAAGTATATGCTCTCAGGCTTGCAGGCACTAGTTTACTTTACCCCACCTAAAGTGGGAACAGGGCTCCAGCAACCCTCAGGAGTTACAAGACATTTCCCAAAGATCAGGGCATTCATATACCCCCTTCAGGGGCTCAAAGCCCAACACAAAGGCATCGGAACCCCTTGATAATTGGCTCCTCCATGCAAACTACAATCAACAACAGAAAGGGTAACCCCATAGCTCAACACAGTGCCTTCCATCTCAAACTATTGGAGGGCAGCAGAGTCACACACACAAGAGTGATTCACAACCTGGGAGCTTAAGCAAGGGGACCAAACTCATTAATCTCCTTTGGCAAGAGGTGAAGACAACAGGTCAGAGGTAACTCAACTGGCTAAAACACTATTAAGGTAATACAGGACCAGCATGCTTCTCCCCAGAATGTCAAGGAACATCCCTTTTGGGACTTGGAGATAAGGCCATAAACCAGGCCCAGCACTGCCAGTTCTCGACAAAGTAGCCTGATGAGAAAGAATCAGTGAAAGAATGTAGGAAACATGAAAGATCAGAGAGAAAAGTCACCCCCAAAAGAAAACGTTCGATCTCCATCAATGAATACCAACTTAGACAATGCGATTAAATTAAGAGAGAAAGAATTCCGAATGTAGATTGTAAGAAAACTCAATGGAATTGAAGAGAAAATAGAAACCCAACACAAAGAAGCCACAAGAACAATACAGGAAATGAATGAAAAATTTTCTAAAGAAGTTGAAATAGTACAAAAAAACAAATAGAAATTCTGGAAATGAAAGACACATTTAGGGAACTATAAAACACAGTGGAAAGCCTCAAGAATAGAATGGATCACGCAGTGGAAAGAATCTCAGAGCTTCAAGATAATGCCTATGTGCTAAACAATCAGATGAAGAAAAAGAACACGGAAACAAGAGACAAGAACAAAACATACAAGAAATGTGGGATTATGTAAAGAAGCCCAATATAAGAATCATAGGCATCCCAGAGAGAGAAGAAGAAAATAGACAAGAGCTGGAAAATTTATTTCTTCGAATAATGGAGGAAAATATGCCTGGCTTGGCCAGAAATCTAGATATCCAGATATAAAAAGAACACAGAACTCCTGGGAGACTCAATGTGAAAAGGCAGTCACCACGTCATGTAGTTATTAGGCTGGCCAAAGTAAACATGAAACAAGCAATCCTTCAAGCAGTAAGACAAAAACAGCAGATAACCTATAAAGGAAAACGTATCAGACTAACTGCAGCCTTCTCAACTGAAACTTTACAAGCCGGAAGGGACTGGGCACCTATCCTCAATCTTCTAAAACAGAATAATGGCCAATCTCGAATTCTCTACCTGGCAAAACTAAGCTTCATCTATGAGGAAGAAATAAAGACCTTCCCAGACAAGCAATCACTGATGGAATTTGTGAAGACCAGATCTTCCCTACAGGAAGTACCCAGACCTGCATTATACCCTGAACAGTGCAATAGACACTCACCAAAGTAAAATCACTCAAGAGTTAAAGTCTAGAACCTGGATTCTATGATGGTTCAAGGAGTAAAACAAAACAATAGGAATTCACCCAACAATACAAACAGAAATCTACCCCAAATATCAATCCTTTCAATAAATGTGAATGGCTTGAATTGTCCTCTGAAGAGACACAGACTGGCAGAGTGGATAAAAATCCACGAGCCAAGTATCTGCTATCTACAGGAAATGCATCTAACCCACAAAGGGATGGAAAGCAATCCTCCAGGCAAATGGAAGCCAAAAGAAAATGGGATAGCTATGTTTACTTCAGATAACATAAGCTTTAAAATAGCAAAAGTAAGAAAAAACAAAGATGGCCACTATATAATACTGAAAGGAAAAATCCAACAAGAAGACTTAACAATTCTTAATTTTTATGCACCCAACTCAGGAGCACCCAGATACATAAAGCAAACCCTGTTTAATCTAAATAGCATGATAAACAGTAACCCCATAGTAGCTGGGGATTTCAACACCCCACTGACTGAACAGGACAGATCTTCCAAACAAAAAATAAGCAAGGAAATAATGGACTTAAATAGAACTCTGGAAAAAAAGGCTCTAACAGACATCTACAGAACATTCCATCCAAATAAAGCTGAATATACATTATTCTCATCGGCCCATGGAACTTTATCCAAAATTGACCACATACTAGGCCACAAATCAGACCCCAACAAATTCAAAAAAGTAGAAATTACAGCGTATATCTTCTCAGATCACAGTGGTATAAAATTAGAGTTCAATTCCAACAGAAACACTCACTACTTCACAAAGTCATGGAAATTAAACAATCTATTGCTGAATGACTCTTGGGTCAAGGCGGAGATACAGAGGGCAGTCAAAAGATTCTTCAAAAAAAATGATAACAGGGACACAAGTTGTCAAAATCACTGGGATACAGCAAAAGCTTTCCTGAGAGGAAAACCAATAGCATTAAATGCTCATATCCGCAAAACAGAAAGCTCAAAAATCAACAAACTAATAAACTGTTTCAAGGTACTGGAAAAGGAAAGTCAAATCAATTCCAAGCCTAGGAGAAGAAAAGAGATAACTAAGATTAGAGCAGAACTAAATGAAATTGAGAATAAAAGAACTATATACAGAAGATCAATAAAACCAAAAGCTGTTTTTTTGAAAAGATAAACAAAATTGACAGCCCTCTTGTTAGATTGACAAGAACTAGAAGGGAAAGGACTCTAATAAACTCAATTAGAAATGAAAAAGGAGAGGTCATGACAGACATCATGGAAATACAAAATATTATCTTTGAATACTATAAAAACCTATATGCCCCAAAACTACATAATGTAGAGGAAAGGGACAAATTCTTGGAAACATAAACTTCCCTAAGTTCAATGAGGAGGAAGTAGAATCCTTGAACAGATCAACATCAAGCACAGAAATTGAGGTAGCAATTAAAAACCTTCCAACAAGGAAAAGTTCTGGACCAGATGGGTTCACACCCGAATTTTATCAAACATACAAAGAAGAACTCGTACCTATACTACAGAAATTATTCCACAACATTGAGAAAGATGGTATCCTCCCCAAGTCATTCTACAAAGCCAATATCACCTTGATATGAAAGCCAGGAAAGGACACAACAAAAAAAGAAAACCGTAGACCAATATCTCTCATGAATATAGATGCAAAAATCCTCAACAAAATTTTAGCAAATCGAATCCAACAGCACATCAAAAAAGTAATTCACGATGACCAGGCGGGCTTTATCCCAGAGATGCAAGGCTGGTTCAACATACACAAATCTATAAATGCAATTCACCACATAAATAAAAGCAAGAACAAAGACCATATGATTTTCTCAATAGATGCAGAAAAAGCATTTGACAAAATCCATCACACCTTTATGATAAAAACTCTTAACAAAATAGGCATAGATGGGACATACCTTAAAATTATTAAGGTCATACATGATAAACCCATAGCCAATATGATACTGAATGGGGAAAGATTGAAAGCATTCCCGCTTAGAACTGGAACCAGACAAGTTTGTCCACTATCTCCACTTCTATTCAACATAGTGCTGGAAGTCCTTCCCAGAGCCATCACACAAGACAGGGGAATTAAGGGCATCCAAATGGGGGTAGATGAAATCAAACTCTCACTCTTTGCCAATAATATGATATTATATGTAGAAACCCCCAAGAATTCAACCAAGAAACTCCTGGAATTGATAAATGAATTCAGTAAAGTCTCAGGACACAAAAATAAATGCACACAAATCAGAGGCATTCATATATGACAATAATAGTCAAGCCAAAAATCAAATAAGAAACAGCACCTTTTACAATAGTCTCAAAGAAAATTAAATATATAGGAATATATTTAATGAAAGAGATGAGAGACATAACGGGGAGAATTATGAAACACTAAGAAAAGAAATTGTAGAAGATGTAAACAGATGGAAAAATCTACCTTGCTCATGGATTGGCAGAATCAACCTTGTTAAAATGTCCATACTACCCAAAGTGATCTACAGAATTAATGCAATCCCTATCAAAGTACCATCTTCATTCTGTATATATCTAGAAAAATTAATTCTATGCTTTGTATGGAACCAGAGAAGACCTTGTATAGCCAAAGCAATCTTAAGCAAAAAGAACAAACTGGGAGATATCAGTCTACCAGACTTCAAGCTTTACTACAAGGCTATAGTAACCAAAACATCATGGTACTGGCACAAAAACAGACATATAGACCTTTGGAACAGGACTGAGAACCCAGAAATGAAACCATCCACATATTATCATCTAATCTTTGACAAAGCAGACAAAAATACACGTTGGGGAAAAGAATCTCTTCAATAAATGGTGCTGGGAAAACTGGATAACTACATGCAGAAGATTGAAACTGGATCCCCACCTCTCACCTCTTACAAAAATCAATTCAAGATGGATAACAGACTTAAACCTAAGGCATGAAACCTTAAGAATCCTAGAAGAAAATGTAGGGAAGACTCTTTTAGACATCGGCCTAGGCAAAGAATTTATCAAGAAGACCCCCAAAGCAATCACAGCAGCAACAAAAATTAATAAATGGGACCTTATCAAATTAAAAAGCTTTTGCACAGCTAAGGGGACTATCATTAGAGCAAATAGACAGCCTACAGAATGGGAGAAAATATTTGCATGCTACACATCTGATAAAGGGCTGATAACAAGAATCTATCTAGAACTGAAAAAAATCAAACAATCCCATCAATAAATGGGCAAAGGACATGAACAGAAACTTTTCAAAAGAAGACAGAATAATGGCCAGCAAACATATAAAAAAGTGCTCAACATCTCTAATCATTAGGGAAATGCAAATCAAAACCACAATGATATATTGCCTAACCCCAGTGAGAATGGTCTTTATCAAAAAGCCCCAAAACAGCAAATGCTGTGGATGTGGAGAGATAGGAACACTCTTACACTGCTGGTGGGACTGCAAATTAGTACAACCTCTGTGGAAAATAATTTGGAGATATCTCAAAGAGCTAAAAATAAAAATACCAATTGATCCAGCAATAGCACTACTAGGCATCTACCCAAAGGAACAAAATACACTCTATAATAAAGACATCTGCACTTGAATATTTATGGCAGCACAACTCACTATTGCAAGGATGTGGAAACAACTCAAGTGCCCTTCAATCTATGAGTGGATTAATAAAATATGGTATATGTATACAATGGAATACTACTCAATTATAAAAAACAATGTCATCTAGCACCTTTTATATTATCCTAGATAGAGCTTGAGGCAGTCCTCCTAAGTGAGGTATCACAAGAATGGAAGAATAAGCACCACATGTACACGTCATCAAAATGGCACTAACTGATCAACACTAAAGTGCTCACATGGTAGTAATATTCATTGGGGTTGGGGAGTGAGGGTGGATAAACTCACAACTAATGGAATTGGTGATGATTGTATGAGGGAAGGGCAAGCCTCTAACCCTTGCTTGGGTGAGGCAAAGTCATAACATGTAACCAAAACATTTGTAACCCCATAATATCCTGAAATAAAAAGAAAAAAAATTTAAATTTAAATATGAAAAAATTAACCCGCTAATCTGCAAACAGTAATGGTACAGAATCCAAAGGCCTATTTTGCCCTGTAGATATGATCCACTGAAGCATTTCTCTGCCTGTTTAGAGTTGCCCTGAAGCCTTTCCTAAAGCCAGTGTTGGTTTGAGGATAGGGAGGAAAAAGGTGACTCCTGGGCACAGCGATCCCTGCCCTCCCCAGGCCAATAGTACAAGGGGATGATATAACAAACTGTCCTCAGCTTGTGCTCGAGGAGTTTATGGAAAGATCATTTTCTATTTTATGATGCTCATTCACAATTATAGTCTTGGCTTTAGAAGTTCAATCTTAAAGGTAAAAACCTGAATTTCCAGAGTCCACTAGTTCCTCTTCATGAATGTCACCTTCTAAAGATGCCCTAAGGGAGAGAGTCCAAGGGTGGTAGAGCAATCTCCTTGGGGATTCCCTTCTAGGGAAGTCTTGAGCTTGAAACAGCCTCTAAAAGTTTTAAGCAGGTCCCTGGGGAAACAGGGCATCAGTTATGCAGTATGAGGTAATTATGAGGCAGCTGGCAGAGAGGTAGAGCACCAAGAGTTCAGGACAGCTTACATAAAGGAGATGTGGGTCACTTAGGGGTGGAGCTGTCATCAATGTTATCTACTGAGATCTCTGCCATTTCTAGTTCATAGTACCTATTTACCAGGCAGACAGGGCTGTAATTACATGGACAGAGCAGGGTTAAGGATTAGCTAATCTCACCCTCTTACTGATAGCTGGTGGTGTGAGAAGCAGACTGTCCAATGGAGCAGTATCCAGGGAGGAGGGCAGAACTGCAAGGGAGATGACAAAAGACTGGCGGTCTACTACCTCTTCCAAAGCTCACAGTGAGTGCCTTTGGTGCACTGAGGTGCTCAGGGCTCCTTAGCCGGGCCCAGGGTGTGCAGTCCAGGCTGGGATTTATGCTTCTTCAAGAGAAAGCATGGCTAGGCCGTGGGTGCTGCTTCTAGTGGGCTTCCTTCTCCCTGGGATCCTGTTCTCGGAGGCTGCAAAAATCCTGACAATGTCTACACTGGGTGAGTGCTTGGCTGGAAAATCCAGACACAGGTGGCACAGTTGTCCTTGCTTCTAGGGCTCAGGCTAAGCGTGCTTGATCAGAGAGTCATCCACCTGGTTTTCCAGACTGGAATTTTGTACTGGCCTGGAGGAAAGTGGAATTAACATGATTGTGGGGCAGAGACGGGTCTCTACTGCTGAGGTGGACAAGATAGTTTTGCAGAAAACATAAAATCCTTCCCTCTCTCTTCCTATTTAGGATGTGTTGCCCATTGTGCAGGGCTGGTGCCAGAGGTTTGAAATCCATCCCAGAGCATAAGCCCCTGGGCTGCCTTCTGCAGGGCTCAATGGGACCTTCAGAGGATCACCCTAAACTCTAGGGGAGCCGATGCACAGTAGCTTTCAGTAGAAATTACGACGAACAGTTTCAGGCTCTTGCAGGTCAGGGAAGGCACTCCTGGGGCAGCACTGCACATTTTCTGAAGCTGCATCAGAGTCAAAGTAGAGTAGGGAAGGTATTTCCCGACAGTAATGATAGTGGAGGGTTTTCATCCAGAGGAAACCTGCAGAACTCTCTAAGACTGAGGGAGGACCCAGGTCACTCAGTCGTTTTGGACCTTTCTTCCTTTCACTTGTGCTGCTGAAAGTCTTTGAAGGACTCATGGGACTGTGAATTCTGCATTTTGTGGCCTTAGTTTTATTTCCTTTACTTCTTGCCTAAAGGGAATGATGATGAAAGAGAAAAACGTGTCAGAGTAAAATGGTCATGCCAGGATGGAGCTTCCCTAAGACTTTATTTCAACACATCATTGGCTCTATTAGATCACTTTTACGTCACTGAGAATCAGGGCTCTGATGGATCGCCTGCCTCCTAGGAACTCTTCACACTGCTATGTGCAACACTGTGCCTACATTTTCCACCAATCCAGTTACTTCTTTTGGATATGGTATCATCATAAGGCCTTTTTTAAAATGCAGCATTAGCTTAGGATGAGGAACTCCTAATCGTAAGCACAGGGAAGCTCATCACATTGCTTGGAGACTATGAGTCACAAGTGGCAATCTGTGATGGAGGATTTCCACTGGTTAAGGATTTGGGCAGTCATGCTCTGGGTGCATGGGATGTGGGTTACCCAGGGGGAGATGGACAGACTGACAAAACTTATGTTCCTCTAATTACTGTCAACTTCCTGTTCCCCTACCCTTCTACTCCTCACCTTAATCACCCTATGTACGTCAGACACTGTATTCTCAGCATTACAGAACTGAAGTTGTGCATTGTTCCTAGGTGGAAGCCATTATCTACTCACGGGCCGGGTCTCTGAGATTCTTCAAGATCATGGTCATAATGTCACCATGCTTCGTCAGAGAGGAAGTTCATTTATATCAGGTATCTTTTCTCACTAATTCGTGATTTCTTCTACTCCAGGAAAAGAACACGATGCCTTCTGCATAGAAAAGCTTAGCAAAATATTTTTAAACATGTATTTGAATTGAAAAAATTAAGAAAGTGTATGTGCATGTTTGTGCATATAAACTGTTTGAAATCTTCTTAAGCACGGTCTACCAGGACTCATCACTCCATATTCTTATATTTTTCTCCCTTATTTGTCTTCTACTCCACCCCAAGCAATCATCCACAAATTATACACATTATTTTAATAAATGCTTCTTTATACCATGGCTTAGAAATATATTGAACAAATTAATGGGCCACGTATAACACTTCTTCTATGTAAGGATCACTTTTCTTTTTATATATCATAGATTCCTCTTTTTCCTTTTATGATATCTGAAATTTGAAGAAGCTTTCTCAGGGAACCCCTTATTCAGACAGCTAAAATAGAATCTACTATTGGGATGATCTTGGATTCTTGAAAAATAAATGGCTGCCCATGGTGATGTCAGAAATTCTTAAATGAGTCATCAAATCCAAAGAGTTTTAGCTAAAACAAAGATCCTCATAAATCTTGTTACCTCTTCTCCATTGACTCACAAGAAAACAGAAGCCCAGAAAACTTGAAAGATTTGCTCAAGGTCACATGGCAGGTTAATAACACAGTTGGGTGTGTTTAGGACTTGAGACTCTGGATTGCTCAATAAGGAAGTGTTGCTCAGGCCTTAATTAAAAAAAAATCCAAAAGCCAGAAATTTTCGGGAACAAAATTCTGAGATGTTATAAAACTTTGAAGGTGACTTCAGGCTTGGTTAGTGTTCAGACTTTTAAAACAATTTTTTTCGTAAACTTTCTCTAATTTAATTTTTATATTTTTTGTCGTAGTAAAATGTACATAACATAAAACCTACCATTTTAACCATTTTAAGTACATTTTAGTAACTTTCGGGACATTCACATTGCAGTACAACACTCACCACCATCCATCTCCAGAACTTTTTTATCATCATAAACTGGAGCTGTACCCACTAAACAGTAACTCCCTGTTGCCTGCTGCCCCAGCCCCTGGGACCATTGTTCTGCTTTATTTCTGTATTAATTTGACTCTTGTGGGTACAGTGTATGAGTGGGATGCTGCAATATTTGTCCTCTTGTGTCTGCCTTGCTTCACTCAGCACAATGTCTTCTGGGGTCATCCATGTTGTAGCATGTGTCAGAATTTCTTTCCTTTTTAAGGCTGAATAAATATTCCATTCTATGCATATCACACATTTTGTTTCTCCATTTCTCCATTGATGGAAATTTGGGTTGTTTCCACTTTTGACTATTGTGAATTATGCTGCTATGAGGGTTTGTATACAAATAACTTTTGGAGTCCCTGCTTAAAACTGTTTTAATCATTGTTTGGATTAGATTTCCCATTTTTCACTGACCATTATTCATATCTCTTTGTATCTGCCTTGACTGGATGTCTGATTAAATAGTGATAGTATATTAATAT
>NW_012134970.1:106413-171134 GCF_000956105.1 Propithecus coquereli | reverse complement strand
AGTTCCAGTGGACTTTGAGAAATAACCAAAAGCTACTGCCTTTCTAGGCTTTAATAAATATATGCATACTAAAATCTATAAACAATTGAAGGAATTCATGGAATTTCTTCCATTTTACCATAAGTTTAGCAGTTTAGACATTTTTTTTTGAGACAGAGCCTCATTCTGTCACCCTGGGTAGAATACAGTGGCATCATCATAGCTCACTGCAACCTCAAACTCCAAGGCTCAAGTGATCCTCTTGCCTCAGCCTCCTGAGTAGCAGGAACTTCAGGCACATGGTACATGACTGGCTAATTTTTTTTATTTTTGGTAGAGATAGGGTCTCACTCCTGATTTCAAGCAATCTTGCCATTTTGGCCTCCTAGAGTGCTAGGATTACAGGTATGAGCCACTATGCCCAGCCTTAGCGTTTCTTTCAATATTCCCTCATCGTGGATTTCTTTGAAGGTTTGAAACAGCATTTTCACTCTTCATTTCATCGGTAGAGCTTCAGTTAAGGTCTGCCAATAAGTAAAACACATGATTGGGTTATTATTTCTGACAGATGCCAAATTCAGTGTATTTTGAAACATTTGATCCATTTATTAACTCCTTTTTTGAGTGTGCTTTCCTATGCTGTTTATTTATTTACAACTTTCAAAAATAATATTAGAGGCACTGAAGAAACAAATGTTTCTACTACTCACATGTACTACTGCTTCAACCAATACTGGGAATCACAAGTGGATTATAGGTAGTGGCTAGAAGAGTATTGAGGCGTATAATAGAGCAAATCTCCATTGACCGAACGGACTGTTACTAGAAATGTGGATGCTAAGAATTCTGTGAGTAATGACTCAAAAGGAAGTGTCAACCCAAAATAAGTGACTGAGGCAAATATATCAATCAATGGAGGTTATTAAGGCAAAGTTGAAGAATTGCCCAGGAAAACCACACCACGGACAGATCTTTGGCTGTTTTTCTGAAGGGAAATTTGAAAGTTTCAGTATTGATAGGGGAATGGGAAAATCAGAAAGAAAACAAAAGGCAGGAACAGTGAGACAAAATGGTTATATTTTTGTGAGACCCAGGAAAATCTACATAAGATAAGGAAAACGTTAGAAGAGAAATTGTGAGGGAAGCATCAATTAAGTAGATGTCTGTGCGTAGATGGAAGAGTGATAGATACTGTTTTGTCACTGTTCTGTACCTGTGAAGATAAACTTGTTATTCATTATGAGTGTGAAATTAAACAGACCTTAGGTTTAGGAATTTGATGTAGCCTGCAGACCTAAAGTTGCTATTTGCAAGTCCTTTTTAATGGGAAGCCAACAATGAATTTCCTTAATGAATGATGTGTGGAGCCCGTCCTTCACAGATACCTGATGACTTTACCTTCCCTTTTGAATAAGGCATTTGGGCGGTAGTTCTTAGATTTTATTTTCTTTTACGTTCAACCCTGTTCTTCAAAATCTTTGGGGGAACACGTTGTGGAGGACATGAGTTTGCATTTGTATGTTTCATATAATTTGACATTGCTAGGAAGCCTCATTCTTAGGAGGTCATTTCCCACAGAGAGGAGAATGAATTAAATCAAGAAGGATCAATGCCAAAATTGAGGTGGATAATAAAAACTCAAAAATAATGAAGAAGGCTAGAATCTAATAAGAGGTCTGGTGTAGGTTTTTTTTTTTTTTTTTAACACATAATGTTTTGTTCTCTGTCTAGTTTCTCATTTTTACCAAGTGTATAGCATAGTAGGTCCAGTTTATTTGTAACATAAATTTTAATCTTATTATAATTGGCTAGATTATTTGCATAAAGTGCAGCAAGAGTAGTTATTGGCCATATGGACTTTCTTTTTTTTATGTTGGCTTTGTTGGAATTTTTTAAAAAGGAATCCCAGATTAGACTTTTTTTGAAAAGAGCCTCTTGAGGCTAGTCAAGGCAAGTATTTTTCAAACTGTCTGCAATACCCGTATGAATTGGGTAACTTCTTTTCAGAGATCCCCAAATAACTTAAGCTTGCAGAACCTGATGGAAAGTGACATTCTTTACCTACCATAGATTAGAACCTTGTAAATGACAAGGTACTAGCCCAGTCTCTCCAAAAGGGCTTCTTATTGGCTTTATAATGTCAATCTTAATTCCTCAATGTAGTCTGGGCATACTTGAAAATATGCCATTCCAGTCAAAGCTTTGGTAAAATATCCAGTGTCACCAATTATGTCCTGTTTTAAAAGAAAATCGATCCTTATTAAACTTAAGCAAATAACTATATTATCATATATTAAGAATATTCACAAATAGTGTCTAAATTTTGGAGAAATCAAGTAGAGAGAAAAATGCTTCAAATTTTGCTCACAAAATTATACTTTACCAGTTTGCTGTGAGCTATAAATAGCTCAAAAGAATATAAAAAACTTTTTTGACTTCTGGAAAACAAAACACAAAAAGAATCAGCAATGTTTTAAACAAAAAGTCATAAATAATAAAAAATTACTTCAGTTCCATGTAATCAATTTTTGTTTTGTTTGAGGTTTGTTTAACAATCCTCATGAACAATCCTCATGATGTGTGGAGCCCGTCCTTCACAGATACCTGATGACTTTACTTTCCCTTTTGAATAAGGCATTTGGGCAGTAGTTCTTAGATTTTATTTTCTTTTACATTCAACCCTGTTCTTCAAAATTTGGGGGGGAACACGTTGTAGAGGACATGAGTTTGCATTTGTATGTTTCGTATAATTTGACATTGCTAGGAAGCCTCATTCTTAGGAGGTCATTAATCAGCTTTTAATCAAAGTCTGGTGAAGTTTTCCTCATCCAAATGGTATGATCTCCAAAGTTATCAGCTGTACCTGTAATTAATAGTACCCATCAGAGTCCTTTCTATAAATTTTCTTGAAGAAGCAAATTTTGGACTGTATCCAGTTAAAAATCACTTTTTAAGAGAATCAAAGTAAAGCAATTATTGTCTGTGGAAGACAATATATCTTAGAATAGCCATTGTTAAAGAGATAATTGACAAAGAAATTTGGTTATTTTTGTGGCGTAGGACAATTTAATGAATAACCATAATCAATACTGATAATATACACAAAGACATATCAGAATTATAGAAATCTCATATAATTTTATTATAAACTACATATTAACAACATGTTTATACAAATATAACCCAAAGAAAGTTAAACACCATTTCATATTTGAAAATGCTTCATGATGGTTTTCACATGCCGTACTAGACTAATGTACCTCTTGGACTTTAAGTGGCTCCAATATTTAAAAAAACTATTTTGAAGTCAAGTAGACTAAATTTAGAATTTTGATTTTGGAAAGTTTGTCAAATATGAATGTTTTAGAACACTTGTCACAAAACAGGATTACAGGTTACTATAAAATAACAGTCATTCATTTAGCCAATGTGATAATTTAAATAATTTAAGAAGCAAAAATTTTACTCTTTGATAGAGAGGAGACTCAATTTCCTAAATAATCATAAGACCTAAACAAGACAAACTTAAAGACAAGCTAATAAAGAGGCAGACTGAATCTGTCTCTCTTTCTCTCTCCTCTTTTTTTGTTTAAGTTGGCTCAAAGGTTGAATAAAAATCTTTTATTTCCATTAAAATTACATGAAAATCTTGTTCAAAAGAGAAAACTGACTGGGTATGGTGGCTGATGCCTCTAATCCTAGCACTTTGACAGGTGAAGGAGGGAGGATCACTTGAGGCCAAGAGTTCAAGACCATCCTGGGCAATATAGTGAGACCTCATCTCTAAAAGAAAAATGATCTAGGCGTGGTGCTGTGTGCCAATAGTCCCAGCTACTCAGGAGGATCACTTATGCCCAGGAGTTTGAGGCTGTAGTGAGCTACGATGAAGCCACTGCACTCTAGCCTGGGCAACAGAGCCAGACCCAATCTCTTCTCTCCCCCCCAAAAAGAGAAAACCAAATTTTACATTTGCACTTGTATCTTATTAATGCTACAGCTAATTTTAATAAAGGCTCTATAAAGAAATCTATTTAATCTGAATCAAGTTGACCACAGAATGAGGTTTCTATAAACCTTTTATAACCTTTTTAAAATTTTATCATTTTTTCTAACTTTTATGTCTATTTAGTTTTATCATTCATTTTATTTTTTTTAATTTAAAACAATCTCTAAAACCTTTAAATTAGGAAAATTATTTTACTTTTATCAAAAACCACATTTCTATGTCTTCTGAAATCCTTTCTTACCAAAAACATCTATCATTTTCCTTATATATTGTGCATATAGAGTTTTTCCCTTATATCTAGTAGTTTTAATTATGTATGTTAATTACAGTGTTAATTCCTAGTCACCCTAAGTTTTAGTGAAAAACCTAGGAGGTAAGAAATTTTAATTATGTATCAGATATAGAGCTCAGGACAAAAGACAATGTCTGGAGTATCTTATCTTTTTCAGCAAGACCAAGAGGAAAAACTGGCCCATGAAAGTCAGGCCAGTGTTTTTTCCTAGGACACATCATAGTCTAAAGGCTCAAATGTAAAGATATAAGCTTATGGGCAAATTAAACAAGCATTAAAAATATCGTAGAAGCAACAGTTTATAACCTTAAACCATTTATCTGAGATAGCGTAAACCTTCCTGATCAGTATGTTTAGGAAAAAGAATGTCTAAATTAAATTTGAGGATATTTTTATTGTATTTTATCAATAATTTAAAAATGATCTTTATTTATCAAAGATTATTAAAGCCACATATATGTGAAAAGCTTTTGGGCTTATTTACTTAATTTATGATTATTTACCTACTTTTAAGCTAATTTTGTAGCATAAACAATATTTAAAGACATACACACATACGTACATGAAGATACAAACCTGCATAAATGAAGGCTCTATAGTCTTGATTTTAAAACTCTTGTTATAAGACTGGCCAACTCACCAGTTTTTTTTTGTTTTTAACTCACCAGTTTTAAAAGACAGCTGGATTCAAACTGTGCCCTTAAAAATGGAACAACTTAAAGCCTACTTGTTTCACCCAAGGCCTACGCCCTCACTGAGACTCAGGATACAGGGTAGTAATCTGTATCTCAAAGCAGAGGTAGGGGAAGAGAGAGAGAGATGATGGGAGAGAAAATACTGTCTCTTGAGAAGGAGTTTGGGCCATGCTAGAGGAAGACAGAGTTAATTTCTGATATCCTCAAAAGCCAAAAAGATCAGGTAACATAATACAGCAGAGAGCAGAGTTGTATACCTGAGAGGTTCTGTCTGTGACTTTAGACTCCGCAAGGGAAGCAGAAGACACACAAAAAGAAGTGAGTGGTGCCTTTTGTCCAAGTTTATGAAGGGATTTGAGTCATAAGAGGTTTCTTCCAGGCTTTTTTTTTTCATGTGGTACTGAAGATGGCAACAGTGAAGGAGGAATAGAAATATATATACATATACATATTCCTATTCCTCCTTCAACGTTGCCAATATTTTGATTTCTTTTAACCAACAGTGTACTGCAGTTGAAAGGGTGTTAGTTGATTTTAGAGGCCTCATTTCTCGTAATTTAGAGGTTTTGTCAGTATTGACTAAGAGTTGGTCAAATCTAATGTGACATAGACCATAGACCAAAATGAAAAATAGACGATGCAATCACACAGTTAATATGTTATTGAGATCCCTAAGCATAAGGAGAAGTTATAGCTAACTGACAATAAACTTTAAGCACTTAAAACAAAACCCCAGACTAACTCCTTACTTGGAGATGGGCCCAGCTGAGGCTGCTTTCTGTCATCACAAAAGCAGGGAAATTCACCCTCTTAACTGGAAGAATGCAAAACTCCTTAGAGGCGTTTCCTGGCCAAATATACCTTGGATATCAAGTCAAGAATTTTGAGAGATCCAGGAAGCTCAGGACAGGGCCACTATTTGGCCTTGGCGAAATTCCCTGTAGTTCTCAGTAAACATTTAGCCAGTACCCCAGCACCAATAGAATTGCTGCAAGCCAAAAGGGGTATTGCTCTGCTTTGTCAACCCAAAATAAGTGACTAAGGTAAAAATCTCAATTAACAGAGGTTTATGAAGCGAAAGCTGAGGACTCACCAAGGACAAACACAAAAGCACAGACAGATCTGTGGCTATTATTCTGAAGGGGAATTTGGAAGTTTCGGTATTTAAAAAGGAGTACGGAATACAGAAAGAAAAAAAGGTATGGGGTTAGTGAGACAAAAGGGATATATTTTTGTGAGATTCAAGAAAATCTACATTTTATGTAAGATGAGGGGAATGTTAGAAGAGAAAAAAGCAATGAAGGAAGCATGGATTATGTAGGTGTGAGGATGAGGTATGTATTCCACAGGATGGGTGGAAGAATGTCTGATCGTGCTTTGTCTCTGTTCTGTACCTGTGGAGATAAACTTATAATTCATTATTATTGTGAGAAAAAACAGACTTTAGTTTTAGGAGCTAGACTTAGCCTGCAGACATAAAGTTACAATTTGCATGTCCTTGCTTATGGGAGGCCAGTAAGGAATCTCTCTAATGAATGATGTGTGAGGCCAGTCTCCACAGGCAGCTGAGGCCTTTACCTTTCCTTTTGTATAGGGAGTTGGGAGGGTACTCTTTGTGGTGAGCTGAGAGCTTTACAATAAGGGGTTAATAAATGAAATAAGCGGTACGCCAGGGGCTGGCTAAATTATAGCTACATAGTTGAAGTGTTACACTGAAAGAATAGTCTTTTGTCTAATAACTGCCATCTGCTTCTGTAACCCTGCTTGCAGCTTGCTTTGAGGATTGTAATCTGCCTTCGGGCGCCAGAGATCTGTGAGGGCAACTATGCCCTGTGACCTTGTATTTTGCAACCCAGACTTCACTCCCCGCTTTTGTTCCCTGAACACCTGCCCTATGTCACGTAGCCTCCCTCAAAAATAGTATAAAACCCTCATAAAAACTTGAGATGATGCCATCCTCTCGTACTGCTTTTATGTGGGCGGAGGTGGTCGCTGGCCAGCTATAAAGACTCTCAATTTGGCTTCATTGAATTCTCCTGTGGTCTGTTCGCACCCTCCACACTACAACACTCTTGAGATTTTCACTTTCTTTTACAGAAAAAGGGAATATTGTAGAGAAAATCTATATTGCTCTGGAGGCTATGTAAATCATCATAAGTAGACTATTTGTGAAAATATAGATGTTAATGTCTTCCTTTTGTGAATAGCAAAATTTGAGAAGAAAGAGAGAAATTGAGGAAAGAACTATTAGGCAAAACGGAGCCAGGACTTCATGTTTTGGGAAATTCTCAGCCTATTAGGATTATGAAAGATTCTAAAATTAGGGGCCTCAATGTCAGGAAACTTGTGAATTCTTTTCTCTTGTAGAGAAAGCCAATTGTGTGGCTGGACAAGCTTTCGCTAATGTCTCTGAAGGATTAAAGGGTCAGAGTATTGAGTCACACAGAGGCTCATTGAAGAGATTAGTGTGAGGTAGGTTCACTGAGCACTGGTTACAAACTTGTTTGAGTTTGGGAAGATGGAACACACTCTATACAATTTATGTGAGGTGGATTTTTTACATACAAATAGGCAGCGAGGGACAATGGAAGGCAACGATCCATTGCCAGCTGGTCCCTCAAGGCTCAGAAAGCTGCCGGGTCAAATGGAGTCTCAAGTGTGCATGCCCCACGTGCAATGCAGATGAAGGCCTGTGAAAAGCAGCCCACACTGGGATTTATAGTCTGGGGAAACCTGACACATTGGGCTAAAGATGGAAAAACAATCTGTTTGTAGTGGGGACTAGAACAAAGCATGGGCTATTCAAGCCAGTGCCTTCCTATCTCAAGACGTTGCGTTCCCAATGCATTGTACAGTTATTCTTGAGAACTTTAGGTGAGAAAGGGGAGGGAGGAACAGGGTCAGTCCAAGGCCACCCAGTGACTTATCCTGCAATTAGCTGTATGACTTGTGGATCCCTTCACCCATAGTGGAAGAAGGCAAAAATAGAGATGAAATTATCTACAAAGGATCTGTGTAGCAACCTCTTATCTAGTGAAGTTTAGTCCCATGACATACACAGGAGAGCCACAATGTACCTGAGAATTCTATGCCAGCAAAACCACTGCCAATTTGGACTGGAAGGATCAGAGAGAGAAGATGACAGGAAAGAAGCCTGTTGGACTTCCAAAATTCCACAAGTAGGAAATAGATGATAAACTACTCAGCTGCAAACACATGCTAGCTTTCATGGAAAAGGAAGGATAACTCTTAGGGTGACGCCGTGAGCCCAAAGGGCAGAGCTTCAAGCCGAGAGGCCTGAACTGTAGACCAGAGAATTACTCCTAGTCCTTAAAACCTAATTTTCTTTGCCCAGTTGGCATCAAAATATCTTGGGACTGATGATTCATTTTTTTCCTTCTATTTTATCCCTATTTAAATGATAATGTCTATCACCGGTATCCAGTGCTTGTTGCACTATTGGTGTTGTGGAGCAGATAAATTTATGACTTTTTGACTGAATAAAAAATTATTTGCATGTATCACTTTAATGAAAATGAATTTTTCTCAAACAGAAATAGAGGCTCTGAAATCAAACAGACTCATATTGTATTTAAATACAAACTCTGCCACTTTCTATGTGTGCAGTTTTGACAGGTTGTCTTAAACTAAATTTGCCTTTGTTTTCATACTTGTAAAATGAGAAAAATAGCTATTCCTTTAAATGAAAGCTTTAAATGGAGCTTCCATATCTTCAAATTGAAAAATAAATCCAGAATCTTTGTACGGTCTCAGTAAATGTTATCAGTGTATAAGACTGAATGAATGAGAGAGGAGCAAAATGAGGTAAAACTACTTAAAAAATCAAACATTCAAATACATATAAAATCATTAGAATAAGCAAATTTTGTCATTTTTATGCTAGTGTTACCACATTGTGTGACATATTTACCTTTTTTAACCCATTTCTAATTTCTTAGATTTTAAAGAGGAAGAAAAATCATACCAAGTTATCAGTTGGCTTCTGCCTGAAGACTATCAAGAGGAATTTAATAAGATTATAAGTTTGTTTGTGAAAGAAGTTTACAATGAGAGGTAGTTTTTTTTTATTCTCTGAATGAAAGAGTTACTATTTTAATCATGTAAATAAATGGGTGGATGCCTGCATAATTGAAATGAGGGTAAGGGAAAGGGATGGAGGGATGGATGGATGGATGGATATATGGAATGATACATAGATGATAGGTGGATGTATATAACAGGTGGGTGGATTTGGTACAGTCACTGGAAAACCTTTCTTGCTCTATATTGTCCTTCCTACACTATCAGCATGAATGTATGTCTACACAAATTGAAAGATTGTTCCTTTTGGGACTTCCTTCCAACATTTCATCCACAAACATTGTCTAGAATTTCCCCAACACAGAAACAGGGACATTCCTCTCAAATTCTCATTATTGATAGTATTCAAACTTAGTTTTGTTCCTTCTCCTCTCACATGCTTATAAATAAAGGAAAGATTTATTAATGTTCCTTTTATAGAAGTTGAACGTCTGGCCATGTAAAGTTCTGTTATAAATCAATCACCCTGATACAAAATGAGACATGATACTGACTCTTTTTGCTTCTCTGCAATGCAAAGGAACATATAACTTTTTAATCTAAGACAAAAAACAGGAATAAAGAAATCCATGCCTATCTTGTTTAATTACAGTGGCCTTACCCTATATCTTTCCTTGGGGTCTGCTCTAACCCACCCGTTTGACACTTAGTCTCTATCATCTTCAGAGTTAGTTATAATTGTAAGTGTATACTTTGCTTCTTCTTCCCCAGTTTAATATTTTTAAGGACAGGTTTAGGTAATAGTACATTCTTAAAGATATTTTTAATTTATTAGCTTAATTTTAAATATGATTAATGAACTATACACTAAAGACTTTTACTGCACTACTGAAATTTTCCAAAATAGCTGGAAAACATTTATATTCCTTTGCTATGTGAATTTTTAAAAATAAACAACAGTGGATGATTTCAGCCAATAATTTTCTTTGTTTGACTCGAAGCTGGTCCTAATGGTTAGGCAGGGATCTCAATATGCCTAATAAGTTCTCAGCCTCAGAGCAATCCCTAACTGAAGGGCAATGGTGCAGTGATGTACAGGTTACAGGTGTGCAGAGGTATTGCTTCCCTCAGTCCTCGAAGCTGCCAACAGGCCCCTGATATCTAGAGGCCTGGCACCTGTGGGCTCTGGCCTGGGCATCCTCATTGATTTCCTTAGCATGCTGGAAGATAGGATCATATCCTTTGCAGCCAATGAGGGGAAAGCATTGCAAGAAGAAAGGTCCCTGGAATAGCATAGGCAAAGTCTTAATTAAATGTCAGTAAAGCTTTGGCATTTTATTCTGTGACTACTCCAGCCTACATTGAAGTGGAAACGCTAATAATGTGTTTCAAAACCAGGTTATCTTTCTTTTTTGTCTTTTTCCATTGCTTAACTCCTAGACATAGAAAGGTAAAATTTTCATTTTTGGCTAAGATTTTTGGTTCTAATATGATCGGTGTTTCTTGGGTGAGGCAATGTCTCATACGCAAACACACAATGATAAAAAGATTAGTATAATCATCAATACTGATAAAGTCTATCATCAAATTACCTACAAGTCTAGGTGGGCAAAGAAGAAAATCACTCATAAAAAGTCAGTATGTAAAGGAGGGTTAAACAGAGCATGACAGAAGTTATCAAGGAGACACAGAACTGTGAGATCTGCTATAGTCAGAGACAACTCCCAGAACAGGAGGACCTTGAATTGGCAATGATGGTGGGTGGGATTTGGATCTGGGTGGGAGGCTGAGGGGAGAAGGATACACTCTAGGGAGCAGAAACATTGGAATAACAATGACCATGGCAGAGCGTGTTTGTGGGAAACTGGTTGAATGTGTGGGCTACTGCTAGATATGCTCTTGGTTCTCCAAGATATTGTCTTTGTATCTCATGATTCTTTTATGTATTGTAAATTTAACACCTCCCATGAATATTTATCATTTATTTTCTTTCTTACAGGGATTCGTTTGAAAACTTTTTAAAGTTTGTGGAACAACTGGGATTTCAGTGCAGTCATTTGCTAAGCAGAAGCGATATCATGGATTCCTTAAAGAATGAGAACTTCGACCTGGTGATAGTTGACAGTTTTGACTACTGCCACTTCCTGATTGCTGAGAAGCTTGGCAAGCCATTTGTGTCCATTCTTCCTGCTACATTTGGCACTTTGGACTTTGGGCTTCCAAGCCCCTCGTCTTATGTTCCAGTATACAATTCCTTGTTAACTGACCACATGGACTTCTGGGGCCGTGTGAAAAACTTTTTGACTTTCTTTACTTTCTCCAGGAAGCAATGGCAATTTCAGTCTATATATGACAATATCATCAAGGAGCATTTCCCAGAAGGCTCGAGGCCAGTTTTATCTCGTCTCCTACTGAAAGCAGAGCTGTGGTTTGTTAACTCTGACTTTGCGTTTGATTTTGCCCGGCCCCTGCTTCCCAACACTGTTTATGTTGGAGGCTTGATGGCCAAACCCACTAAACCAGTACCACAAGTAAGTAAACCCTTAGCACTAATTTGGATTTCATGCCAAGGCCTTCAGTACATGGTTGGTGAGACTGAAGTAGAGCCAGGGAGGGAGGGCCTGCTGTGAGAGGAGTTCTCACCTTTAGGGCTATGCTAGTACAGTGCTGGGCCCTGCATGATCCTGAGATTGAGGCCTCCTCCTGTGGGCTCCTCTGGCTGCTCTCTTGCCTCGCGCTAGTTCTGGGCTTGGTGTGATAAGCATTTTATGACAGTTACTGTTTTCATTTGCATTTTACATGAGCATGTGTACAATAAATATGTAGTTAGTGCCCATTGCATGCAATAATATGCAGGGAAATGAGTTATTTACTGACAATGCTGTGATACAGGGAGTAAGTGGGGTGGGACTGTGTGGGACTGACTGACAGCCAGAATGGCAGGTGTCATACCCAGCATCCCCTGCAACTGCTGGTGTCATCCCAGTGTCCCCTGCCTGTAGAGCCCTGTCTCTAGACTCCAACTAGACCTTGTGATCTGATTTGTCAGGGGTGGGCCCAGGCCACTATAATTTGTGAACTTTGTCTTGGTGATTTGAATAAGCAGCTTGGACTCAGAACCACGGCTGTAGAAGGTTGTAGAAGGGAGGACAGCTGGGATTAGTTGGCTGCCTGTTGCCTGTCAGCCCTCGATTGCCATGTTGTAGCAGTTATCATGTACAACATCCTGGCCCTGTAGGTGTGATACTCTCTAATTTTATAAATGAAGAACATTGGAGGCCCAGGTGATGTAGGTGACCTTCCCAGCACCATGCATTTGAGAGGCCCTGAGGGCTTGAACTTGGCCTGGGCCTTGAGGTCACCAAAGTGTCCACCCCTCCTCCCCTGACCTCTCATTGAGTGAGCAGGAGAAGCTGGGGGTGATTCACTGGAGAGATGGGCTTCACATTGGTGTCAGGAGCTTAAAGGAATGAAGCTGGGAGGGAGGTCCCCAGGTACGGAGAGCAGGGCCCATGTGAGGAGGTGGAAGTGCGATGGCCATGAGTTTGTGTCCCCTGGGCAGTCTGGCTGGATGGACTATTGCACGAATAAAGCCAAGGGGGACTGAGTGGAGCTTTATCTGTCAGGAGGGTGAGGCAGGCCTTGGCCATAGAGGAAAGGGAGAGAATTGTTGTGAGGATAATAATGGCAGTGAGGGTTGGAATATCTGTGAGACACACACACTGTTTTAAGAAAATTTTCTTCTCTTCATTTTCCAATTTTTATACAATGGTATTTGATTGCTTTAGTAGTTATAGAAAGGGTGACAAAGTTGTTTTAAAGCAGTCCTTTAGGATGATAAATCAGATAGTGGTGGGCTGTGTAGAATCCATAGGGACCTCACCACCTAATAGGGTGAGGAGTTGGGAGCTTAGGGGAGCCACAGAAGTGCAGAGAGAATCAGGGTCAAAGACATATTTGGCATTAAGAACTGACAAAACTGTGTTAAAGTCACGGTGAAGACACTAGACACCAACCTTCCTTAAGAATTGCCTGGGGGACTTTAAGACATAAGCTGATCAGGTGTACCATTGGGGCTGGGCATGGCTGCTTTGTACAAATTTTCCAATGAGGTTATCATTTATAGTCCTGTGGGTGAGGCATTGTGGTACCAGATGAAGTATGTACGAAGATTAGTGGCCAAGAATATTGTGGAACGTAGGATCCACACTGTGTGTAGGGGGAGGGAGCCTTACCCCATTCTGCGTCCATTTCTGCTGATGACAGCAATGTTCTCCCAGTTTCTGCATTCTGGCCTCCAGAAGTCCATAACCCATGCTGGGTGCTGACCTCCAACTGGTGCTCTCCCAGACCACCACCCCTGGTCCAGCCCTGGACGTCTCTCAGATACCGTGACTCCCTGAACATACAATGGGTGGAGGGAGAAGAACAGCCCAGAAGCTGGGGTCAGGGTTTGAAAGAAGAGAGCTGTTCTCACTCACACAGTGGAAAGGGGTGGACAGTGCAGGGGTGCTGAGCTGTCCCAGGGGCCATGATAACTGTTTCAGGATGGTGATGTCGAGGCACTGATGAGAGGCACTGATGAGAGGGTGTGCCAGTGAATAGTGTGATTTGTATTCTGCTGCCGCTGAGGCTCTCACAGGCAATTGTGTTGTGTCCTTTGCTTGGTTATCTCTCTGCAGGACTTGGAGAACTTCATTGCCAGGTTTGGGGACTCTGGTTTTGTCCTTGTGACTATGGGCTCCTGGGTGAACATCACTAGCCTCCAGGAAGTCCTTAAGGAGATGAACAGTGCCTTTGCCCACCTTCGCCAAGGGGTGATATGGAAGTGTAAGCATTCCGACTTACCCAAAGATGTCAACGTGGCCCCAAATGTGAAACTCGTGGACTGGCTTCCTCAGAGTGACCTCCTGGGTAAGGGCTGCCCAGGCCTGCTCCTCTCATTCCATTGTCCTGTCTTTGGGGCTCTTCAGGGCTCTGACCTCTAGCTGGGCATTTGTCCAGCTAGAGAAAGAGCTGCCCATGGGTAAAGGTAAGGCTCCAGAGTGCAGGAAGGAGCCGCCAGCTGGAGGTCTTGAGGCATCAGGCTATTTTTCCTATGGAATCAGATGCCAAAATGGCCAACATTCCTCCTTCTTTTCTATCCCAGACCTGATGTGTGTAGCCAGTAGTGATATTTCTGTCAAGTCCCCTCCACCTACTGCATTTGGTCTTGGAACAGGTCACCCAAAATCCATCACAACCTGTGGATTCTGAGAATATAAACGAGGGGGGATGCTGCCACTCTCTTTAGTGGCTTTGTGAGCAGCAGTTCAGCCACAAGTCTTTTTTTTTTTTATTTCAGCATGTTATGGGGGTACAGATGATTAGGTTACGTATGATGCCCTTACCCTACCTCCCCCGCAAGTCCGAGCCTCAAGTATGTCCATTCCCCCGGAGGTGCGCATCGCACTCATTGTTTGTGCATATGCCCGTCCCCTCAGCCACAAGTCTTTACACAAAAACACACCCACAGAGAGACACATCCTCTCAATCTAAACAGCAATTCAACCTTCACAACACTGATGCCAGCCATGACTTTAGGATGTGCCAACACACCTTTATGCCAGGCTTAGCAACCTCACAGCTTGTGATTTGGCCCACCAAGTTGTCTGGTCCAGAGAGTTCCTTCATCCCAGCAAGTTTTCTGTGCTCCCGGCACTGCTTGTTACAGACACCCCCATATACAGTACTCAGTAGAGTAAATACTCATAACCAAGGTATGGCTCCAACTACCTGAAACATTTAAGAAACATATTCCTGGCACCATTTCTGCAAATTTATTTCTTTAATTCTGAAGTGGAGCCCAGGATTCTCATTTCCAAGAGGAGGCAAGGAGATTCTGATACATTTTGCAGTTGAGTGACACAGGGTCAGAAGGACTCTTCATGATAACAATCATTTTCATTAGCTCTAAGCATTGTTGGGAGGGAGAGACAGGAACTGGAAATAGCTAGGTGTAGGGTCTGGTCTCAGCTTTGAAGGGACTTGTCACATAATGGAGTCTACCATAACAGTCCAGAGACCCATCAATTATGATGGCAAAGAATGAATTAAGAGTTAAAGAAAAGGAAATTATTTGTAAGTGGAGAGCTCAGGATGCACAGACTGAGGAAGTAGAGACAGAGGGAGAAACACATGAGAGAGAATAGAGATGAGAGAAGCAAATGGATGCACAGGGAGGACAGGGAGAAGGAAGGATGGATGGATGGACAGGGGATGTGTCTTGCATAGCCCTCTTCTCTGTAAAACTCCCAGGGTTCTCAGTCTTACCTGGACTTGGAGAAGGCTCTATACACAGCATGGCTTGGAATCCAGCACCTGGGCACTGCCTCCTTGGATGTGTCCAAAGCTACGTCATTCTAAATAATGGTTCCAACACACCTCTAGGTCCCCTTGGCTTTTTCTCATGCCCTCCCTGCTCGACTTGCTGTTCTGAAACTTTTCATCCTGAATAATGCACGCTTTTATTCTTTGCAACAGCTCACCCCAGCATCCGTCTGTTTGTCACCCATGGCGGGCAGAACAGTATCATGGAGGCCATCCAACATGGGGTGCCCATGGTGGGCATCCCTGTTTTTGGAGACCAGCCAGAAAACATGATCCGAGTAGAAGCCAAAAAGTTTGGTGTCTCTATTAAGTTAAAGGAGCTCAAGGCGGAGACGTTGGCTCTTAAGATGGAACAAGTCATAGAAGACAAGAGGTATGCTGCTTTCAGGGGTGCACTCCCTTTGGGTAAGTGAAGGCATAAACACTAATGGCATTGTGTGGGCCTGTTTTTCAATGCAAATTGTATTTTCCAGGACATGGGATAATATGTGTGTGATGCTAAGAGCTGACTTGTGTCCTCCAGAGCAAGACTAGAACAGTTTAAGTTGGATGCCAAGAATAATTGTCTACCTTTTGCATTTGTGGGACCCAAACTACATACACAGGGGCTCTATGAGAGCTCTTATATTTGCAGTTCTTCTAGTGGAATTTCAGCTGAGGCAGGATGTTGCCTTTCTGTTCTTCAAATGCTCCATGGTCTTCCTCCTCTTGGGTTTCTGTTCATGCTGCTCTCTAACACTTCATCTCTGCTCTTCTCAGAGAGGCTCCTTCATGACATTAGGTCTCATCTCCAACTCATTTGTTCACATATTTCATCCCAGACTGTCCTGGGTGGCCTCTTCTCCCTCCCACCCAACGATATCATTTCCTCCTAAGACTTCCTTGGGGCTGTAGTTACCTCATTTGTTTATGTTTTATTTATTATCTGTCCCCTGACACTACAGAGAAGAGAATATAGATCTTCATGAATATAGCAGTGTGTTCTCTTGTTTTCCACTATGCTCCCAGTGCCTGGCACAGGGTCTGCCACAAAGTAAGTGGTTAATGAGTTTTAGTCAAGTGAGCTATAGAATGGTCCCAGTGACCTCCAGGTAACTAACTGCTCATCCAGCACAATGGCATCGCTAGAAGATGGAAATGCACATTTTCTTTTTATATCTCAGAAGGAGTAAATAATTAGTTAAAGTTTCAAGGTCATGATCCTCTAGGCTTAACTTACTGCCTTGAACATAGGAGACACTCAAGTGCTTCCAGTTGAATGACTGCTGAGCAACCACATAGCTCATGGTTCTTAGCCCTAGAATAGTTAAGTTCCAGGTGTCAGATAACTGCACAAGAATTGTATATATTTTGCAATGTCATGTGTTGTGGATGCTCATTTCCTGAAGAACAGGTTTGTAGCTTTTGTTTGATGCATTTTTAAAGACCTAGACTCCAAATGGCCATGATTTACTGTCCTCTGGGAAGGAGTCATTCTGGGCTGGGATTTCCCCTCAGACATTGTGCATCCCCAGGGCCAGATGCACCATTTGTGGGGCCTGGTGTAAAATGGAAATGTGGGGTTTCTTGTTGTAAAGTTTAAGAATTTCGAGAGGTGACAGCAAAGAATTCAATCAAACACTGGATAGTATTAAGCTTGTTGTGCAAGTATGCAGACAGCAGTCCAGGAATCGAGCCCTGGCCAACATGACTCTTTCCTGGTGCAGGAACATGAAGTCATTGTCCTGGGCCCGGCTGTCCACAGAGTGACATTTTTCATGCAGTGTGGGCACACAGTAGGTGCTCCCTGAATACAAATAATAATAATTACATCATATAATTTTCCTGTGGTCTATCGTAAGCCTCCTGGTAGTAGAGACTATTCCTTACAGATTGAGTCACTATAGTTTGGCACTTTCAGAACTAAGCATGGATTTTTTGCGTGTAGGTATCATTATTGAACTTTTCAAAGAGACCCAGCTAGATTATTGCAGAGTCAGGCCAACAAATTTTCCTTAATCATAGTCTTTAGTGCATCAAATAGAAAAGGATCACACTTTTAAATCCTGTGAGGTAACATCAGTAACGGCCCCACCCCATCTCTGCCAACAGGTACAAGTCTGCAGCAGTGGCCGCCAGTGTCATCAGACGCTCCCACCCCCTGACCCCTGCCCAGCGGCTGGTGGGCTGGATCGACCACATCTTGCAGACAGGGGGCGCGGCACACCTCAAGCCCTATGCCTTCCAGCAACCCTGGCATGAGCGGTACCTGCTGGATGTCTTCATGTTCCTGCTGGGGCTCACTCTGGGCTCCGTGTGGCTTTGTGGGAAGCTGCTGCATGTGGTGTCCAGGTGGCTGTGTGGGGCCAGGAAGCTGAAGGAGACATGAGGCCGAGTACAGTCCTGGAAGACAGATGTGTTTGGTGCTCAGTATCCCCATTTCTTGGAGGCTTCCCACTAGTTCAGGCAACCCTGTTCCCCACATCACATCCACTTGCTAATTTGCTACAAATTCCTCCTCGTGGGCTTTGTCCTGTTAGCAGAATCTTTACCAAGTACTTATGTCCTTTCTTCACCAGTCAGCAAGGGCTGTGCTGTGATTCTGTCTCTGAGTGACTTGGACCATCGACCCTCAGATTTCCAGCTTTCAGACCCACTCGCCTTCTCTGGCCCCTCTGGGCATCACTAAGCCTAACCATCCCAGCCTCCCTGTCCAGATCTCAGCCTCTTGCTCTCACTCCTGCCCCCAGCACTTGTCAGGGAATATTTTTCCAAATTTTCCCTGGTCTTTGCTGCTCCTGTACACTCAGTGCTCAGGAAGCCTGTGTCATGCATATGCATTCAGGGTCGGGCCCACCCTTGGAGAGCTTCATATGTGGAACCTTCCTCTGGTGCTCACAGATAGCTCCTTGTTGGCTGATCAGACAGGGAGACTTGGGGTTTCCAGATTTCCGGGAAATTAAAAGTTTTTAAAGAATATTTCCCCTGCAACCCACACTGCCCCACTGGCGAATGGATATCTGTCCTAATTGCCCATATTTCTGTCATCTGGCTCTCAAGCCTACAAGGAAGCTGGAAAGTGTCTGCATTGGCAGGTGACAAGGACAAAGGGATCTGGGACTGGCTGTGGGGTAATCCAACCTGTAGTGTCTGAAGAACATGGAAAATAGCCAAACAATACTCCAGAATGGACAATTTTCTGATGTTTTTGTCTTGGCCTATGTTTATACATTAAATCAGCAAGGAATCTTGGACATAAGGGGAATACAATCTTTTGTTTCTTGGTTATAGTCTCTGGCTGGGCCTGAGGAAGCACATGACACTGAGCTGGGCTCAATGACTTTCTGAGTCTGATGGGGACCCCTAGATAGGCAGAAGGAGCAGGTGATTTCAGTGCTGGAGCCCCAGCCCTTGATCCCTGTATAGATGAGAAGAGGGAAGGAATCATGGAACCGAGGCTGTGAAACCAAAGAGAGCACAGAGAGGGCTACATGTTGTTACCCACCAGTGGACACTAAGCCTTAAGTGTTATAAGAAGGGTATAAGCCACCCTATTTATGGTTGTGTAGAAATATGATTTCCAAATGGATTCTCTTTTCAGTCAGTTGGCTCTGTCCTCTGTACAGAAGATTTTGTACTAATGAGTGGGAGATATGTGTCCACGTGAAGATGTCCCCACAAGTACAGAAGAATGGGGACTTGAAACTTGCTCATAGGCACTAGAATTCACCTTAGCATTCATGCATGGTGTTTTTAATTAAGCCTACCCCACTGTTTGCTAGCTCTCACCACTTTTGTTGGTATGAAGGTTTAGAAAATGCTGAGGTAGGTGTCAGGATGGAGGATATGGAACATTCAGAGGGACTTTTCCCATACGGGGTCTCCACAATCTCTTGTAATTAGATAACAGATTCAGTAAAAAGATCAACCAGAAGAGAAAACAAGCCATGTAACTGAGCTTTTCATTAATAAAAATATAAATACCAGATGTGGGCCGAGCTATTTACTGAACTCCTCTTACAATCCTTTGTTTTTATGTTTTATGAAGCTGATGTCACCCTGATACCAAAACCAGGAAAGGACAGAACAAAAAAATAAAAGTACAGATCAATATCCATTATGAATATAGATGCAAAAATTCTCACCAAAATCCTAGCAAACTGAATTCAGGTGCTTTATAAAAAAATAATCTATCACAACCAAGTGGGCTTCATCCCAGTGATACAGGGATGTTTCAACATATGTAAATTTATAAATGTAATTCTCCACATAAATAGAAGCAAAAACAAAGACCATATGATCCTCTCAATAGATGCAGAAAAAGCTTTCAACAAAATTCAACTCCCTTTTGTGACAAGAATGCTTAACAAAATAGGCATAGACAGGACTTACCTCGAAATGATAAAAGCTGCATATGACGAACCCACAGGCAACGTCATACTGAATGGGGAAAAACTGAAAGCATTTCCACTTAGACTGAAACCAGAAAGGTTGCCCTCTATCACCGCTTCTATTCAACATAGTGCTAGAAGTCCTAGCCAGAGCAATCAGAAAAGAGAAGGAAATCAAGGGCATCCAAATGGAGGAAGAAGAGGTCAAACTGTCGCTTTTTGCTGACAATATGATCTTATATCTAGAAAACCCCAAAGATTCTTCCATAAGACTACTGAAATTGATAAACAAATTCAGCAAAATCTCAGGTTACAAAATCAATGTACGGAAATCAGTAGCATTCTTATAAGCCAACAACGGTCAAATTGAAAACCCAATCGAAGACTCAATGTCCTTCACAATAGCAACAAAGAAAATAAAATACTTAGGAATATGTTTAACTAAGGAGGTAACAGACCTCTACAGGGAGAACTGCGAAACACTGATGAAAGAAACAGCAGAGAATGTAAACAGGTGGAAAACCATACCATACTCATGGGGCGGCAGAATCAACATTGTTAAAATGTCTGTACTACCCAAAGTGATCTACAGATTCAATACAATCCCTATTAAAATACCAAAATCATTTTTCACAGATCTAGAAAAAATAATTCTATGCTTCATATGGAACCAGAGAAGATCCCGTATAGCAAAAGTAATCTTAAGCAAAATAAACAAACAAATAAAAAAAACCCAACAACAAAATTGGGAGGCATCAATTTACCACACTTCAAGCTATACTACAAGACTATAATAACTAAAACAGCATGGTACTGGCACAAGAACAGAGACATAGTCCAGTGGAACAGAACTGAGAATCCAGATATAAAACCATCCTCATATAGCCATCTAATTTTTGACAAAGCAGACAAAAACATACACTGGGTAAAAGAATCCTCATTCAATAAATAGTGCTGGGAAAACTGGATAGCCACATGAGGAAGACTGAAACAGGATCGGCACCTTTCACCTCTCACAAAAATCAACTCACAGTGGGTAACAGACTTGAACCTAGGGCATGAAACTATAAGAATTCTAGAAGAAAATGTTGGAAAAACTCTTATAGGCATTGGCCTAGGCAAAGAATTTATGAAGAAGACCTCAAAGGCAATCACAGCAACAAAAAAAAAATAAATAAATGGGACCTGATCAAATTAAAACGTTTCTGCATAGCGAAGGAAAGTATCATGAGAGCAAACAGACAACCTACAGAATGGGAGAAAATATTCACGTTACACATCTGATAAAAGGCTGATAACTAGAATCTATATAGAACTCAGGAAAATCAGCAAGAAAAAGTAAAACAACCCTATCAAAAAGTGGATGAAGGACATGAACAGAAACTTTTCAAAAGAAGATAGATTAATGGCTAACGAACATATGAAAAAATGCTCAACATCTGTAATCATAAGGGACATGCAAATCAAAACTGCAATGAGATATCACTTATCTCCAATGAGAATGGCCTTTATCAAAAAGTCCCAAAACAATAAATGTTGGCATGGATGTGGAGAGATAGGAACAGTCATACACTGCTGGTGGGACTGATAACTAGTCAACCTCTGTAGAAAGTAATACAGAGATACCTCAAAGAGCTACAAGTAGAACTACCATTTGATCCAGCAATCCCATTACTGGGTATCTACTCAAAAGAACAAAAGACATTCTGCAAAAAAGACATCTGCACTAGAATGTTTATAGCAGCACAATTCACAACTGTTTATAGCAGCCCAAGTGCCCATCAACACATGAGTGAATTAATAAAATGTGGTATATGTATACCATGGAGTTCTACTCAGCCACAGAAAACAATGATGATATAGCACCTCTTGCATTATCCTGGATAGAGCTGGAACCCATTCTACTAAGTGAAGTATCACAAGAATGGAAAAACAAGTACCACATGTACTCACCATCACATTGGTATTATCTGATCAATACTTAGGTGCACATATAGTAATAACATTCATTGGGTGTCAGGGAGATGGGAGGGGGGACGAAGCGATGGGTATATACGCACCTGATGGGTGTGGTGCGCACCATCTGGCAGATGGACATGCTTGAAGCTCTGACTCAGGTGGGCAAAGGCAATATATGTAACCTAAACATTTGTACCCCTGTAATATGCTGAAAAAAAATAAAAAAAAAACCACCGAAAAAAGAAACAATCCTTTGTGTTGAGCTGGTGAGTCTGGAAAAACTGTCTGTGTGAAGCAGGTTCACTGCACACTGGTTAACACTGCTTAACAGTTTGTCTGAGTCCAGCGAGACAGACACCTCTACATATAAGATAGAAGAAATGAGTTTAGTGGCCTAAAATATTATTCAAGTCTCTGAAGGAAGCCAAAATTAGAAGAATAGAATAAGTAGGAGAAATGGAAACATGGTAGATTTAAATCCATACATTCCAGTTGAGGTAAAAAATTGACAGACCTGATTAAAAATATCAAACTAATCTACAATAGGAGGATACAGGTCGGTTCCATATAAAAGGATAGGAAAGGATAGGTCATATAATTCTCCTGGAAAATAAAACATGAATAATTAGTAATAACATCAAACAAAATAGACTTTGGGTGAAAAGTACTACTAGAGACAAAATTGGTGATTCACAATGAAAGTGAACTGTTTCGCTGGGAAGGTATAATACCTGAAACTATAATTGTAAATGTGTATGCACTTGCCGAGGTGGCTTTAAATTTTATAAAGCCCAAATTTCCATAGTAACGAGGGAAAATAGAATCATAGTGGGGAAGTTGTAAAAAGTTTTTATTGAAAGATTTAAAACATTCATAGAAGTAGAACTTCCTCATGTCCAACACTTAGTGTCAATGATTAATAACTCCTGACCAATTTTCTTTTGTTTGTATTCACACCCACTTCTGGGCTTGCTTCCCTCCCCTACTCCACCTCTAATTATTTTGCAGCAAATCCCAGACATCATGAGAGTTCATCTGAAAATGTTTCAGAATGTAACACCTTAAGCGATAAGGAATGTCTTTTTATATAATCACTGTAAAGTATAACTTTTCCACAAAGCAACAGTAACTACTGAATATCATGAAATTTTGTGTTCAAATATCTCTGATAATTTTACAGTATTTTAGCACTGTTTGCATCATGTTATCTAAAATGTTGGCACTTCTGATACCCAACCCTTCCTATCTCTTTCTGTCTGATTTTTCTTAGTAGCATGTGCCATTAACACTATATATATCATTTGTTAGTGTGTTTTAACATCTGTCTCCCCAGCAGGACAGTGTCTGGCATAATAATTTGCTATCAATTTAATTGTTGAATAAATGAAAAGCTTGGAGTTTCATAATAAATCCTAATTTTTGCTAACAAATTAAGAAAAGTACAAGAAAAATAGATGGACTGGAGCCTTATGATGCCTGGTAAACCTTTCCCCTCTTCGCTCTCTCTCTCTGTTTCTCTCTTCCTACATTTCTGTTTCCCTCCCTCTCTCTCCACCATGGGCGTGTATATGTGAGGGATGCACAAATATATAAGAATGTAATGCTTCAAATAAATATAAAAAAAAACCACATGTAGACTGAAGACAATAATAGTACAAAGAAAATTCAAGAGCCTACTTCAGCTATAGACATGATCCACTGAACCATTTTTCTGCCTGTTTAGAGTTGCCCTGAAAGCCTTTCCTAAGGCCAGTGTTGGTTTGAGGGTAGGGAAGAAAAAGGTGACTCCTGGGCATAGCGATCCCTGCCTTCCACAGGCCAACAGTACAGGGGGGTGATATGACAAACTGTCTTCACCTTGTGCTCGAGGAGTTAATGGAAAGATCCCCCGTCCTATTCTATGATGCTCATTCAGAATTATAGTCTTGGCTTTAGAAGTTCAGTCCTCCAGAGAAAGACCTGAACTTCCAGAGTCAGAACACTAGCCCCTCTTCATGAATGTTATCTTCTAAAGTTGTCCTCAGAGAGACAGTCCCAGGGTGGTAGAGAGATTTGCTTTGGAGATTCAATTCCACGGAGGTGTTGAGCTTGGGACACCAGTAGGATTTTAAGCAGGTCCTCAAAGAAATGGGGTGTGAGGATGGCAGTATGAAGTAATAGAATAGGCAGTTAGAAAGGAGGTAGACAACTGGGTGGGTCACTTGGGAGTGGAGTTGTCATCAGTGTCCCTACCATTCCTGGCCTCACAGTATATTCCGGGCAGGGAGGGCTGTGATTACATGGACAGAGAAGGGTTAAGGATTAGCTTGTCAACCCCTCCTACTGACAGCTGGTAGTTTCGGAAGCAGACTGTCCAATGGAGCAGCACCCAGAGAGCAGGACAAAACTGCAAAAGGAGATGACAGAAGTCTGGCGGCCTCCTCCCTCTTCCCAAGCTCAAAGTGAGTGCTTTTGGTGCACTGAGGTGCACAGGGTCCCTTAGCCGGGCCCAGGGTGTGCAATCCAGGCTGGGCTCTGCGGCTTCTGCAAGAGAGAGCATGGCTGGGCAGCGAGTGCTGCTTCTAGTGGGCTTCCTTCTTCCTGGGATCCTGCTCTCAGAGGCTGCCAAAATCCTGACAGTATCTACAATGGGTGAGTGTTTGGCCAGAAAATCCAGACAGGCATGGTATGTGGCACAGTTATCCTTGCCTCCAGGGCTGAGGCTAAGAGTGCTTGATCAGAAGGTCATCCATGTGGTTTTCCAGCCTGCACTTGTAGGGCTGTAGGAAAGAGAAGATGACGTGATTGTGGGCAGATAGGGGCCTCTACTGCTGAGGTGGACAAGATAGTTTTGCAGAAAAACCTCAAAATCCTTCCCTCTCTCTTCCTTTTCAGGATGTGCTCTCCATTGTGCAGGGCTGGTGCCAGAGGTTGGAGATCCATCCCAGAGCATGGGACCCTGGGCTGCCTTCTGCAGGGCTCAATGGGACATTCAGAGGCTCACCCTAAACTCCAGGAGGCAGGGGTGCACAGTAGTTTTCAGCAGAAACCATGATAAGCATTTTCAGGCTCTTGGAGGCCAGGGAAGGTGCTCTGGGGCAGCGCTGCACGTTTTCTGAATCTTCATCTGGCATAAAGGAGAAGCAGGGAAAGTATTTCCTGAAGGAGGGACAGTGGAGTGTTTCCATCCAGGGAAAACCTGCAGAACTGTCCGGGGCTGAGGGAGGACCCAGGTCATTTGGATGTTTTGGAGCCTCTTTCCTTTCACTTGTGCTGCTGAAAGTTTTTGAACGACTTATGGGACAGTGAGTTCTGCATTTTATGACCTCAGTTTTGTTTCCTTTACTTTTGTTTCAAAGAGAATAGAAGATTAAAAGAAACATGTGTGTGGATAAATGGGTCATCCGAGGATGGGCTTACCCAAGACTTCATTTTAACCCATAATGGGCTCTATTAGATCACTTTTAGCTCACCCAGAGCAGGGGATCATAGATCTGGAAGGAACCATGATCACCTCATCTAGTTTGGCCCCCACTTTGATTTCCTGAGAGGGCACCTGAGGGTCAGAGGAGTGGGTGCCTTTCTTTTTCAGGAGCTCACCCACCCTCCCTGATGGCATGGGAGGAACTGACTCAGGGTTTCTTTCCCCAAGACGATCCTCACCACAACTTCTACTCAGAAGCCCTTTTCAGTGGTGATTTTCAAGTATCACTGTTTAAGAGACTGTGTAAGTCTATTTGAAACTTAATTTTTTCTTTCTGATTCCTAGTAGCAAGGAAGCAAAAGAGCTTCCTTACTTCTTGAGTGCAAACTGTCACCCTTACTCAGACTCCAAAGGGAGTTGGTGTAGTTCCTTATGTACTATAACCCCAGCCTTTGCCCCAGAATGCCGCCTGGCTTCCCAAGACCCACCATGCATGCTGTTTCTGTGGGATATCTTCTTCCCAGCTCCCTGTCCTGACATAGATTAAAATGTGAGCAAGAAGTGTAGGGGATTTGGAGTTCATGTATTCCTTGTTGCTTCAGAATATACCAGTCTGTGTATGAAAAGCTGAGTCATGCCCAGAGCTGCACATTGTTTTTGTAGCTCTCCTCCCCTTTCAACCCCATCCCCAATCTCTTGGCATCAGCCATTAACTTCTCTTTTGATCTACCTTTCTTTGCTGCTGGGAACTTAGATTCAAGCAAAGGCTCTGTGCTGGAACATGGTCTAAGAAAAGTCATTGAAGTCATGGATACAAAGTCATTGTATCTCTTTTGAAGGATCAAGTTTTTCTTTCCCCAGGATGGTGAGGTTTTCCTAGAATCAGTGATTACTTAGTCTCTCGTGCAACTAGGATCCAGCATGCCCGTCCCATGTGCTCTACAGTTATCCTTAAATTTCTAACCTGTAAGTTGAGTATTGTTTAGGTCCAAATGGAATAACTTCCTTCCAAATACATTTGAATCTCAGTAATTTTGGCTCTAAGTTGTGGCTTCAAATCCTTCATTTTTTTTTTTTTTGAGGCTAAGTCTTGCTCTGTTGCCTGGGCTAAAGTGCTGTGGCATCAGCCTAGCTCACAGAAACCTCAAACTCCTGGGCTCAAGCGATCCTCTGGCCTCAGCCTCCCAAGAAGCTGGGACTACCGGTGTGTGCCACCATACCCAGCTAATTTTTTCTGTTTTAGTTGCCCAGCTAGTTCTTTCTATTTTTTGTAGAGACAGGGTCTTGCTCTTGCTGAGGCTGGTCTCAAGCTCCTGACCTCAAGCGATCCTCCCACTTTGGCCTCCCTGAGTGCTAGGATTACGGGCATGAGCCACCATGCCCAGCTTCAAATCCTTCATCTTTTAACTCCGATATTTCAATGTCCTACAGTAGCATACATTTTGAAAAAGAAACATCTCAGGGAAAGCTCTGATTCACTGTCTGTTAGGGACTCCTCACATTGATATGCATAATATCATGCCTATAATTCTGTCAATGCAGCTGTTAATATTTCTTTTGGACAAGCCGTCTCCATATGGGCTTGGTTAAAATGCAGCCTATACCTCAGGATGAGGAACTCTTAAGGCCTAAGCATGGAGAAGCTCAGCACACTGACATGGAGACTATGAGTCACAAATGGCAATCTTTGATATAGGATTGTCACAGGTTAAGGATTTGGGTAGCCATCATCTGGGTGCAGGTGTTGGGGTTTTCCCAGAGGGAGATGGAGAGACTGAGAAAACACATCTGTCTCTATTCACTCTCAACTTCCTGTTTCCCTACCCTTCCTCTCCTTGACTTATCACCGTACCTACATCAGACACTGTACTCTCATCATTACAGAATTGAAGTTGTGCATTGTTCCTAGGTGGAAGCCATTGTCTACTGATGGACCAGGTGTCTCAGATTCTTCAAGATCATAGTCATAATGTCACCATGCTCCACCAGAGAGGAGATTCTTTTATATCAGGTATCTTTTCTCACTAATTCTTGATTTCTACTACTCAAGGCAAAGAGCCAAATCGGCATAGAAAGGCTTAGCAAAATGTTTTTGAAAATGCAACTTGATCGAAAGCATGAAAAAGGTGTATGCACATGTGTTTGCATGTAAACTGTTGGAAAGCTCCTTAAGCCTTGTCTACCAGGAATCGACACTCCATACTCTTATACTTTTCTGTCTAACTTGACTTCTACACCACCCCAAACAAATATCCACACATTATTTAAATAAATGCTACTTTATAATATGGCTTAGAAATATACTGAATGAAGTATTTGGCCATACTTAACATTTCTTATACATAAGGGTTACTTTTCTTTTTATATGTCCTAAATTACTCTTTCCCCTTTTTATGATGTCTGAAATTTAAGGAAGCTTTCTTAGGGAGCCCCTTATTTATGCAACTAAAATAGAATCTGTCATTGGGAGGATCTTGTATTCTTGAAAAACAAATGGCTGCCCATGAATATGTGCATAGTGATATCAGAAATTCTTAAGTGAGTCATCAAATCCAAAGAATTTTAGCTAAGATGAAGCTCATAAATCTGTCAACTCTTCTCTGTTGACCGACAGGGAAACAGAAGCCCAGAGAACTTAGAAGATTTGCTCAAGGTCACATGGCAGGTTAATAACACAGTTGGGTGGGTTTAGGACTTGAGACTCTGGATTGCTCAATATAGAACTGTTGCTCAGGCCTTAATTTAAAAAAATCCAAAAGTAAGCCACTTTGAGAAATAAAATTCTGAGATACTGTCAAAATAAAACTTTGAGGGTCACCTCAGGCTTTGTTAGTGTTAAAATTTTTAAAACAAATTTTTTCATAAACATTTTTTCATTTCATTTTCATATTTTTTATAGTAAAATATACATAACATATAACCTACCATTTTAACCATTTTTAAGAGTACATTTTGGTAACTTTAAGGATATTCACATTGTTGTACAACCCTCACCACCATCCATCTCCAAAACTTTTTCATCATCATAAACTGGAACTCTACCCACTAAACAGTAACTCCCTGTTGCCTACTGCCCCAGCCCATGGACACCATTGTTCTGCTTTATTTCTCTATTAATTTGACTCTTGTGGGTACAGTGTATGAGTGGGATGCTGCAATATTTGTCCTCTTGTGTCTGCCTTGCTTCACTCAGCATAATGTCTTCAAGGTTCCTTCATGTTGTAGCATGTGTCAGAATTTCTTTCCTTTCTAAGGCTGAATAAATATTCCATTGTATGTATATTTAATTGGCCCCAAATTCAACAAATTTCAATGCCTCCTGCTTTTTTGTAATCCTCTCTCTTAACTAACTACGTGACCTTTTGACTTGTTTCCCAGAAATGGTGGATGTTCTGCAAGACAAAGGATTTGAGATTCTGAAGCAAGACATCTGTCATAGTAAAAATTCCTGTGTCCCTTGTCTAGCTTCTTTGAATCAATAATTGGATCTTTGTGCGACAAGCAGCTAGATCTAGACTGAAACCCCCTTGTGGTTTAGATGACATATATAGCACATTTTGTTTATCCATTCATCCAATGATGGACATTTCGTTTGTTCCCACTTTTTGACTATCATAAATAATGCTGCTATGACCATTGATATACAAAATTTGTTTGAGTCCCTGCTCAACATCATTTTAATCATCTTCTGGAATAGATATCACATTCTTCAGTGATCATTATTTGTATCCCTTTGCATCTTGACTGGACAGCTGATTAAATAGTTGTAGTATATTGATTTTTAATATAATTATATCTTAGTTTCAAAAATTGAAATAAGTGAAAAATTTAAATTAGATTAAAATTTTAGATTAAAAATCAATGTGGCAGTTCCAATGGACTTTGAGGAATGAATGAAAGCTACAGACTTTCTACCCTTTAACAAATATACACACACCAAAATCTATAAACAATTGAAGGAATTCATGGAATTTCTTCCATTTTATCATAGGTTTAGGAATCTAGAGTTTCTTTTAATAGTCCCTCATCACAGATGTCTCTGAAGCTTTGAAACAGCATTTTCATTGTTCACTTCATCAGTAGAGCTTCAGTAAACATCTGCAAATAAAGAAAAGACATGATTGGGTTATTTCTGACTGATGCCCAATTCGGTATATTGAAACATTTGAATGATTTATTACCTCCTGTTTGGGTATGCTTTCCTATCCTATTTATTTATTTATGACTTTAAAAAATAAATAACATTAGAGGCACTGAAGAAGCAAAAGTTTCTGAAACTCACATGTACTACTGCCTCAACCAATATTGGGACACACAAGTGGGTTATTGGTAGTGGCTCTAAGAATGGGGAGGAGCGTAACAGAGAAAGCCTAGAGTGCCTTGAACAGACTGTTAGTGGATATGTGCTGAGAACTCTGCTAGCGATGACTCAGAAGGAAGAAAGGAACATGGTAGAGAAAAGCTGTATTGTCTTAGAGGCTATGTAAATCACCATAAGCACACTTGGTGGAAATAAAGATGTTGAAGTCTTCTTGCTGTGTGTAGTAAAATGAGAGAGGAAATAGAGAAATTGAGGAAAGAACTATTAGGTGAAACAGAATCAGGCCTTCATGTTTTGGGAAATTCTCACCCTATTAGGATTATGAAAGATTCTAAAATTAGAGGTGTCAACATCAGGAAACCTGTGAATCTTTTTCTCTTGTAGAGAAAGCCAATTGTGTGGCTGCACAACCTTTCGCTAATGTCTCTGAAGAATTAAAAGGTCAGAGCATTAAGTCACACAGAGGCTCATTGAAGAGATTAGTGTGAGGCAGTTTTACTGTGTACTGGTTACAAACTCGTTTGAGTTTGGGAAGACAGAACACGTTCTATACAAGTTACACGAGGTGGATTTCTTACTTACAAATAGTCAGCAAGGGACAAGGGAAGCCCAGGATTCACTGCCAGCTGGTCCCCCAAGGCTCAGAAAGCGGCCGGGGTTGAGCCTCAAGTGTGCATAACCCACACACAATGCAGATGAAGGCCTGTGAAAAGCAACCCACACTAGGTTTTATGCTCTGGGGAAACCTGACTCACTGGGTTAAAGATGGAAAAACAGCCTGTTTGTAGTGGGGACTGGAACAGAGCATGGGCTATTCAAGCCAGTTCCTTTCTATCTCAAGATATTGTGTTCCCAGTACATTCTACAGTTATTCTTGAAAACTTTAAGTGAGAAAGGGGAGGGAGGAACAGGGTTAGTCCAAGGCTACCCAGTGAGTTAC
The DNA here is from genome assembly GCF_000956105.1 of Propithecus coquereli. Lineage (NCBI taxonomy): Eukaryota > Metazoa > Chordata > Mammalia > Primates > Indriidae > Propithecus > Propithecus coquereli. Next base: position 140,759 of record NW_012134970.1, on the reverse strand, counting down.
CCTGCAATTAGGTGTATGACTCATGGATCCCTTCACCAGTAATGGCAGAAGGCAAAAATAGAGATGAAATTTTCTAGAAAGGATCTGTGTAGCCACCTCTTACCTAGTGAAGTGAAGTCCCATGACATACACAGCAGAGCCGCAATGTACCTGAGAATTTTATGCCAGCAAAACCATTGCCAATTTGGACTGAAAAGAACAGAGAGAGAGAGGATGTCTGGGAAGAAAGCTGTTGGACTTCCCAAATTCTACAAGTAACAAATAGATGATAAACTACTCAGCTGCAAACACATGCTAGCCTTCAGGGAAAAGGAAGGGTAACTTTGAGAGTAAAGCCGCGAGCCCAGAGGGCAGAGCTTCAAGCCCAGAGGGTTGAACTGTAGACTGGACGATTATTCTTAGTCCTTAAAAGCTAATTTTCTTTGCTTAGTTGATGTCAAAATATCTTGGGACTGGTGACTCATTTTTTCCCTATTTAAATGATAATATCTATCACTAGTATTCTATGCCTATTCCACTATTGGTTTTGGGGAGCAGATAACTATTTTCCTACTTCCATAGATCCACAGATGGAGAGCAATTTTGCTCCTGGATAGATCCTGCCTAAACTCTAACCTATACCTTATTTAAATTATTCAGGTGATGTGATTTGAGACTTTGAGGTGATGAGACTTAGATGAGATCTTGCACTCTGAATTGATTTAATCCCTTGATACTTTTGGGGATGTTGGGATGGGATGAATGCATTGTCAACCCATGTACAATGTACATAAATGTTTGGGGTCCAGAGAGCAGACTGTGGTAGATGCATAAGGTCCCTTCAAAGATATCTACGTCCTAATCCCTGGAACCTATGAATATGCTGTCTTACATGGGAAAAGGAGCTTTGTAGATATGAATAATATAAGGCCTTTGAGATGGAAAGATTATCCTGGATTATCCTGATGGGTCCAATGTAATATCAGGAGTTCTTATAAGGGAAAAGAAGAGTTGGCTGGGCATCTTGGCTCACACCTGTAATCCCAGCACTTTGGGAAGGTGGGAGGATTGCTTGATGTCAGTAGTTGAAGACCAGCCTGAGCAACAATGTAAGACCTTGTCTCCATAAAAAAATAGAAAAATTAGCTGGGCATGGTATGCACCTGTAGTCTCAACTACTCTGGGAGCCTGAGGGAGGAGGATCGCTTGAGACCAGGAGTTTGAGGTTGTAGTGAGCTGTGATGATGTCATTGCACTCTGGCCCCGAGCAACAGAGGGAGACTCTGTCTCAAAAAAGGGGGAGAAAAAAAGGAAGAAGAAGAGAAAGGAAGAGGGGAAGAGGGTATGAGAGTCATAAAAGAAATAATGATGAAAGAAAAAACTTAGAGTGATAAGGTTGCCCACTGAAATGGGGCCATGAGCCAGGGCTTTAGCAGCTGAAAAAACAAGAAAATGGATTGCTTCCTAGAGCCTTCTGCCCTCTTCACATGTGATTTTTCTTCTAACGAGACTCATTTTGGAGACTTCTGACCTCCAGAATTATAAGATAATACATTTGTGTTATGAAGCCATGAAGTTTGTAGTAATTTGTTACAGCAGCAGTAGGAACCTAATACAGCCATGATAGGTGGTCAAGCAGACTCTATGTGGCATAAGAGAAGGTTGGAAAAGCCTTTATAGGCTTTGGGGGAACTAAGGGGAGAGCCTATTTTATTACAATTTGTATAGATTCTAGAGCCTTTTGTTATAGTGGCCCTATTAGAAATGGCCTGATTATTAAGTAATGTGCATTCTTGGGCTTAGGTAAAATTAATAAATGAGGAATATGTTGTCTTTAGAATGCAGAAAGCCCTAAAAGATCTTGGACTTGTAACATCGTGGGTCCAGAGAGTCTCCACAGTTGTTTCTAAGATAGTGCCAGGGATGGCAGGCTTCCGACTAATCACATAATTCCTTGGAACTTAACTGAGGAACTAAGACTTGTTCTTTGTGAGGGACAATGGCTTATCCTTTTCTGAGCTCCTGTCTGAATGCTTTCATGTATTGAATAAGTGTGTCAAATGAATCTCCACAGAGAAGGACATCTTTAGTGTAGGGTCATATCTGTGCTCCTGGAGGAAGCTGAATGCAGGATCTCACTGGCGAAGACTGGGCAATAGGGCTGTTGAAGTACTCCATGGGCAGCCCGTTACAGGTGTATTGTGTTCCTTCCTGGGTGAAGATAGGCTGTGGCTGAGAGCCTGCTGAAATAGGCACAGAAGAGAACATAATAGCCAAATCTATGAGTGCAAAGTATTTGCCAGTAGCTACTTGAATACAGTCTGTAAATTCCATTAGATTGGGTATAGGGGCTTTAATATGTGAAACTGTGCCTTAATCTACCCCCAATCCCTCTACAAAATTTGATTTTGATGTCATCTCCTGAAAGCACATGTGAATTAAGAGGGCCTGAATGGTTTATTACTTATAGAATGAGGCTTTTTTGGAAGAGAAGGACAAGCTCCCAAGTGAATCTGAAAAATGGCTTTACAGAGCAGGGAGGGATGACTGGCCTGAGTTTTTATTGTGTGAAGGGGTTGGGATGGTGTGAGGGTTCCCTGCCATTGGCTTGATTTGCATGGTTTGAAATTCCTACCAGGCTAAAGGAGGGAGCGTGTATTGTGCGGAGTTTCTTACCAGTTTGCCCAGATGAAGCACAAAGGGGGACAGGAAGATGGGGCTGGAAGTCTGTCTGTGGTCCATCATCCAAAATGAAGTCAGACTTTTTATTATACATGGGTAATGGGAAATGAGCCAAGCTGGTAAGTAGTGATGCAGGGGACTGGTATTTTAATTAAGCCTGTTAGTATTTTTCCACTGAATTAAAAATTATTAGCATGTATCACTTTAAATAATAAAAATCAACTTTTTGCTAAAACAGAAAGAGCAGAGGCTCTGGAATCAAACAGACCTATACTGTATTTAAATCCAAACTCTGTCACTTCCTATGTGTGCAATTTTGACAGATTAGCTTAAACTAAATTAGCCTTTGTTTTCTTATCTATAAAATGAGACAAATAGCTGTACCTTTAAAGAAAGCTTTAAATGGAACTTGCCATAACTTTAAATTGAAAAAACAATCAGCAATCATTGTAAGGGTCTCAATAAATGTCACCAGTATATAAGACTGAATAAATGAGAAAGCAACAAAGATAAATGCACTTCAGAAAGCAAACATTCAAATAAATATAAAATCTTTGGAATAAAAAAATTTTGATATTGTTATGCTAATGTTACCATGTTGTGGGCATAGCTTTTTTTTAACCCATTGCTATTCTTTTAGATTTTAAAGAGGAGGAAAAATCATACCAAGTTATGAGTTGGCTTCTGCCTGAAGATCATCAAAAAGAACTTAATAAGCATTTCAATTTTTTTATAGAAGAAGCTTTCAATGGCAGGTAGTTTTTTATTCTTTGAACCAGAGAGTCACTATTTAAATCATACAAATGAATGGATGCATGCATGGAAATTTGGAATGAACAAAAGAGAAACGGATGGATGGATAGATGGATGGATGTATAGAAGGACAGCTAGATGATAGTGGGGTGGATAGATGATAGGTGGGTAGATTTGGTACAGTCATTGGAAATTCTTCCTTACTCTGTACTGTCCTCATGCTAAGACCTTGAATGTATTTCTGTACAAAGTGAAAGGTTATTCCTTCTGGGACTTCTTTTCTGCACTTCACCTACAAACTTTGTCTATAATTTCCCCAACACAGAGACAAGGATATGCCCCTCAACTTCTCATTGTCAATGGGAAAAATAAGAGCCACTCTTTTCCTTTTATTTACCTCCCCTTCTTTCATACATATTTAAAAATAAAGGGAAGAATTATGAATATTGCTTTTTCAGAAGTTGAAGATTTGGCCATGCCTAGTTCTTTTATAAAGCAATCAATCTGGTACAAATTGAGACACGAAACTGATTGCTTTTGCTTCATCTAGAATGGAAAGGAACAGGTAACATTTTAATCTTAGAAATAAAAGAGAAAAGAGAGAAATCCATGCCTACTTTGATTAATTACAGTGGCCTTACCCCTCTTCTTTCCTTGCAAATTCTAATCAGTAATCAAGGTGATGTTCAAATCTGAATTTTTCCATAAAGCCTTTTTCCTCACTCAGACTGGAAGACCACATTCCCTCCTCTATAGGTCTGATATAACCCACCCATTTAATACTTAGCCTATATCATCTTGCACAGTGAGTTATAGATTTTAAGGATACGTCTTGTCCCTTTTCCCCTAGTTTAGTATTATTAAGGACAGGTATAAGAAATAATGCATTCATACCGTTTTTAAATTTACTAGCTTGTTTTTAAATATAATTAACAAACTATATTATAAAAATTTTTATGAATTACTGAGATTATCCAAAATATGTGGCAATCATTCCTTTGTTATGCAACTCTTTAAAAATGTACAAACGAGGATGATTTCGGCCAACACTTTCATTATTTGACTTGAAGCTGGTCTTAAAGGTTAGACGGGGATCTCGATATACCTAATAAGTTCTCAGTCTCAGGGCAATCCCTAACTGAGGGGCAATGGTGCAGTGATATACAGGTTACAGGTGTGCCAAGGTATTGGTTCTCTCAGTCCTCGAAGCTGCCAACAGGCCCCCGATATCTAGAGCCCTGGCACCTATGAGCTCTGGTCTGGGCATCCTCATTGATTTCTTTAGCATGCTGAAAGACAGGATCATATTCTTTGAAGAAAATGAAGGGAAATCACTGTAAGAAGAAAGGTCCTTGGAATAATAGCATAGGCAAAGTCTTAATTAAATGTCAGTAAAGCTTTGGCATTTTCTTCTGTGACTACTCTAGCCTACATTGAAGTGGAAAGGCTAATAATGTGTTTCACAACCAGGCTGTCTTTGGTTTTTATTTTTTTACATTGCTTAATTCCTAGACATAGAATGGTGAAATTTTCATTTTTAGCCAAGATTTTTGGTTCTAACATGATCGATGTTTCTTGGGTGAGGCAATGTCTCATATGCAAACATATAATGATAAAAAATTAGCATATATCTTCAATATTGATAAATTCTACCATCAAATTACCTACAAGTTTGGGTGGGTAAACAAGACAATCACTCATAAAAAGTCAGTATATAAAGGAGGGTTAAACAGAGCATGATAGAATTTATCAGGGAGACACAGAACTGTGAGATCTGCTATAGTCAGAGATGGGTCCCAGAACAGGAGGACCTTGAATTGGCAATGATGGTGGGTGGGATTTGGATCTGGGTGGGAAGCTGAAGGCAGAAGTGTGCACTCTAGGGAGCAGAAATATTTGAAGCATAGTGACCACGGCAGAGTGTGTTTGTGAGAAACTGGTTGAATGTGTGGGCTACTGCTAGATATGCTCTTGGTTCTCCAAGATATTGTCTATATATTTCAAGATTCTTTTGCATATTGTGAATTTAACACCTCTCATGAATATTTATCATTTATTTCCTTTCTTACAGAGGAATATATGAAAACTTTTTAAAGTTCATGGAACAACTGGCATTTCAATGCAGTCATTTGCTAAGCAGAAGTGATATCATGGATTCCTTAAAGAATGAGAACTTCAACCTTGTGATAGTTGACAGTTTTGACTACTGCCATTTCCTGATTGCTGAGAAGCTTGGCAAGCCATTTGTGTCTGTTCTTACCACCTCATTTGCCAATGTGAACTTTGGGCTTCCAAGCCCCTTGTCTTATGTTCCAGTATACAATTCCTTGTTAACTGACCACATGGACTTCTGGGGCAGAGTGAAGAACTTTCTGACTTTCTTTATTTTCTCCAGGAAGCAATGGCAAGTTCAGTCTCTATATGACAACACTATCAGGGAGCATTTCCCAGAAGGCTCAAGACCAGTTTTATCTCATCTCCTACTGAAAGCAGAGCTGTGGTTTGTTAACTCTGACTTTGCGTTTGATTTTGCCCGGCCCCTACTTCCCAACACCGTTTATGTTGGAGGCTTAATGGCCAAACCCACTAAACCAGTACCACAAGTAAGTAAACCCTTAGCACTAATTTGGATTTTATGCCAAGGCCTTCAGTATGTGGTAGTGGCTGCCCTGTGCCAGCGGGATCCTGAGACTGAAGTAGGGCCAGGGAAGGGAGGCACCTAGGGCCTGCTGTGTGAGGAGGTCTCACCTTTAGGGCTGTGCTAATACAGTGCTGGGCCCTGAATGGTCCTGAGATTGAGGCCTCTTCCTGTGGGCTCCTTTGGCTGCTCTCTTTCCTTACCCTAGTCCTGGGCTTGGTGTGATAAGAACTTTATGACAGTTACTGTTTTCATTTGCATTTTGCATGAGCATATGTACAATAAATATGTAGTTAGTGCCCATTGTATGCAATAATATGCAGGAAAATGAGTTACTTATTGACAATGCTGTGATACAGGGAGTAAGTGGGGTGGGACTGTGTGGGACTGACTGACAGCCAGAATGGCAGAGTGATACCCAGTATCCTCTGCTTGTAGAGCCCTGGCTCCTGGCTCCAGCTAGACCCCATGATCTGATTTGTCTAAGATGGGCCCAGGCTGCTGTAAGTTGTATTTTGGTGATTTGAATAAGCAGCTTGGACTCAGAACCCTTTCTGTAGAAGGTTCTAGAAGGGAGGACAGTATTAGGGGCTCACGACACCCCAGATATAACTGGGCCCCCAAGCAGTGTGCCCTGCAAGAGACGGGAGAGACAAAGATAGGTATACAAAAAGTAAGGTGAAAGGGTGTGGGGAAGTCAGGGTACCACCAGCATTCCCATGAGCCAATTGCACTGACTGAAATCTAGCCCCCTTTTTTATTCTCTTTTTCATGCTATAGATTACAATGGTTTCACATGAAAAGCTTGTGGGTTACAATGTGCAGAAGTTTCAAGTCTCCCCTGAAAGTCACAAGATTCCTTAGCTAATTATTCTTTTATCTATAGAAGCAGGAACACATAGCTCATTACTAAGTACAACTACACCTTAAGGTATGTATAGATAGTATCTCTGAACTCAGCAGCTGTGGCCCATTCGATTGAGGAACAAAGAGATTGGTACTTCTTACTGGAAGGTTAGCTCCCCATTAACTGAGGCGTTCTACTGAGAAAGGGGAGGGAAGGAACTCAACCTGGTGTTCTTTAAGAATTGGAGCCTGGCATCCCTTCTCCCAGGCTGACATTTTGCAGTCTTCCTCTACAGCTATGGGTGGCTTTCATGTCAAGCTGCTCTGTGGCTTCTTAGGCATGAGGCCCCTCAGGCTTTAAGGTGGGAGTCTGCTTAACTGTACTCCCAGATCGCTGGAATGTCCCCCAACTAGGCAATTAACTTCTGTCCTTATCTCTGGCTCCTGCTCAGGCAGCATTCCTTCACCTCCTCTCCTCCCACGGCCTCAGAAATGGGATCCCTAAGCCCTGGCAGTCTTATCCCCATCAGGACAGCTTGGATTAGTTGGCTGCCTGCTGCTTGTCAGCACTGGGTTGCCATTTTGCAAATTCTAATCAGTACATGTACAACATGTACAACATCCTACCCCTGTAGGTGTGATCCTTTCTAATTTTATAAATGAAGAAAGATGGAGGTGCAGGTGACATAGGTGACCTTCCCGGCACCATGCATTTGCAAGGCCCTGAGGGCCTGGACTTGGCCTGGGCCTTGAGGTCACCAAATGTCCATCCCTCCTCCCCTGACCTCGCATTGAGTGAGCAGGAGGAGTTGGGGGTGATCCATGGGAAAGATGGGCTTCGCGTTGGTGGCAGGAGCTTAAAGTAATGAAGCTGGGAGGGAGGCCCCCAGGCAGGGAGAGCAGGGCCCATGCGAGGAGCTGGAAGTGGGATGGTCATGAGTCTGGGCTCCCTGGGCTGGTTTGGCTGGACAGAGCATTGCATGAATAAAGCCAGGGGGGACTGAGTGGAGGCTTTATCTGTCAGGAGGGTGGGGCAGGCCTTGGCCATAGAGTAAAGGGAGGGAATTGTTGTGAGGATAATAATGGCAGTGAGAGTTGGAATATCTGTGAGACACACATGCTTTTTTAAAAAAAATTTTCTTCTCTTTATTTTCCAATTTTTATACAATGGTCTTAGATTGATTTAGTTGTTATAGAAAGGGTGACAAAGCTGTTTTAATAAAAGTGGTCCTTTGGGATCGTTAATCAGACAATGGTGGACTGTGTAGAATCCAGTAGGGGCCCAACCACCTAATAGGTTGAGGAGTTGGGAGCTTAGGGGAGGGGCAGATGTGCAGAGAGAATCAGGGTCGAGGACATATTTGGAAATAAGAACTGACAAAACTGTCTTAAAGCCATGGTAAAGACACTAAACACCAACCTTCCTTAAGAACTTCCTGGGGGACTTTAAGACATAGCTGCTCAGGTGTGCTATTGGGACTGGGCATGGCTGCTTTGTACAAACCTTCCCATGTGGTTATCATCTGCAGTCTTGTGGGTGAGACATTGGAGTAGAGGATGAAGTATGTACAAAGATAAGTGGGCGAGAATATCATGGAATGTAGGATCCACACTGTGTGTGGGTGGAGGGAGCCTTACCCCATTCTGCCTCCATTTCTGCTGATGACAGCAATGTCCTCTCAGCTTCTGCATTCTGGCCTCCAGAAGTCCACTACCGATGCTGGATGTGACCCCCAACTGGTGCTGTCCCAGACCACCACCTCTGGTCTGGCCTTGGATATCTTTCAGATGACTGTGACTCCCTGAACATACAATGGGTGGAGGAAGAGGAACAGCCCAGAATCTGGGGTCAGGATTTGAAAGAAGGGAGTTGTTCTCACCCACGCAATGGACAGGTGTGGACAGTGCAGGGGTGCTGAGCTGTCCCAGGGGCCATGATAATTGTTTCAGGATGGTGATGTCAAGGCACCGATTAGAGGCACTGATGAGAGGATGTGTCAGCGAATAGTGGGATTTGCATTCTGCTACCTCTGAGGCTTGCACAAGCAATTGTGTTGTGTCCTTTGCTTGGTTATCTCTCTCCAGGAGTTGGAGAACTTCGTTACCAGGTTTGGGGACTCTGGTTTTGTCCTTGTGACTATGGGCTCCATGGTGAACATCACTAGCTTCCGGGAAGTCCTTAAGGAGATGAATAGTGCCTTTGCCCACCTCCGCCAAGGGGTGATATGGAAGTGTAAGCATTCTCACTGGCCCAAAGATGTCAACGTGGCCGCAAATGTGAAACTCATGGACTGGCTTCCTCAGAGTGACCTCCTGGGTAAGGGATGCCCAGGCCTGCTCCTCTAGTTCCATTGTCCTGTCTTTGGGGCTCTTCAGGGCTCTGACCTCTAGCTAGGCATTTGTTCCAGCCATGGAAGGAGCTGCCCATGGATAAAGGTAAGCCTACAGAGGGCAGGAAAGAGACGCCAGCTGGAGGTCTTGAGGTATCAGGCTATTTTTCCTAGGGGATGAGATGCAAAAAGGGCCAACTTTCCTCCTTCTTTTCTATCCCAGGCTGACATGTACAGGCAGTAGTGATATTCCTGTTACATCCCCTCAACGCTACTGCCTTTAGTCTTGGACAGGTCACCCAAAATGCAAGACAACCTGTGAACTCTGAGAATATACTCTGAGAGGGGACGCTGCCGCTCTGTTTAGTGGCTTTGTGAGCAGCAGTTCAGCCACTGTTGTCACAAAAACACACACCCGCACAGAGAGACATCCTCTGAATCCAGAAAGGGTCTGCACAACTCAACCTTCACAACACTGATGCCAATGATGACTTTAGGATGTGGTAAGATAGCTTTGTGCCAAGCTTAGCAATTTCACAGCTCATAATTTGTTTTACCAAGTTGTCTAGTCCAGAGAGTTCCTTCATCCCGGCAAGTTTCTGTGCTCCTGGCACTACTTGTTAGAGACACAGCCGTGCATAGCACTCAGTAGAGCAAATGCTCATAACCAAGATATGGCTCCAAATACCTTTAACATTTAAGAAACCATATTCCTTGCTCCAAATCTACGAAGTTATTTCTTTAACTCTTTAATTTCTTTAATTATGGAGCCCAGGATTCTCATTTCCAAGAAGAGGCAAGGAGATTCTGATACCCTTTGCAGTTGAGTTACTCTGGGTGAGATGGACTGTTCATGATATCATTTTAGTTAGCTCCAAACACTGCTGGGAGGCAGGGACAGGAACGGGAAATACCTCGGCTTTCAAGGAGCTTGTCACATAATGGAGTCTACCATACAAGTCCAGCAACATATGAATTGTGATGGCAAAGAATGAATCAGGAGTGAAAGAAAAGGAAATTTGTTTTCAGTGGATAACAAAGAGCTCAGGACAGACAGACTCAGGAGGTAAACATGGAGGGAGAATCACACGAGAGAGAATAGAGATCAGAGAAGAAAAGAGAGCACAGGGAGGACACGGAGAAGGAAAGATGGATGGATCGATGGATAGGGGTATGTGCCTTTCTTAGCCCTCTTCTCTATAGAACACCCTGGGTTCTCAGTCTTAACCTGGGCTTGGAAAAGGCTCTATACACAGCATGGCTTGGAATCCAGCACCTTGGAACTGCTTCCTTGGATGTGCCCCAAGCTACGTCATTCTATACAATGGCTCCAACACACCTGTAGGTCCCCTTGGCCTTTTCTCATGCCCTCCCTGCTCAATCTGGTGTTTTGAAACTTTTCATTTTGAATGTTGCGTCCTTTTCTTCTGTGCAACAGCTCACCCCAGCATCCGTCTGTTTGTCACCCATGGTGGGCAGAACAGCATCATGGAAGCCATCCAGCATGGGGTGCCCATGGTGGGCATCCCTATTTATGGAGACCAGCCAGAAAACATGGTCCGAGTAGAAGCCAAAAAGTTTGGTGTCTCTATTAAGTTAGAGGAGCTGAAGGCAGAGACATTGGCTCTTAAGATGGAACAAGTCATAGAAGACAAGAGGTATGCCGCTTTCGGGGGTGTGCTCCCTTTGGGTGAGTGAAGGTATAAATACTAAGGGCATTGTGTGGGCCTGTTTGCAATGTAAACTGTATTTTCCAGGATGTGGGACAATATTTGTGTGATGCTAAGAGCTGGTCTGTGTCCTCTGAGAGCAAGACTAGAGCAATTTAAGTTAGATGCCAAGAATAATTTTCTACCTTCTGTGTTTGTGCACCCAAACTGCATACACAGGGGCTCTGTGAGAGCTCTAATGTTTGCAGTTCTTCTAGTGGAATTGTAGCTGAGGCAGGATGTTGCCTTTCTGTTCTGCAAATGCTCCACAGTCTTTCCCTCTTTGGTTTTTGTTCATGCTTCTCTCTAACACTCCTTCCCTGCTCTTCTTGGAGAGGCTCCCTCATGACGTTAGGTCTCATCTCCAACTCATTTGTTCCTAGATTTCATCCCAGAATGTCCTAGTTGGCTTCTTCTCCCGCCTACCCCAACTATATTATTTCCTCCTTAACACTTCATAGGGGCTGTAGTTACCTCATTTGTTTATGTTTTATTTATTATCTCTTCCCACCACATTAGAGAGAAGAGAATATAGATCTTCATGAATATAGCAGTGTGTTCCCTTGTTTTCCACTATGTTCCCAGTGCCTACAACAGGGCCTGCCACAAAGTAATGAGTTTTGAGCTAATGAGTTTTGGTCAAGTGAGCTATAGAATGGTCCCAGTGACCTCTAGGTAACTAAATGCTCATCCAACACAATGACATTATTTGAAGAAATAAACATATATTGTCTTTCTTATAACTAAGTAGGGCTTAGTAACTAATTAAACTTTAAAGGGCATGATCGTCAAGGCTTAGGAGACACTGAAGCACTTTCAGTTCAATGACTGGTAAGGAATCACATAGCTCATGGTTCTTAGCCCTAGAACAGTTGTTAAGTTGGAGGTGTCAGATAACCCCAGAGTAGTTGCAATATTTGCAATGTCATGTGTTGTGGATATTCATTTACTAAAGTAGAGGTTTGTGGCTTCCATTGGATTTTTGAAGTCTTAGACCCTAAATGGCCATGATCCACTGGCTTTTGGGAATGAGTCATTCTGTGCTAGGGTGGTCACCAGACACTGTACATCCCCAGGGCCAGCTTGATAGTTTGTGGGAACTGGTGTAAAATGAAAATATGGGGTTTCTTGTTGTAAAGTTTAAGAATTTCAAGACGGTGACAGCAGAGAATTCAATCAAGCACTGGATAGTACTAAGCTTGTGGTGCAAATATGCAGGCAGCAGTCTAGGAAGTCAGGCCTGGCCAACATGATCCTTTAATGCTGCAGGAAAGTGCAGTCATTGTCCTGGCCTGACAGTCCCCAGAGTGACATTTTTCACCCAGTCTAGACACTGGCACAAGGTAGATGCTCCATGTATATGAGGGCTGTCCAGAAAGTATCCAGCCATAATTTTCATAATTTTTCATATTACATGGCTGGATATTTTCTGGACAGCTCTTGTACATATAATAATTACATCATATAATTTTCCTATAAGCTCCCTTGGAGTAGGGACTAGTCCTTACAGACTGATTCTTCTTTATATAGTTTGACACTTTTAGCATTAAGCATGGATTTTTGCATGTAGGTATCATTTTTGAACTTTTTAAGGGGACCCAGCTAGACTATTGGAAATCAGGCCAACAAATTGACCTTGAAATGCAGTCTTTAGTGCATCAAATAGAAAAAGATTACACGTTTAAATCCTGTGAGGTCACATCAGTAACGGCCCTACCCCATCTCTGCCAACAGGTACAAGTCTGCAGCAGTGGCTGCCAGTGTCATCAGACGCTCCCACCCCCTGACTCCCGCCCAGCGGCTGGTGGGCTGGATCGACCACATCCTGCAGACAGGGGGTGCAGCACACCTCAAGCCCTATGCCTTCCAGCAGTCCTGGCATGAGCAGTACCTGCTGGATGTCTTCATGTTCCTGCTGGGGCTCACTCTGGGCACCGTGTGGCTTTGTGGGAAGCTGCTGCATGTGGTGTCCAGGTGGCTGTGTGGGGCCAGGAAGCTGAAGGAGACATGAAGCCAAGTACAGCACAGAGAGGGCTGCGTGTTGTCACAGACCAGTGGGTACTTAGCCTTAAAGTGATATAAGAAGGGCAAAACACACCTTCTTTAGTGTTGTGTAGAAATATGATTTCTAAATGGATTCTCTTTTTAGTCAGTATGGTTCTGAAGTCCTCTGTGTAAAAAATTTTGTACTAATGAGTAGGAGATATGTATCCACATCAAAATGTTCCCACATGTGTAGGAGAATGGGGACTTCAGACTTACTAATAGGTGCTAGATTTCACCTGAGAATTCATGCATGGTGTTCTTTTATTAAGCCTACCCCATCTTTGTTAACTTTCCTCCCTTTTGGCTGGCATTAAGGTTTAGAAACTACTAATGTAGGCAATCAGAATGAAGGAAATGGAGCATGTCACAGGGACTTTCCGCCTCTGGGACTTCCATAGTTTGAGAATGTAATTAGGTGACATATGCACTATAAAGATTAATGAGAAGAGAAAACAATAACAAATACCAGATTATAACAGAGCTATCTGCTGAACTCCTCTTACAAACCTTTGTGTTGAGCTAGTGCATCTGGAAAGACAGTATGTGTGAAGCAGCTTCACTGTATACTGGTTAACAGTTTGCCTGAGTCCAGTGAGACAGACACCTCCACATACAAGTTAGGTGAAATGGCCGTGACTTACAGATAGTCAGAAAGGGTCTTCAGATGCCTCCCATTCATTGCCAGTTGGCCACCCAATGCTCAGGGGCTGCCAGGGCTGGTTGGAATCTCATCTGCCTGTTACCCACTTCTCAGCTGAGGGACCTGGGGAAGCAGCAGCTCGTGGGTTTATACCCCAGGGGATAACATGACTCCCTGGATTAAAGAGTTAAAGGATATCCTGTTCTGGCAGAACTGGAACACAGCTGGGCTGTTCCAGCCAGTTCCTCTCTAATCGTATGCTGCATATCCAGCACATTCTACAGTTATCCTTGAGATCTGCGAGCCATTGCCAGGATACATTCCACCAGTCTCAAGAGGACCACTACCACAAGCAGGATGGTCAGGACTTCCTAGAACAGTGTTCCTGAGAGCGTTGAGGGATGTCTGCTGGTCTACCGAGGCTGTGATAGTAGAGGAAGCAATATTTGCCATGGTCAGGGACAGATTTATCATTATTTTTCTATGAACACTGACTCCTATGAATGGTATCAAACATCTCGTAAAGGCACAAACCTAGAGGCAGTTACACCTCCTTAGAAAGCCTGGTGTGCAGCTTTAGACTTCTGGCCCAGTGGTCCTCTCATTCCCAGGGGTGACATTTAGGGGTAACTCCAGCAGCCCAATGTGCAGGGACCCCGCCATCTGCCAGCTTTCTATTCCACCAACACGCAGGATGCCACAATGCACACGTGGTTTTTGGGTCACTTCCAGGTGCCTGTAGATTAAGATGTAGCCCTCGGGTGTGCACAGCAGCCCTTCCCCACTTTGTCATTTGTTGGCCTACTCATGGGTATGGAGGCATTACCATTCATCAGCTAAATTATAGTTGCATGAACTCAGCTTTCCCTATACAATATTGTTCATAAAGCCCCTGCAGAGATGGCTAGCATTAGTACAGTCCTTATTTTTGTCATCACCACTGGGACATTTCTTATCCACAGAAAGTAGTGTGTCAAAGTACCAGCCCACCAAGGTTTTGGTAGTTGTGGTCATTACATTTTGCCACCTTAGGCCAGTTAATAGGACACCTCTGGCTTCCTTTCCTGAGATGGGTGCCAGATCCTCACCTGGTAAGCCAGGGCTTGGGTTCTGCTGGTGTGCGCTGTGGTGTTCTCAATGCTGGTGTAGTTTACCACTAGCAGATGAGATGGTCACTGTGGTCTGTGAGAGAACGAGGTCTGGGGTGGCAGATCCAACACCTGATCAGGTTACCCATGGGGGCCCCAGCTTGGGAGAATCTAAAGAAGATGTTGTGCATCCAGGCCTCTCCTGCCATGTCCTTGTGGAGAAAGCAGATTGACAGGTGAGTGCCCCAGCACCCACTCCCCCTGGAGTCTCTGGTGATCCCTACCCATCGGATAGGGGTGGGGCTGAGTTGGGATGGCACCAAGTCCAGAGGATACTACCTCTGTGGGCACCCATTGCCCTTGTTGCTTGACCCAGACCTTTCAGCCTCTGTCTTCCAGTCCAGGAATGGGGGAAAATTCTGTAAAAACTTGATATGTCTGAAAATGTCATTCACCTGACTAGAAGGATCAGATGTCCCTAGTGCCAATAGAGGGACATTAGCACCCTGGTATTCCTTGGTCTCATTCCCTACCCCTGTGGGATCCCATGGTGGGGAGGCAGCTGGAGGAAGCATCACCTCCAGATTAGATTTAGGGGGCCCTGTCTGGGGTACTATGGAGGCCTGGTCCACAAATCGCTCCCAGGAAGTGTGCTTTAATGGAAAAAAAGGAGAAGAACGGTTGAAGATACTGAGATTGGGATTTTGCAGGTGCAACCTAATCAGACAGCTGCTTGGTCCACCTCTGCCCCCACCAAACTCAGTGTTCTCAATATGTGCTGCAGTGCTGTGTTTTCCTTGCACTGGAAGGCAGTGTCTAGTGTCCATACTGCCCTAGTCAGACAGGTGACTACCAGAATAGCAGGCCGTCTTGATGTCCTGTCTTCAGTTGCTGTATGAGTCAGCTGTTCTATTGTTTGATGGCTCCACTGGGCTGTGGATGACACAGTGCATGGGAAGTCCATTGTGTTCCATGAGAGTGCAAGTGCATCCATTGTTGTGTTGGTTGGGCAGTGAGGGATGTTCCTTCATCAGAGTGAAGTCCTGTGGGGTATCCAAAAAGATGACATAAATTCCTCTCAAGGGTGGCCATGGTAGCCCCAGAATCCACATGATTGACATATATTTGTCCTTTTTGTCAGCAAGTTGTTACCATAGTTCTTGTTCCCACACCAAGGTCCTTTAACAGTCCCGTCACTCAGTTGTCATTTTCCTGACCTGAGGGCAAGGCTATTGGAAAACAGCTCATAGGCCAAAAAATATGTATTAAGATATGGTGGGGTGGCCGGTATGGCCATTACCATTGTGTGTAGTTAGGCCCATTGGGCAGAACATCCACGTCCAACTTCAGTCAAAAGATAGCCATCCACTGGCTGGATGGCAGCTGCAGCTCAATGACCCCAATCTACTAGTAGCTTCCCAGAGCCATCAGTAGACCGAGGTCCTTTAACAGTCCCGTCACTCAGTTGTCATTTTCCTGACCTGAGGGCAAGGCTGTTGGAAAACAGCTCATAGGCCAAAACATACGTATTAAGATATGGTGGTAGGGGTGGCCGGCATGGCCATCACCACTGTGTGTAGTTAGGCCCATTGGGCAGAACATGTCATACTGTCAGCAGAAACATCTTGAGTCTTGGGTTCCAGGTAGACACAGGAGGAGCCAGAGCATCCCTTACAGGTTGCTTGGCTCCTTCTGGTCAGTTAGCCATTTGTTCATGGAGCCTATTGGTCCTTTGGGGTCCTGGTTAGGGTCCTATATTCAATATACCGTTTCCATTTGATAATCAGGCTCTGTTGGGCCTGTCTAGTTTTATTGGTGGGGTTTATAAGCATCCAAGTGAGAATGGGCAGTTCAGGTCACAGTGTTATATGTGGTAATCTGGCCATAAGATGTTCAGTTTCCTCCAGTACCCAGTAGCTAGCAAAGTGTTGCCATTCAAAAGAGGCATTTCTAGTGGCTGTCTCAGACAACTTACATCTCCAAAATCCAAGAGGCTGGTGCTCTCCAGTGGCAGGTTTTTGTTTCCATAGACTCTGTTCAGCGTGCATGGCAGTTGCAAACACTTATATAATTCCATCAGGCTAGCAGGCTCCAATGTTTTTCCAAAGACAGTGCCTGGAGCATGGCTTGTTGAATGGCTTCCAAGGCCTGTTGCTGCCAAGGGCCCCATTCAAAGTTGGCAACTTTGTGGGTCACCTTGACTAAGGGGGACAAAAAATATCTATACTGTCTCCAGTATGCAAAGAGGCATATCAGTTGTTGAGCCCCCTTTTCATCAGTGGGTGCAGCCAGGGCTGACGAGTTTTACCTGACTGTATCAGGGATACATTTTTGTCATCCCACCTAGGTGGCCTTGGCATTCAGTCTACAATAGTCTATTGTTAGTCTTCATGCCCTGAAGGCCTTTTTGACTAGGCAAATTGGACTATTACATTGTAACAGGATGTTGTGTATGAAGCACTGAATTAACAAAGCAATGTGCAATTCTGCAGCACAGCTTTTGTTGAATAACCCACTGGGGCTTGGGTAGCTTAGGTAATAGGCAGGAGTGGATATGCCCCATTGTTATGGCTCAAATTCTTGGCTGTGAGGAGACATAGCCTCTCAGGCGGCAGATATGTTCTGTGCCACAGCAGCCAAAATGTCTATGTCTATAATGTGCTCAGCGGTGGGAACCACAGTCACTGGCAGCCAAAATGGTGCAAAGGGTCTGATCTGCAAGTAGATAAGCACCTTGGGTCACCGACTCTGTCCCCAAACTTCCTTATGTCATTAGTTTTATGTTTTTCCACTTTCCTCTTTTTATCTTGACAGCAGTATAGGGCAGGACCCAGAGACCTTAAACTTACCCTTAACTGCACTGTTCAGCAAGAGACATTTGGGTCTGCAATGTCCCTGATAACTTAAATAATCAGTGATTGAAACTGAGAGTCACATTCAATTGAGGTTCATTAAGCCAAAGTCTAGGGACACACCTGGGAAAAGCACAGACCACAAAATATCCATGGCTTGGGCTCTCCGTGGAAGGATTTAGAAACAAGGTATTTAAGGGAGAGGGCACACAGAAAAGAGGAAGGACTGGGAGGGTAGGCAGTGAGGTAAACATATTATTAATAGTTACATTCTTGCGAGGTTCTAATTAGTGCTCAGTAAATCTACAGTTTACCTAGGAGAAGGTGAACATTCATATAGGGGTCATATACACTGAAATGTTTAGGGCTAACAAGGCAATTCCCTCTAAGCAACCTGTGAGGAAAGCCAGCCAGAGCGACAAGGACCTTTGTTGTTGTGGGAACCTGGCTTATGCATAAAGTCACGACACAGCATGAGCAAGAGCAAGAACGAGACCCCGTCTCTACTAAAAATAGAAAAATTAGCTGGGCGGAGTGGTGCACACCTGTAATCCCAGCTACGCGGGAGGCACTACCCTGCCCACCTAGTTTTTCTATTTTTAGTAGAGACGGGGTCTCGTTCTTGCTCAGGCTGGTCTCGAACTCCTGACTTCAAGGGATCCTCCCACCTCAGTCTCACAGAGTGCTAGGATTACAGACATCTTTCCCTTTTTTAAAGGCAGCTTTCTGTATGTCACTGTGTACCCAGTATGCTTTTCCCCAAGTGATGAGCCCTCGTTATTTTTTTGGAGACAAGCTTTAAGAGTGATCTTCATGGGCTGGCTACAAACACTCAGATAAGTTCCTGTGTGTAAGAACCGTCTCTTGACCAGACAATTCTCATCCCTTACAACAGGTCAACTTTTCAACCCCTAACTTCAATTCAGGCTTCTGATTGTACCACTGGGATTTTTCTGTTTCTCTATAAATTGTGTTCATTTTAGCCCTGGGGAGTGAAATGTACAGCATGTTCATTTGCCATGAATGGTAAAGTCAATTTCATATTGTTGGGGTTTATAGAATTTAATAAAATACAATCACCTCCTGTTGATAACATTTGGCTTATTTCCAGTTTTGGGCTATTATAAATAAACCTGCTATGAACATTTTGTGTATAAGTCTTTGTATAAACAACTACTTTCTTTTCTCTGTATTAGTAGCCAGGAGTGTACTGGCTGAATCATATGTCAGGTATTTGTTTAACCTTTTGAAAAATGGACAAACTGTTTCCCAAAGTGGTTGTACCATTTAAATGCTCAGCAGAAGAGAAAGTATGGTATAAACTATTAGTTGTCCTTTCTAAATTGGGTTGCAGTTTTTCATTGACTTTAATCACAGGATATGTTAATATTTAGAGATGCCCTAAGAGATCTCCTCTATTGCAAACTGTCTCTTTTTTAATCTCCAATGTGCAGAAACAGCCCAATTTCAAATTGGTGATTAGAATCACTCACCCTAATTAGTACAGTAACTAATTTCTTTGCCATTTGATTCAGAGGCATGAGGAAACAAAAGTAGCTGAGTTGCTGTCTTACTTTCCAGTTTAATAGAATCATTTTTTCTGTCTCTTGGTGGAAGCATTCCTCCCTCTGGAACTAAACCTTCTAGACCAAAAGTGCATAAGCCTGCAGGAACAGGAAGCAAAACATAGTGATAGTGAACCACTGGGGGAAATAGTGAGTGATACTACTTACTCCATTTCTATCCCTTAACACCAGACCCACAAATCCTGGCTATGGGAGAAGCAACACCACATATTAGATGTGATTAAGAACATATATAGTCTTCTGGCAGCAGTTTCCAAACTTTTTGGCACTAGTGATGGTTTCACAAAAAACAATTTTCCCAGTTTTTTCACGGATGGGGGTGGGGAGGAGGCAGAGCTCAGGTGGTGATGTGAGTGATGGGGAGCGGCTATAAATACAGATGTAGCTTTGCTCAATCACCGCTGCTCACCTCCTGCTGTGTACCTCCCTTCCCAAGTTTCACAGAAGCCAACTTTTCCATAGGGAGGCAGGTGGGTAGTGGAGTTCACAGACAGGTACCAGTCCACGGCCAGGGGCTTGGGGACCATAGTTCTGGAGAACATTTCCCGGGCCTTGCATTTTCACCAATCTGGAGTTGTAACTGTGTCTTTCAAAAGCCATACACTGTTCTATCATGTCAGCTGCTCCAGGGTAGTGGGGAACCTAGCAAGAGCATGAATTCCATAAGCATATACCCATGTTGTGGCTCATTTGCTGTGAAGTGAGTTCCTTTATCAGAACCAATGCTGTGTGGAATTCCATGTCAGTGGATAAGACATTCTGTAAGTGCATAGATGGTAGTTTTGGCTGAAGCATTGCATGAAGGGAAAGCAAATCAAATCCAGAGTAAGTGGCTCTTTGGGTAGCAATAAAGTGCTACCTCTTCCATGATGGAAATAGCCAGTGTAATCAACCTGGGACCAGATAGCTGACTGATTAACCTGAGAAATGGTGCCAATCAAATAATTATTGTTGATCTCTGTTCCTGGCTGATTGGTCACTCTATAGTGGCATTACCCAGGTCATCTTGGTGAGTGGAAGTGTAGGTTTCTGAGCCCATACATGAACTCCATCCCTGCTACCATGGCCACTGTATTCAAGAGCCCATTGGGCAAATGACAGGACTGGATGAGAAAAAAGGCTGACTGTTATCCACAGAATAGGTCACCCTCTCTGCTTTATTATTAAAGTTCTCCTCTGCTGAGGTCACCCTTAGGTGAGCATTTACACAGGACACAAATATCTTCACATTTTTTTCCCATTCAGATAGGTCCGTCACATAGCTCTTTCCCAGAACTTCTTGTCACCAATTTTCCAATTATGTTCCTTGTGTCCATGATGATCTAGTCAAACTGTTGGCCACAGGCAATGTAATGGACAAGTGTGATGTCTTGTGGAAGGGAAAGGTAAATAAGTTTCCTGCAGACTAAATGATGTCACAGGGCTGGAGGTCACAGGCTTGGTATATCTTTGAGGTAAGAGATTGAAGGTATGTTGCTGGCCTTCCCAGATAAAAGCAAACTGCCTTTGATGTCCTTTACTAACAGGTATCAAGAAAAAGAATTTGCCAGATAAATAGCTGCATAGGCTATTTATAGGCTTTGTGCATAGGCTTTGTGTTAATTTGCTCAAGCAATGAAATAATATCTGGAAGAGCAGCTGCAATTGGAGTTACCACATGGTTAATTTTATGATAATATTATACTTGTCATTCTCTAAGATCCATCTGTTTTCTGCACAGTCCAAAAATGCAAGTTGAATAGGGATGCAATGGGAATCATCACCTTTGCAATTTTTAAGTCTTAATGGTGACACTAGTCTTTGAAATCTCTGCAGAATGCAATATTGATTTGGTTTTCTGTTTTCCCAGATGTATGCCATTCTAGTGACTTCCACTTGGGCTTTCCTACCATTGTAGTCGAAACTCCACAGAACATGTGAATTCTGTCAATCTGAGTATATCTACTCCAATTATGTATTACAAATCTGGGGATATAATTGTAATCAGTTTGGGGTCCACTGGAACCATTGTGAAATGGACCTCAGCTAAAACTCCTTTGATCACTTGACCTCCATATGCCCCTACTTGAATGGTGGACCATAGTGACATTTTGAGTCTCTTGGAATTAGTGTCTATTCAGATTTAATGTTCAGTAATCCCTGAAAAATAAAATTATTTCCACTTTCCCAGAGTGCATAGCCACATTGGTAAAAGGCTGTAGCTATCTTTGGGGAAAGCTGGAGAAAGATTAATAGTATACATTTCTGGCAGTGCAGGGGGTCTCTTCCTCACTGGAACTTGTCCTTTCTTTACTCAAGGGCTTACATGTAAATTGGCTGAAGTCTGTGTTTTGGTGATTCAAGTTATACTTTTGTTTATTGTATTTAGAATTCTTTTGTCTATACTGATCAAGGAACAATTTAGTAGACTGCCCATCTACTTTTCTTCTAGGGACACCATGATTAATTAGCCAATGCTCTAAATCTCTGTGAGTGAGACTGCTCTGATTACTGCTTTCACTCCACTATTCATTAGAATAACCATGACCACCTTGATTTTGGGGATTAAGTGCTGCCACTCTATTGCAGCCACCTTAAGATCCAATTAACCCCATTGTGTCTAATGATCCTGTTTCAATGGCAGTAGTGAGCACTGTAATTTCCAATCTACAAAGAAGAGTGAACACAGAACACTTCAGTGATGCTTGGGAGCCCCATCACAAATTTGATTCTCATAGACATAGAGACAAAAAATGTGTCCTCGATCTTAGCTCCTTCCTGGGTTGGGTTATCAGGTCTTACATTTCAATTTTCCTAATAATTTTTTTCTTATTTTTTTTTTACTTTCTATTTTTAGTAGAGATGGGGTCTCGCTCTTGCTCAGGCTGGTCTCGAACCCCTGAGCTCAAGAGATCCTCCCACCTCGGCCTTCTAGAGTGCTAGGATTACAGGTGTGAACTACCATGCCTGGCCTCAATTTTCCTAATCTGTTCAATACTTTACAGGATACCAAGGCAGATACAACATTTTATCTTTATTTAGTGTAGACCACCCTTTGGTTAATCCAACTAACCAAACAGCCCTTTCTAACCTATTGAGCTGCAACAGCAAATCAAAAATATCTACTTTGTGGACACATATTAATAAATTCAGTCTGATATAACTTTATATTCCTTCCACAATGAATTATTCCACACACTTACTATCCATTTCCACACATGTAAGTCAGATTTCTGTCTGTGTACATTGGAAAAATCACACAGCTCTTTTGGCGTGTAGTGAACCTTCTTATGGATAACTTTTGGAACTTCCTGGAACTCAAGTCTAATTTTGAATCTAGAAATAAACAGAGCGGTTGGGGTGGGTCTTAAGAAGAAACTGCTGTGTCTTTCAAGCAAAATAACCTAGAGGAGGCCTATATAATTTCTCATGCAAATAAGATTAATCTCCCCAGACAGGTATAGAAAAGTTGCTTCTACTGGGAAAGAAGGTTCAGCAGAAGTTAGGGGTTCAATATTCTCAGCTTCATCAGGGTCTGCCTGTATGTCCCTATCCCAATTTTTAGGATCTCATTCTTTCCCAATCAATGCCCTGACTTTTGCAGAAAACACCTTGAAATGTTGGGAATTCAATTTCAGAACAGTCTGAGGGATAGGAGGTTTTGCTTTATATATCCCTTACTACCTCAGACCACGCAAGTATGGATGTTAAAAAACAGTGACTCCCACAGATACACACTATTTCTGCAGTCCCACAGCGCCCACTCCAAATCCAATCATCATGGGACCTTCAGCTCTCAAATAATCCCTGCTCCTAAGTTTTGGCAGTTGCTATTTCTTCTTTCTTGCTCTGACTTTCTCTGCTGCTGGGATCCTTAGAGTCAAGAGAAATGCCACATATTGGAGTGTAGTCTAGGAGAAGACATTGGTGTGATGGAACTCGTACATCTCCCAAGAATCAAGCTTCTCTTTCCTTAAGATCCCAAGATTGTTCTAGAATGGGTGGTGTGCTAGTCTCTCTTACAACTTGGATCCTGCAGGCCCATCCCATGGGCCCCAGAATTTTCCTGAATTTACCTTTTGCTAATTCAAAATTTGGTAGCGTATCAGAAAAATCCTACCAAACACATTTCAACCTCAAGGATTTTGGCTGTGTTGGCTCTACATACTTTTTTTCCTTCCAATGGCTGTTTCTTGGACTCACCTGTTAGCTGCCATATTTCTCTGTCCTACAGCAGCATAAAATTCCAAAGAGAAGGATCTCAGAAATAGTTCTGATTAGTTGTCCCTTAGGAACTCTTCAACTCACATCCACAGCTTTGTGCCATATTTTCCACCAATGCAGTTATTTCTTTTGACATGGTATCTCCATAAGGCTGTTGTTAGAATATAGCATGTGCCTTAGAATGAGAAACTCCTAAGGTCCGAGCACAGAAACTCATCACACTGACACGGAGACCACAAGTCACAGAAGGAATCTTTGAGGGAGGATTGTCACAGATCAAGGATTTGGGCACTCAGGGTATAGGTGCTTGGGCTGGGATCTAAACAAAGTGAGACAGAAAGACTGAAGATTATCTTCATCTGTTCACTATCCAGCTTCCTGTTTCCCAACTCCTTTCCTCCTGGATCTCCTCCTCCCCAACCCTTACCATCTGTAGACACTCTATTCTCATCTTTACAAAAATGAAGTTGAGTAATGGTGGAAGCCATTATCTACAGGTGGAGTGGGTGTCTCAGATTCCTCAAGAGCATGGTCATCAGGTGACCAAATTTTTAATGAAGGAAATTAATTTTTTGATCCCAGGTATCTTTTTTTTTTTTTTTGCTAATTATTGAATTCTTCTACCCAGACAAAGGGCACAGTGTCTTTTGTATAGCACTGCTTACAAAAAAATCTTTTTTTGAATCTAAATAAATTAATATTTAAAGAATGAAAAAAGTATGTGTCAGTGTACGTCCCTGTATTTGTGTGTACATATGTGTGTGTGTTTTGTATTCTTTTATGAGATGGTCAGTCAGTTGTGGCCACTAGAAGAGACAGAGGAGAAGCTCAGAAAAACAAAGTTTATTATATTCACACATCCTAGTGATGAGAGGCACTATGCATGGCTACATGGGAAAGACACCAGGGTGGTCAGGAGGCAGAAGACAAGAGCCAGAGGAAAGCATGAGGCCAGTGACTTTATTGGAGTTTCCTAGGGAGAGACAACACAAGGCAGGGTGAACAGTTTAGCATGGGTTAGTTTGCATAATTTTGGTGGGCTTTGGACTATAGGGGTGATCACTAATTGTCTGGTACCTGGCTCCGGGATGTTTAAGGCAGAGGCATATTGCCTCCTGAGGCATATGGGCCAGATAGAAGAGGTATAGTTCTGGATTGGTTAGTTTGCATATCAAAGACATGCTCCCTGCCAAGACCTTTGTTATCTCTAAGAATTGGCTGGCCCAGCATGGGCAGTCTCTCCCTAGCCAGAAAGGAATTTTTAAGATATCAAAACTTCATAACATACAAAAAATTAAAAAATATATGTAAAATACAATGTGTGTGTGTGTGTGTGTGTATACACTGAATGTTGGAAATCTTATTAAGCTGTGTAGACTGGGCCTCCACATACTATATTTTGTGGCATCTCTCCACCATCGTTATTGATCATTTTGAGAAATATTATGCTGTAGTGTGGCTTAAATTTGTATTGAACAGAAATGTTTGGTGACATCAAGACTTCTATTGTGTAAGGACAGCTGTTTTTCATAGCTTATAGGTTATTTTCTACTCTTGTTAAAGACCTGAAATTTAAGGAAACTTTCCCATGGAGCCTCTTACTTATGCACTAGGATTAGAAGGAACCACTGAGATGGCCTCATATTCTTGAAAAATTGATAACTGTCCCCGAGTTATGCATAGTGACATCAGAAGTTCTTAACTGAACCATTAAATTCAAAGAGTTTTAGTTAAAATAGTTAAATAGTTAAAATCAATTTTATCAAATTTTCTTTGTTGACGGACAAGATCACAGAAGGCAAGAGAACTTAAATATTTGTTCAAGGTCACATGGCAGGTTAATAACAGAGTTGAGTGGATCTCGGACTTCAACCTTCTGGGTTGCTCAATCTGAAATTCTTGCTGAGGCTTTGATTTTTTAAAAAATCCAAAAAGTAAGCATCTATGATGAATAAAAGTCCAAGAAATTATAAAACTCTGAAAGTGAACCTCAGGCTTTGTTATTTTTCAGACAATTTTAAAGTACTTTTCATCACCTTCTAGATTGGGTTCCATATTGTTCATTGAATATCATTTATATACATATCCCTTTGTATCTGCCTTGACTTAACAGCTGTAGAATATGACCATCTCATTTTGGTGGTTCTTATGCTTTTTGAAAACTGCTGAAAGCTTTGGACCTTCTACCTCTTTAACAAACTATGCCAATCAAAATCTACAAAGAGGGGATTCAAGGATCCCTTCAGTTTTTTCCTTGGTTCCACGTTTTAATAGTCCAGAGTTTCTTCCAATATTCCCCTATCACTGGACACTACTGAGATTTTGAAATGGAATATTCGTTCTTCTCTTCTGCATTGGAACTTGAGTAGAAGTCTGAAAATAAGAAAAACACACAATTGAATTATTTTTGCTGGCCTGATATCTAACTCAATGTATTGAAACATTTGAACTTGTTATTACCTACCTGTTTGGATAACTTTTCCTATTTTGATTATTTATTACAACTTCAATAAATAAATGACTTCAGAGATACTGATCTAGCAAAGGCTTCTAATACTTAAATAAAGTATTGCTCCCACCCATAAGTGAAATTACAACTGAGAGAGAATTTAATTGTCTTAAATTCTGGATATTTTCCTTTCCTAAAACAGCCTACTTTGTCAATCTACAAGATGGACATTCCCCAAATAATGGGTCCTTGTGATTTTGGGGACAGGCCAAAATCAGCTATCCTCAGGGGTTGGCTACAAACATTCAGATGGGTGTCTGATTGGAGAAACCTTCTGACTAGAAAACCTTTCACCACCTCCAGCAGTGTCAGCTCTGCCTTCTTTGGGTGAGTGGGCAGGAGGGCAGATCAGCAGCTAATATAAGGAAGCCTCTAAGCTGAATTTCAGACTTTTTATCGGACTACTGAACTTCCCTCTTTCTCTATAAATGGTGGTCATTTTAGTCCTGGGGGGTTAAATGTACAGTATCTTTGCCTATTGGCAAAAAGGGCAAGTCAATTTTGTATTGTTGAGGCTTCTGGAACTTAATAAAATGGAATCATCTTTCTTCTGAATATCAGAACCCACGGACAGAGAATCAAGATGACTAATGCCTTAGGTGATGGTCAAAATGGCACTGTATCCTGCTGAATGGAGAAGTTATATTTAGATCCGCACTAAAAATGAAGAATTGAGTCAAGAAAGAGTAGGGGCTTAGAGAGAGATCCTGCAAGAGTTCTGGGTTTTTTCTACTTTATCATTTCTGATGGTCATTCCTGGTCTCATAGAGTTTCCTCACATGTGTATATTGAACTGCTCTCAGCTGAGGACTCTAGTTCTAGAAATGTCTATCTGTGTAGCCCTCTGTTCTCTGGCATTTTGCCTTGTAAATTCTGTCTGCGTTGTCCTCTCCAAAATCTGAACTCACTCTCCTCCACTCAGGGAGATGGCTGAACTAGATTTGGGTGCCCCCTCCATGAGCTAAACCCTGGAAATTCTCTCCAGCCAGTTTCAATGTCCTGCACTGTCTGGTGTTCAATGCCTAGAAAACATTTTGCATATATTTTGTCTGGCTTGTTTAGTTGGTTAAAGCAGAAAGGTAAATCTTGTTCTTGTCGCTTCCTCATGGTCACAGATCGAAGTTCCTTATCTTCATTTTTTAAAAAACACTTCATCAAATAAAATTTGGCATATAATAAAGTGCACACATGTTTAAAATATACAAATTGACATGTTCGGAGATATATATATATACATATATACACACATACATATATATATATTTGTGAGTCCATCAACATTGTCAGGATAATGAATATATTCATAACCCCCAAATGATTTCTAGTGTCCTTCTTAATCCCCACTCCTGAACCCCCCTTTTAGCCCCCGTGCTAGTTAATCACTATATGTCACTATTTGCTAGTTTACATCTTCTAGAGTTTATATAAATGTGATCATAAGTTATGTTCTCTTTTATATTGGTTTGTTTTCCTCAGCATGATTATTTTGAGATTCATTCATGTTGTATATATGAATAATATATTTGTATTTATTGTGTAATAGTACTCTATTGTAAGGATTACCACAATGTACTTATCCAGCTGTCTATTGAAGGACATTAGGGTTGTTTCCTGTTTGGGATTAGTACAAATAAATTTTCTGTGGATATCGTATATTACAAATAAATTTGCTGTGAATATTTGTATGCTAGTCTTTGTGTAAACATTTACTTTCTTTTCTTGTGGCAAAATAACTAGGTGTACAGTGGCTGAGTCACATGGTAGGTGCATGTTTAACTTTTTAAGAAACTGTCAAACCATTTCCTGAAGCGGCTGTACTATTTTACATTTCCACCAGAAGTAAATGAGGGTTCCAGGTACTGTACATCCTTGTCCACACTGCCACAGTCTTTTTCATTTTGGCCGTTCTAATACATATGTAGCGGTATTTTATAGAGGTTTTAATTTGTATTTCCTTCATGACTGATGACACTGCACATCTTCTCTTGTGTTTATTTGCCATCCATGTATTATCGTTGGTTAAGTGTTTGTCAAGTCTTTAGCTCATTTTAAAATTGGGTCATTTGTTTTCTTATTTTTGAGTTTCCAGAGTTCTTTATATATTCTAGATGTAAATCATCAGTTTCGTGCTTTGCAAATACTCTTTCCCAGTCTCTGACTTACCCTTTCACTCTCTTAGCAGTGTCTTTTGAAGAGTACATTTTTAATTTTGATGAAATTCAATTTCATGCTTTTTTAAAACATATATTATTATGAACTTCTGATTTTTCTTGTATGTTCTGTTAATATGATGAGTTTCATTGATGGAATTTCAAATGTTAAACTAACCAGGAATAAACTCTACTTGGTCAAGTTGTGTTTTCCTTTTTACATACTTTTTGATTGTCCACTTAAATTTTAGTTTAAAATTTTACATCTGTGTTCATCAGGGATAT
The DNA here is from genome assembly GCF_000956105.1 of Propithecus coquereli. NCBI lineage: Eukaryota > Metazoa > Chordata > Mammalia > Primates > Indriidae > Propithecus > Propithecus coquereli. Next base: position 112,463 of record NW_012134970.1, on the reverse strand, counting down.
TGTCCTGTACTTTTGCTATGATGGCTCTTCTGACTTTGGTATCAGTGTGATGCTGGCCTCATAGAATGAATGAGGCAGTGTTCCTTCTCTTTAATTTTCTGTAAGAGTTTGAGCAAAATTACTATTATTTCTTCCCAAATTGTTTTAGCCACTCTCAGAGATAGGATGGACTCCTCCACCCATAATTAGGATGGGATGTTGAGGTTTAAGGCAGAACATACATATCAAGAGGTTATGAACAGGTTTGTTAATAACTTAATGAGGTTGTCTGGGGAGAGTAAGGCAACTCTCAAGTTGTTACAAGAAGCAATTGAGAGAGTAGGAAAAGGAGAGTGTCTTGGGGTTTTTTGGTGGTTAGAGGGCAGGACTCGAGTGAAGAGCCCCCTGCCTGTCTTGAACTTCTTGCTAGTCCCAAAGGAGGGAGCACCCAGGCTTTCTTATCAGCTTGCCCACAAGTGGGGCAGAAGAGGAAGGGAGAGGGTGCAATTTCAAAGATGCCAGGAGCCAAGGATCAGAAATAAATCCAGACTCTATTCCAATTCCTCTCTGATGTTTAACTGATGAGTGGAATGTACCATTTGGTATTTATTTGAATTTGAACTTGATTAAGTAAACCACTAGGACACTTTATAAGATCTGCAGCCTGAGGGCGGTGAGGGAGTTGAAAGTTTCATTGAACTCCTTTTTCAAAAAAGCCCCATGTTGTGCATGTTAAGAAGTGAAGTTGGTGCCTTCATCACTATCAGTAATGTCTGGAAGCCTGAAGGGAATAAGGGGAGTCTTGTGAAGGCTGTGTATTGTATCTTTAGCATGTGCAGAGACATGTGTAACTTTAATTTATATATTGGGCATTTAGGTGGCAAGAGACTCCCGGAGTTCTTTACCTAAGTGGGCAACTTTATTCTTTATAGTCCTATTCAGATCATCTATTTCTTCTTGAGTTGACTTTGGTAATTTATGTCTTTTGAGGTATTTGCCCATCTCATCTATGTTATCTAATTTATTGGCATGTAAGCTTTACAGTATTCCTTTATAATCATAACGTTTACAGTCCTTGTTCACGCAGCTGGTCATGTGGCGATAGCTAGTGTTTGTACATATTCCATAGTCCCTTTGCCCTCAGCAAGCACCTCAATTAGTTCTTTGCCTGATAGGGTGACCAAAACCTTCATTCCTGGAGAGTTTGAGCTATTAGTTTTTCTTCTTGAATTGGGTTGTTGTAGTTTTTCATTGACTTTAATAACAGGGCATGAAAATATTTAGAGACATGCTAAAGCTCTCCTGTATTCCCGACTTAGTTTTCTTTTCTGCCAGTGTGTAGCAGCAACCCAATTTCCCTTGGTAATCAGATCTTACATGATAAATCCAGTCTAACATTTCAATCTCCCTAAGCATTTGAGTACATTCCTCTACAGTGTCCCAAGGTAATTCTAGCACTTCAACTTCATTAATGTGTGCCACCCTATGGTCTATCTTTAACTCAACCAAACAAACAGAGCTCTATCTAACCCATTGAGCTGAAACACTGAATCAAGAATCTGTGCTTTTCAGACCCATAGCAATAAACTCATCTTTACACAACTTATATTCCTTCTATTATTATCCCACACTATTAAGATACATTCCCACACATATTCACCATATTTCTTTCTGTATGTATTGAGAAAAACATGCATTTCTTCTGGTGTGTAGGGTATCTCCTGGTGGGTCACAATGTTTACTTCTCCCTTTCAAGCCTGCCAGGGCTAGGATCCAGTTATAGATCTCGAAGTCAAGATGTTCTGTGGGAGTAGGTTCTGAGGAGAATCAGTGGTGTCTTCCAAGTAAAATACTTAAGGGGTGCCAGAACTGTTTCTTCTGACAAATCGGGATGAAGCTTCTCAGATAAGGATAGAAAGATTTCTTCTATTAGCAATTAAAGTTCAGAAGACTTTAGAGGTTCAATGTCCTCTGCTTCATCAGAATCTGTCTGTATGTTTCCATGCAATTGTCCAAATCTCAATACTTTCCAGTCAATTTCCTCAGTTTAGCAGAAGACACCTTGCCTGGTTAGGAATTCAATTTGCATTGTAATTCAGCCACACTCAGGATAAAATTCTGGATTTGCTTTTCTGAAACTTCAGCCTGGCAAGAGTAGGAAGCAAGTATATTCTTCAGAGAAGACGTAGAAACTTTCAGATCATTTATGTGGAGCTTGAATTCAGAATTTGAAGCCCTGAGTTCATCCTTTTCTTTCTTCATTCTGCCCACCACAGTTAGGAGCAGCCAGTCATCCTCCTTATGTTCACGGGTTTGACTAAAATATCCTAAGGTACTATGGTCATCCATAACTTTGCCTTTTATAAACATTGGACTAGAAATCCAGTAATGATATTTTGCGTATCCTTTTGTTATGTCACACCATGGACTATCAATGCTCTCTTTACCACTGGAAAGAATCATTAGTGCTTTAAAATATAATTAATCCATTAGACAGCCAATGCCAGAAACTCAGATCCAGTTTTCTGAACCAGATCTGGCAGAGAATATCCCTATATGTGGTGAACCTTTGAGAATTACATCAGCTGCTAGTAACAGAAACAAGCAAAAGCTTGGCTTAAACACACAATAGTTTTTGTTTTTTCTTTCTGTGGTAAAACCTGAAGGCAGAGCATCAAGGGCTTGTATGGTGGCTCTGTCATGTTGTCCATAGCTCCCCCTTCCCTGTTTATTGTTAGTTTGCTTCGTTTGTTTGTTTTTTACTTTTTATCGCCTTTCTTAAATTACTACAGCAAAGCATCTCTCTAGTAGATGGGTTTCAGAAAGCATTTCACATTCCAATGCTTGTGCACTTATATTTGCTTTTGTAATCTCAGATGGAGATTTGAGTTCCTCCTTAAAAGTTTCAGATACGTAAATGATATCTGGTGAGTTAACCCTTTGAGAAGAAAACATTAGAGACATGGGGTTGCCCTGAAAGAACCATTGTTCTGATTGCCTAATTCTGGTGTCGTAAAACATATCTTGAAACAATTCAAACAAAAAGATAAAGCTACATATACTCCCTACAGAAATAGTGAAGGGCTCAATTCCTTGCCAGATCCACAGAAATATTTGCCTCGTATTCTGCAGAGCTGGGTGCCTGGCATCTATCCAGTTCTGTGAGTTCTCATGCTGCAAGGATGGTGCACACAGCCTGGATCATGTCACATGCAGAAGTGTGCACATGCACGTGTGTGTGTGTGTGTGTGTGTGTGAGAGAGAGAGAGAGAGAGAGAGAGAGAGAAGATTTGAAAACCTGCTTGCTCCTCAGAGCGGGGGCATAGGGGAGAGAATGGAGAGGGTAGGGTGGATGTCATAGATATACAATGAAAGAGAGCATAATTTAGATATTTTCCTCTAAATAGGCCACTAGACTGCTTCTTATCTGGTACAGTAATGGCAATGAATGCATAAAAAAGGGAAGCGAAAAGAGAAGAAATGAGAAAAGAAGAGAAGAAACCAAGGATGGAAATAGCAGAAATGGCATCAGCTTAGTGTGTGAATGCAAAGAAGGAGGGAGGACTTGGAATCACCTATAATTACACCTGGTTGCTCCCGAGAGTTGTGATTTTAAGTTTTACCTGGTAATAAGGGACCCTAGCAGTAAAGCTCCTGGGGACAGCAGAGGGCAGGAAGGGACTACCTAAAAGAAGGAAGATAATTTGCTGAATACTTCCTCATAAAACATAGGAGGTAGGGTTTGATGCTGTGCTAGAAACCAAACAATTGCCAGCTAAACTTCCGTCTGGCTTCTCTCCCTATGCAAACAGCTTGAGCTTTCATAGACACTGGGATTTCCTAGGCAACAGGAGTGTAAACTTGAGAAAAGGCAGGGCCAGAGTAAGGATTGACAGTAAGCTGAGCCAATCAGGCTGTGTGCCTGCAGCAGTGATCCCAGGCTATCCAATCAGCACTAAGAGAGTGGACTAGGATGGCTGAGGAAGACAGGTAAGAGGGAGGAGGAATGGGGCAAGGGAGTGACCGGTTTTCCCAGGTGCAAGAGAAAGCGTCCATAGTTTCAGTTCCAAGCAACTGTTGGCAACAGATTAGGATTTAAGGTAAATCGATTTTTTTTATCTCTTCTATTGATTTTATCACTTTTGCATGTTTTAGCCAAGAAAAGAAGACAGTAGATGTTACTCTCTAAAAAGAAAACCTGAAAGTTGTTGAGAGGTCCTGGACTAGAGAAGCCATCACTGGGCTGTCAATTCATGGAGATAATAGCTTGGTCATGGGAGAGACTTTTGTAATCTTTGTGAAGACATGCTAGGATGAAAGTGTAAAAATGTACAAAAATAAATTTCATCCAGTAAAGGGGAAGGAAATAAACAGTATTGAGCAATCACTATGTACTAAGTACTTGAACATCAAGTGTTTGGGTGAGTTGTTATAACCATCCTGATGTTCACTGATAAAATTGAGCTTCAGGGAGGTCCAACACCTCCAAGTCACAAAGCAATGAAAAGATTGAGCTTTTACGCAGACTTTTCTTTGTCTGATATTGAAAGCTTGTGTTATTTCTACCATACCCTGATGAACTGACAACTTAGAATTGGAATAAAAATCTGTATGTTTATTAAAATGTACTGACATGGCTTGTTCAAAGTTATATCAGAGAGTTGATTTGATTAATCAGAGAGTTGAGTAAACTAGGAACCAATGACTGTCGAAGTTGACAATCAGGCTCGCAATGACTTATTGAGAGTAGGTTCATTGTAGTGCAGTGGACTGAAGTGTGAATGGGGCATGAGAAAGTGGAGAAACTGGAGACTCTTTCAAGTAGTTTGACTTTGCAGGGAGATAGCTGGAGGGAGTCCAGGATTGAGGGACCACAGCGGATTCATGAACTAAACAGAGAAGCTAATGGAGAGAAGGAAAAGGGCGTAACTGATAACAGAATCCCAAAGGGGCTGCAGGTGGAGAGGGTATCGTTAGACTGGAAGAAGATGAGCACTCCCGCAGTGGAGGAAGGGTGAAGTCAGGATGGTCTCAAAGCTACACCTTCATAGATTTGGAGGAGGATGGTGTGAGTTTGTTCATATCTGGTGGCTCTGCTTTTTCTGTGACTTTTAAGACAAGATGTAGAGAAGAATGGCAAAGGTTTGAATTAGCCTCTGAGAATATTGGAAGAAGAATCTGACCAACATCATATTAAAGTATAGTTGAGTGTTTTTGAAGGCCCGCTGTGGTTAAAGAATAAATGCAATGGCACCCTTCATGTTGGCATGTGGGTTTGTTCAGTTGCATTTCATAGCCTGCCTATAAGAAGTGTGAGCATGGGCAAATTGAGCCAAATTAGGCATTTGTTTGGGTGGGAGACTGACAAGTGAGGGGTGAGAAAGAGGGTGCTGGCAAGGAGTGGTCAGAATGATGCACAAAGTGTGTAGAATGGAAGCGAAGGAAATGGATCCAAAAGGGAGAATGGGGCAGGTAATGGTTGGAGTGAAAAATGCAGGGTCAGGAGACTAGAAGTTCCTTTAAGTCACAAGCAAGTTGGAATAATGGAACCGAATGGTGCACAGAAAGTTAACTTTGAATATTGAACTTTCAGAGGAGAACAGCTTTGGCTGGCTGGTGACAGAATATAAAACATGGTCTTGGAAGGGAATACTAAGATGGTGAGCAGTTAGAGTTGGTACAAATCAGGGATCTCCAGGAACTTCGTGGCTGCCTGTTGGATGGATTGTCTAGATAGGCTCTGACTTTGCCCAAATTGATGAGGGCACTTGGAATGGAGAGGACTTCTCTGAGGCTAGATTCAGTCTCAGTGATGTATAAAATGACAGAGCCTAAGAGGGGCATAGGCAGTCTGGCTGGCTGGGCTGTGCTTCAAAGAAGGATAGGACCATGCTGTTTTGTTTACTATAGCCTTGTAGTAAAGCCTGAAGTCTGATAGAGTGATGCCTTCCAATTTGTTCTTTTTGCTTAAGATTGCTTTGGCTATACGAGGTTTTCTCTGGTTCCATACAAAACGTAGAATTGTTTTTTTCTAGATCTGTAAAGAATGATGATGGTATTTTTTTTTTTTT
>NW_012134970.1:98706-106363 GCF_000956105.1 Propithecus coquereli | reverse complement strand
CCTCCGCAATGTCTTCCCGTGGAGTCTCCTGTAGTTTCAGGCACCCTTCCTTCCGACCCTCACCCGATCTATGTTTCTCTGCTCGTTTATTTTTTCTCTCTTTCTTCTAAAATTCGTCTTTTTTGCAGAGACCTTCTGACTGGCGGCTTGTCTCATCCGCCATCTTGGCTCCTCCAAGAACTGATGATGGTATTTTTTTTTTTATTTCAGCATATTATGGGGGTACAGATGTTTAGGTTACATATGTTGCCCTTGCCCCCCCGATGATGGTATTTTGATAGGGATTGCATTAATACTGTAGATCACTTTAGGTAGTATGAACATTTCAACAATATTGATTCTGCCAATCCACGAACATGGTAGGGTTTTCCATCTGTTTACATCTTCTACAATTTCTTTTCTCAGTGTTTCGTAGTTCTCCCTATCTAGGACTCTCATCCCCTTTGTTAAATATGTTCCTAAATATTTAATTTTCTTTGAAATGTTTGTACCCCCATAATATTCTGAAATAAAAAAAAAGAAAGATAGAAGAATGGGTCATGATGGGGAGGTGACAGGGTGCACCTTAAAAACCATAAGGTTCCTTAGTGTTTAGAGTGTGGGGTTAGAAGTGATTTCATCTGAGAAGACTGCAGGAGGAGTGGAGTTCCTTATGAAAAATCAGGTACCAGGAAGGACAAAGACACTGTACCAATCAGTGTGTTGGCAGGAAATGGATGGCACTTTCAAAAGTAGTAACAGAAAAGAGTTAATGAAAGACAATTCACAAAGGTGTGAATAGGCCAAGGGATATACAAAAGGGGTTTATCTATAGACACCCAGGGATGTCACAGCGAGGAGGGACAGAAGGGAGGGTGCTACCTGTGGGCCTGAGCGGGCAAGAGGAGGAGCAGTTACCAGGTCTCAGCAAGAGCGTCGCAGCAGGGAGGGCTGCCTTTGGTGGAGGATTGCAATCGTTGACAAACTAGCTTGGGAGAGAGGAAGCCGGGGAAATAAATACTCCGGCCTCTGTCTTCTCCTGCCCTCTCCTGCTGATGCCTCTCGGTGGAATCCACCCAGAGGCCAGAGAGAAAGGAAGTCTGGTTAGTGCAGTTCATGTAGAGAGGTCAGCCTCTCGTAGCACAGATGTGGGTGGGGAATGGATCAGGGGAGGAACCGGGGCAATCAACATTCAGCCCAGCAATGCAGATAGTTGTTCAGAGGCCACTCAAGTTGAGGAGATTTATAATGGAATAAGGAATCGAGGAAAGTCTCAGTGTCTCTGCAAGGAAGGTTCTCTTGGTCCCAAGAGAGCCAGCCTCTCCCAGTAACTTGTGGTGGTGGTGAGGTGCTCGGGAACAGGGAGTGGGAATGTTTAGTCTGTGCAATAACTCTTGGATTCGGCTGTTGCTTTAATCTCTCTAGTTTATGAATGAAATAAGAATTTTCCTTGGAAAGTTTTGCTCTTTATTCTGATCTCAGACAGCTTTGTATGAAGAAAAAATATTAAGGTTCTTAAAAACAGTTTTCTATATTTCAGAAACAAGTTGGCATTTGGGAGAAAATGATATTATAAGGTACTAAACTGTGGAAATGGCCACCTGTTGGTTGGCACTCCTAATGCTCATGAAAATTTGCTCCATTCATGATACTATTTCGAGCAGATTCTCTTTCACGTCTAGCCATAATTCCATTGCCATCTGGCACCTTGTTTTCCCCACAAACTAAGAATAGTTTTTAAATTTTTTTATATTTTCTTATAACCTGAAGTCAAATAGAATTAAAATTTTCCAAATACTGTGAACTAAGAAGTGAAGTTTGAGAGAGCAGGACAGTGCATGGTTGAGAGGTAGATGAGAGATGTTTTTGCTTTCTTTGGAAGCTCTTCTTTGTGTTTCTCACCTGTGCGGTTGCCCTTCTGACCCCAACAGGAGACCGTCACACAGAGGGAGGAGAAGGCAAAACTCCCCAGTAACCAACAACATCAGTTGTTCTTACCAAGTGTGCTTTGGATTCAATATTGTTAATAAGCTTGTCTCAGTTTTTATATATAAATGCCCTCGGGCAACTGCAGCCATTCCTTGTTTAAAAATAAATATATTCTGGAATATTGCTAGTAATTTACAAAATATTGCTGGGAAAGTGGCAGGTGCAAAGTACTCTGCTCAGAATCTTGGTTTTGCCACCTGCTTATGAACTGGGATAACCCCTAAATCTCTCTGTACCTCAGTTTCCTTATTTTGTAAAACGGGTATAGCTACGCCTGTAAATGACAAGAGTTATTATCAAGACTTATTTTGTGCCAGACAAATTTTCTGTTCTAAATGAACTGATTGTGAATAATTTGCAAAGACAGGCCACTCCTTTAGCAGGGGAGAATGGTGCAGAATAAGTGCTCAGTAAATGTTTTCTACTGCTGTTGCCCTTATCTCTAAGTATAGACCCGGAGTTCAGCAAACTGGTTTTATATAGGGCCAGATAGTAACTGTTTTAGGATTTGTGGGCCAACGGTCTCTGGTAGAACTATTCAACTTTGCGATTATAGTCTAAAACAGCTGTAGACAATACATAAACATTTGTGCATGGCTGTTTTCTAGTAAAACTTTATTTACAAAACCAGGTGGAGGGCCAAATTTGGCCCAAGGGGTGTGGTTTGATGTCCCCAGGTCTGGGTAATTTTGGGTTATGTTTGCCTGAACTCAGGGTATCCGTCATAAGCATCCATGGAAAGGTGAGCCTTATTTGCTTTGGGCAAACACAGGCCAAGAAGCGAGAAATCACCAATGTACTGACTTCTGCTCTTAGGGCTTATGTTAGTCTTCTCCACCAGGTTGGTCTGCTTGCTCCATATGTCTACAGACCTTCACATTCCAGATGGTTTTGTGGAATAAGCTGATCTGGATGGGCTCACACTCTTACTTTTGGAATGACTCTATTTCTTCTGCCAAGTGAGGCAGAAACTGCAAGTTGCCTCCTCAGTAGCCTGTCTCTTCTTCTTTACAAAAAGAACCTGGGGGATGGAAAACTATCCAGCCAAAAATTAGATTTCCCAGACTCCTTTGCAGGAGTGACCAATAAGATTTAAGTAGAAGGAACTGGGTTAGTCTTCTGAAAGGGACTGATTTGGCTGGGAAGTACATGCTTCTTGTGTTTTGCACCTAACACAGGAGCTCCCAGATTCAAAAAGAAAATCCTACTAGACCATAAAGCAAAGAGATTAACAGTTGCACTGTAACTGCTGGGGACTTCAATACCCCAGTGACAGAGCTGGACAGATCATTGAAGCAGAAAATCAATAAAGAAACACTGGACTTAAATGGGACTCTAGAACAAATGGACCTCACAGACATTTACAGAACATTCTGCCCAAAAACTACTGGTTTGACCTGTTAGTTGAAGATTTTTGCTGTATTTTGAAATTCCCTAAATGCCTCTTTCATTTCTTTAAGTTCTATTTTATCCTTTCTTATGTTTTCTAGCTCTTTAGAGACCTTTTCATTTTTTTTCATTGATGTAGACAATGACTCCAAAAGAAGCATTCATTCTAAGTAGCTGCAAAATAGTTACTAAATGATTTTGCTGACTTATGACTGCACAAGGGCACGTAGTAGCCAGAGTTGTGGCTTTATCCAAATCTAAAAGGATGGTAGAAGATGTACCAGGGCCTTGTCCTTGTAAGGGGCTTGAAATCACTGTCTGAGGCCAAGGCTTTACGGCATCTGAAAAATGGAATATTTAGAAGTTACCTGGTTGGTTTTAAGAGCATAGTCATTAAAACCAAGAAGTCTGGAAATAAAAGTTTTATTTTTATTTTCTCTTGATTTTATTTATTCATTTATTTTGCATTTTATACACAAATCCACCAAATCTTTGCTTACCTTTGTGCAGTTTAGATTTCTTCTTACTTTGTTTCTTTAAGATCTTGCATCTGGCAGGCTGACCTGACTCAGAATAGATTGTAAGTAATTTCCTGGTAAAAACCCCAGAGACTCACAGCAGAGGGAGGAGTGAGATGCAGGAGGCAGCAAGGAGGGTGCTGGTGAGAGAATCTGTGCCTCCTGACACTCCCAGAGGATGCTTACTGTGACAAGGACTCTGTTACCTCGGGGCCTCTGTGTTTTATTAAACCTGGCTTTTCAGCACATTGTGTTAGTTATGTGAGTTCTTTAATATCGTGTTCAGCAGTTTTTTTTTCACTCTTTCGTAATCAAAAGTGCTGGAGAAGCTACTAACTGACAACAAAATTCTATGGGGAGTAGAGGTTATAATGGAGTGACTTTCTCTCTCTTCCTGATTCTCAGGGGGAGATGAGTCTTTCCTCACTCTGGATTGCTAGTATTTTACCCTGGTAAAGATCAATATCTAGGGTCAACCCAAATCCCACAGGAACAAGCTTTTGTCAATTGTATCAGTTAGGAATACTTTTGTCTGCAAGAAATAGAAGATCTGACCAAGAACAGATTGAATAAACAGGTCATGATGCTCAGGACCAAGCCGGAGCTGACAGAGATGGGGAACATTTTGACTTGGTTGAGAACTTAAGAGGAGGCAAATATTTTACACGTCTTCAGAACTAGCTTTTGAAGCCCTACAAGTTTAATCGCCAGCTGCCAGCTCTTTCTACTGCCTTTCTCCTTTCTTCTCTCTACACAGTAGAATGTTTCAAAATCACATGGAGCTATTGTGGCAACCCCAGGTCCCTTCCTACTGAAAATGGCTAATGCAATGGCACAGGTATTTAACAATCACAGCAATGCCTAAAAACGTTCTTAAGGCAAAAATCATTACATAGTCCGGCTGTGGGGAAAATGGGCTTGACGGCGACAAGGGGCAGGATGGGCGTTTGGAAAAACTGGACTGCTCTGCAGACGGTCGCTGTTTGGACTTTGGAAGTCCAAAGCTGGACTTCCGCGGCTTCCTCAGTAGGACAGCTTCTTCACAGCGCGTGCTGTCCCTGTCTCAGCATTCCAAGCAGTGGGGGGCAAAGAAAGGCGAAACCTGGTCCAGCCATTGCGGTGCACAACCCTGCCAGGCGGAGCCTGCTTCCATCCTCAGCACACTTCCCCTCTGTGCCTCTATGTCCCCTGCTGTGCCTTCATGTTAACCTAACTCTGTCCCTGCCTCTCCACGTTAACACAGGTTAACTCTCCTCCAAAGTTCATCCGAGCTGACTAAATCTGCATCGGTTCCCTCGGCTCTTTCCAGCAACCACGCCTTTCCTGAAAGGAGAACCAGGATTGCAGTGTCTGAGAAACCAAAGGAGGGAGAGTTTTTTAGAGGGTGGGATGAGAAGTTTCCTTTGGATTTTGCAAGAAAGAGTATGTGGAAGCTCTTGGTGCTTTATAGTGTCTGGATCAATGAGGGTAGCCTTCCCAGCAGTAAGATCCACTTCTCTGCGGGTTGGCTGTAGACTCTTAGCCTAGCATGAGAGAGGAGAGGAAGACAGAGAAACGGGGGATGCAATTCAGATTATTGCCACCAGAGGGCACCAAAGATAACCAAATAAAGTGCTGAAGTGCGGGCCGGGGTTAGGCTTGCGCATTTCCCTCTTCTAAGGGTCAGCAGAAATCTGCCCCAGAACCTTACCGAGAACCATGAAGAGACAGATCTCTATGCATTTTCTGCTTTGCACATCCTGTCCTACAAGGATTCTCAAAATCCAGGCAGACAGAGTTTGGCAGCGGGGGGCCGTTGTGCACCAGGACAGTGGAACGAGGCAGCCTTCACTGGGGCCATTGCTACAAAGTCTCCTTTGGCTTTGCTGGCGCCTCCACTCAGCCTGTGCCCGCAAATCTCCAGGCCTCTGTGAATGTCCCCTCCTACCAGCCACTGGGATGGGGCTGGGGAGCCGCAAGCGGGAGCTCTGGGTGCCTGCCCCTCCCTCTCCCTCCAACTGCACGTCGTCTCTTGCCGTCTCCAATGTCTCCGTGTCCCTCTGTCCGCGCTGTCCAGGCAGCGCGCTTGGACGCACGGTCCCCTACTGGACAGCCTGTCCCACCTTCCTGTGCACTCTCTACACTTTAGGATGCAAACTATCATTCCCTTTTCGGAAGCCTTTATGGTCGCCTGTTGCTCTCAGTACAAAATCCAAACCCCACCGTGGCGCCCCAGGCTCTTTGGGGCCTGGTGCTTGCTTACCTGCTCGATTTCATTTTTCCCCAAATTTCCCCTTTCATACTCCCTCTCCATTTTCCCAACTCTTCATCTCCCCCTGCCCCCATCCTCCCCTTCTCCAATCATACTAAAATACTAGTATTGATCTAATTATACTAATTTCTTTCACTTTGGCCTAAGCACTGCCACATCTTGGTCTGAAGTATACAGTGCTCTTCCTTCTCCCCGACGGCCCCAGCCTAGATATAACTTCCACCTTCCGTTAGGATTAAAGCGTAGGCATCACAGGAGTCTCCAGAAAGCCCCGCTCCCAAACCGGGCCAGCTGCGCTCTTGTCATGTGTTGTAGCTCAGTAGTGAGATTGCGCCCCCCACCCAGCCCCCAGACTGCAAGCGCTGTCCTCCTCCCTCGTGGCCGCACCTCCTGAGCGGCGCAGCGTTCGCTAAGCTCTTAGCCCACCTTCGCTGAGGGATGGACGGCCGCACGCCCGCGGGAACTGTGCCGACGCCGTGTGTCCACGTGGTGGCGCTGCGGCCGCGCGGTCGGGAGCGCAGCACCTCCTGGGCCCTGCAGCCGCCCGGCCGGATGCCGGCTCTTGTCACCACGCGGACTCCTGGATTCGCAGAGAGGGTCTTCTGGAGTCAGGGACACTGCGCAGTGCTGTGATGTCGGTGATGTACGCTTGGGGACAGACTCCTGCCCTGGCGCTTCAGAAGCTCTCAGCATCGCCCTTCCTCACCGAGACCCTACCCAATCCTGCCTTGCTCAAAACACCCAGGTCTTGGTAAACTTTATGTTTTCTGTTCTGCTTAAATCCGGGTCGTCAGAATTCGAACTTACTAAGATTCTAAGCTATTCAAAGGCTTGGTCCTTCGAGTCATCCCTCACACCCCCACCCCCTGCCCCGGCATAGTGCCTTGAAAACAGTACACAATGAATATTAGATACTGGCTGATGAACGGGGCCACTACATATTTAAATACCTAAGAAGGATGGTTACTATGGGCATCTCAAGTACCATGGTAGGGTGGCAGGAGAGATGTATTTTTTTCCCCCTGTATTTATCAAATTAGACTCCAGAGGTAACTGGGTAGGGTCAGCCTCAGGAGGCAGGACAGCTTGGGATATGGGACTCTCTGTCCCCCTCTTCTTGGATTCTGTCCCGTTTCCCTGTGAGAGAGCTCCGTCAAATCGTGCTCTGACATTCTTACATATTATTCACAATTGTGGTGGAGTAGAAAGAGCCCTGCTTGAGAACCAGAAGCCCTGTGTTTGGTGCTGGCCAGGACTGCTGGGCAAGTCACTTCACCGACCCAAGCCTTAGTTCCCCAGTCTGCAAAATGAGGAGATTGCACCGGGAGATCTTCAGGGGTCTCGCAGTCAAACAGTGTGTGGACCGTGTGGACCACATGGCCGTGTGACCCGTGCAAGTCACCCGATTCCTCTGCACTTCAGTTTATCTGTGAAATGCAAATAATAGTTGTAACTAGCTCATGGGCTTTTTGTTTTTTTTTACACTTTAGCTATCCCTTTTGTCAAGATGATCATGTGCCTGGCACACTTT
>NW_012134970.1:69342-98656 GCF_000956105.1 Propithecus coquereli | reverse complement strand
TGTCCCGTTTCCCTGTGAGAGAGCTCCGTCAAATCGTGCTCTGACATTCTTACATATTATTCACAATTGTGGTGGAGTAGAAAGAGCCCTGCTTGGGAACCAGAAGCCCTGTGTTTGGTGCTGGCCGGGACTGTTGGGCAAGTCACTACACCAACCCAAGCCTTAGTTCCCCAGTCTGCAAAACGAGGAGATTGCACCAGGAGATCTTCAGGGGTCTCGCAGTCAAACAGTGTGTGGACCGTGAGCCACATGGCCGTGTGACCCGTGCAAGTCACCCGATTCCTCTGCACTTCGGTTTATCTGTGAAATGCAAATAATAGTTGTAACTAGCTCATGGGCTTTTTGTTTTTTTTTACACTTTAGCTATCCTTTTTGCCAAGATGATCATGTGCCTGGCACACTTTTTAATTTATTTTTAAATTGACAGATAAAATTGTATGTATTTACCTTGTATAACATGATGTTTTGAAGTATGTATAATTGTGAAATGTCTAAATCTAGCTAATTAACATCTACTCATTTTTTTTAAAAAATTGAGTTGAAGTTCACATAACATAAAATTAGCCATTTTAAAATATACAGTACATTCATAATATTGATCAATTACCACCTTTATCAAGTTCTGAAACATTTTTATCACCCCAAAAGCAAACTCCATACCTACTAAGTAGTTTCTCCTCGTTGCCTACCCCCACTCAGCCCCAGGCAACTATTAATTTACTTTCTGTCTCTATGAATTTAGCTATTCTGGACATTTCATAGAAATGAAATCAAACAATGTGTGACATTTTGTGTCTGACTTTTTGCACTTAGCATAATATGGTTAAGGTTCATCCACAATATAGTGTATATGAATACTTCATTCCTTTTTGTGGCTGAATAATATTTCACCGTATGGATAAACCACAATTTGTTTATCCATTTATCCACAGATGGACATTTGGGTTGTTTTTACCTTTTGGCTGTTGTGAATAATGCTGCTATGAACATGGGCGTATGTGTATTTGTTTGAGTTCCTGCTTTCAGTTTAGCTCCCAGAGTTTTTGCCAGGACTAGGTACATACTTAACCACTTAGTGGGGGCACAATGGATGCCTTTAATATTTTGAAGGTTTGCAAAGAAGGCCCCACTAGGAATCAGTCTCAGATCTGGGAATCAGAGCTCACTTTCCTCCCACTACTGGTTTTTGGTCCATGTTTCTCTTCATTCCTCACTTGCTGTCATGGGTGGTGTGGAAAAACAAGAGCAAATTGGGTAGAGTGGACAAGGCAGGGGAGAAGTAGGGGGAAATGAGGATGGGAGGTGGGTGGCTGGGGACAGCCAATGAGCAAGTATTGCAAAACAAGGTGAAGGGGCAGGAAAGACAACGGTGGTCCCGGGATGGAGCACGACCCTGGGTAAGTGCAGAGAATGAGGAGAGCATGCTGTTGATGCCAGTTTCTGCTTCTGTAGGGGGAGTGGTGGCATTGAGGGGTGGCTAGGACTACTGCCACTAGCAGAATATGGTCAGGGCGAGAGATGGCTTAGGCGAGGACGAGTAAAGGAGCAGGAGATGGCTGGATGAATGAATTGTGTTCTTGCACGTGAAGACAGGACCTGGCTGTGGTTGAGGGATGTTGTAGGTGTAGAGTTAGGGCTGGGATCTGGGGATGAGCTCTGGGAATTGCCAGCTTGAGGCCAGGTGACAAACTAGTAATAGGCAAATGCCAGTTTTAAGAAAACTAATGCTGCCAGGAGGGCAAACAATTTGGGTTGCAGATGTCCTTGCTGGATGAGAATCAGAACATGCTCTTTGTACGTGCCTGATACGACTGGAGATGGAGGTGTGTAAGAGCGGCGTGTGCCGCCATCTAGAATTCTGGGGGCAGAGGAAGGCTCTGCGTAGCTTTAGACAAAACAATTATTTCTTAATGAGAAGTAAAGTGGCTGGGACCCAGACAGGCAAAGGCTTTCTTCTTGGCCCTGAGTTCAAGAGAACTGAGAGGAATTACTACCCTCTTCACCCATATGGTGGGAATTGGGATGAATGGCAAGAAGGAGGGATCCTGTATGTTGGCTGGTGGGCGGCTGCAGGAAGTGGGCCAAGTTAAGTGTGCATCCCTGGATTATCTATTCCGGCCTAAGCTTTGGCTTTAGATTCCCTTCCCCAAAAGGTAAATGAGTCCTTTGCAAAGGAGACCCTTCAGCTTGCATCCGGGGAGCAACAGCCTTAGCATAAGAGATGCACAAATCTGAGGGTTTCCATCTTTGATGGAACTGATTTCGTCCTAATGGAGCACTCAGAGGAAGTGCCACAATTTGGTCAGGGAGGGAGCCTTTGAACTAAGAGTGGAACCATTCTAACATCATTTTTCTACACCTTAAACACTGTTCTTTGCACATACTTCACACCCTCTCGCTCCTTGGTCTTTTCAATCACAGTTCACATTAAGGTGACGTCTAGAATCCTCCATTTACTGGGTCAGTGGACTCATGAGGATTAGTGTATTTTGGAGATGGGATGGAATTCAAAGACCATCTAACTCAATCTCCCATTTAGCAGAGGAGGAGACAAAAGCCCTGAGACCCACTCAGATGTCACTGGACTAGAGGGTGGGGAGGTGGGGGGTGGGGGATTGAAGAATCAGGACTAGAACCTGAGTCTCCAGGCTCCCAGCCCACTGCTCCACTCACTGTTGTGCAAGTTCTGAGAACTCAAGTTTGTACGTTCCTTGGGGACCACTCAGGAGGCAGTACTTCACTGCATCCACCCTCTCCCCTATTTCTTAATAATTAAGACACAAAAGCCAAACTGTAGAAAAAAGAGATCTTGTATGTATTTGTCATGAGAGAGATAATGTCTTTCTATCATTTTTTTTATGTTCTGAGAACCTTATCCGTTGTCCGAGGAGATGATACTAATTACTGGTAAAAATCATTAAGGCCCAAATGTTGAGAATCTCAATCAAGACAGAAGCAACACAAATCAAAGTTTAGACCGAAGAGGAAAATAGTAAATGTGGAGTCAAGAAAATATGGAAAATTCTAAATAAAAGAATATGGTGTATAAAATTCGTTCAAAAAAGAGACTGTAGAGAAATTGGGCGACGTTTTTATGGAGGGAAGAGGGCTTCAGAAAGATCAAAGCCATTGAGAAATGGTGGTATATTTGAGACTACTATCCAGGCTGGGGAAACCAGATGTCCTCAGGACTAGGTAAATAAGTAATAAATATGCCGGGCACACAGTTGGCATAGTTAAAAATTGGAAATTCTGGGAGGTTTGAGGCTGTTCCTGGGAGGTTTGATAATAGAATGGGCTGTAAATTTCCTTCTCAGTGAGGCTGCTGTCGCCCGTTCAGCCAAAGGCAGGTGGTGAGGCCTGAGCTCTGCTAATGTGCTGTGAATTCCCCCTCAGATGGCGGGGACAGCACGCCACGACCGAGAGATGGCACTTCAGGCCAAGAAAAAGCTCACCACGGCCACCGACCCCATCGAAAGACTCCGACTGCAGTGCCTGGCCAGGGGCTCTGCAGGTATCAAAGGACTCGGCAGGTAGGGTGGGCCATG
The DNA here is from genome assembly GCF_000956105.1 of Propithecus coquereli. Classification (NCBI taxonomy): domain Eukaryota; kingdom Metazoa; phylum Chordata; class Mammalia; order Primates; family Indriidae; genus Propithecus; species Propithecus coquereli. The sequence goes on along the minus strand of NW_012134970.1, from coordinate 95,108 downwards.
GGGTGGCAGGGATGGGGCATGGCCAGGCGGGGCTGACGTTGGCTGTGTGGTCTTGGGCAAGTCATTTCCTCATAGGGGCTCAGTTCTTCATTTGCAAAATGCAGAGTCTGGAAGAGTTGATCTCTGAGGTCCCTTGTAATAGTTTTTGGTTCTTAGTCTAGATTCAGCAAGACCCATGTCTGCTACAGGAGATTGCAGCTGCTGGGACAACATGGCTAAAGGAGAGGCATGCCCAGTAGCAGAGAAGCCCAGCAGGACAATGAGAGAGAAGCTCCCCGAAGCTGTGATAATAGAGGCATGTTGGAAGAGGGAGGAAGGAATGGCGATTTAGTGATTGCAGAATTTGGAGTTTTGCTCTCATCACTGACCTCTGGGGGTACTGGAATTGCTTGTCAGATAACTGACAGCTCACTGCAGTGGGGATCCCCCAGCTGGGTAGGTCCTGTTTGTGACCCTCTGACAGTGTGAAGTCCCAAGGACAGAGAAGCTCAAGGGGAAAGGAGATTGTGAGCCTCCTGTGGGCAGGCCTTGTGCATTGTAACAATCCACATTGAGCGCTTGCCCTGGGCCACGACTTGTACACATCACAAGGGTTTCATGGGTGAACAAGGCTTCTTCAGAGCCTATGAGGACTCAGACTAAGGAGATTAAGAGTGAAATAAATGGCCTCTTGCTGTGAGCTATGTTAGAGAAGTACAGGATGCCAACGAGAGGGGAGTCCGACCTTGCGCCCAGAGGTTTGGAAGGCTTCACTTCCGGTGAGGTACTGAGCATCTGGGATACCATTTGGAGCAGTCTCAAGTCTCTGACTAAGCCCAGCTCTCTGTGAGAAGCCCAGGCTGTTTGTATGTGGACCCTGGTGGCCAGGCGGTCACAGTACAACGGCAAGACCAGCCCACTTCGCCTCAGTATTGTGTCACTTCATCCTCGATCTCTTTCGTCCTGGGTCCACATCATTGTCCTTGGTGCAAACCTTGGAGAAACCCTGCCCTCTTCCACTCCTTGGTCCACTCAATTCGATCCCTCCTGCTGCCTATACCATCCCCACCCCACACCCGCTGCAGCCTGCACCTGCGCCAGCCCTTTCACTGTGAGCCAGTCTACTGTGAACAGACACCATCTCATCCCCAGCCTTTGGCCTGAATGTGCCCTCTGCCCACCTTACTGGCCTCATCCTTCCCCAAGTCTCTCTTCAACTGTAAGGGAGGCTGTTCCTTCTCCTCTACCCCTGCCTTGGGATCAACTGAGGGCTAAACACTCTTTTTCAGTGTAAGCCCTGATCCCAGGTAATATCTCCCACCACCACTTTGTTCATTTATCCCTTCCCCATAAATCCTGTCTTTGAAAGACATCTCTCCAGGTTTGACTCTACCACCTGCTCACCTCCGGGACACTTGACATTCTGTGCAGTGTTGGCTCCTGGAACCATCTCTCCACCTTGACTTGAATCATTATCCTGGCCAAGATCAGGACGACTTTATCATTACCTTGATATCTTCATTTTTAACACCAAATTCTGGTGGTTTTCAACAGTATATGTTCTTTCTCAGTCATTTCCAATTACTTTGTAAATATAGATATTTTTCAATATTCTATTGTCATTATCTTTAATTCACCATACCTCTTGCCCACTCCTGAATTAGGTCATGTTTACCCTGGCCTGTGGCCACATTCTTGGCACTGAATCCTCTCCTGAGCTCCAAACTTATTTCACAATTTATTATTTTATTTTATCAGGAACTAACCAAATACCCAGTGAATATCTCTACGTAGTTGCCTTACTATTCAAAACAAAAGTCAGCATCCCTTCTTGCAAACAGAGCTTCCCCTGCAGTCCCTATTCTTTTAAAGGTGTCTCCGCTCTTCCAGTTCCTTGGATGGAAAACTTTAGAATTATCTTCATTAATCCACCACATTGACTCCTCTTCTTCTACAATATCTTGCAATCTCTTTTCTTATTTTCATCTCAATTGCTCAAGTGCAGACACTCAACATCTTTCCCCCAGACTCTTACTATAGTATAATATTCTTACTGGTTCCTTTGCTTCCGAGCTTTCAGTCCTCAAGCCACTCAACCCACTATTGCTGAAGTTCGCTTAAATGGTTGTTTCGATAATGTTACTTCTCATGAAAGTCATGAAATGACTTTTGGAAAAAATTTTATAATAAATCTCAAACTCTTTAGCATTTAAGAACATTTAATATTCTTCTGATTCTGCCATTAACCCAACTGTCTATCTGAATTTCATTATTTCTTTCTTCGGAGCTGTCCTTCAGCTTTCTCAAATGACCCAATACCCTAGAAACCGCTGTTGGTCTGAAAGGAGTCCTGTCTCCCTTCAGTCAAAGCCACTGGTCATTTTTCTTAGTTTTTCTCTCTCTCTCTGTCTCTCTCCCTCTCAATAAATTTCTTGAGGACAGAGACTGAGTGTCACTCAACTTTGTATTCTTCCTCACAGGGCTTAATGCAATGCGTGGCACATTATAAATGCCTAACCAATGAATTTTCTTGAATAATACGTGGTAGTTTCATGATACATCATTTATTTCAAATTTATATATGTTTTACAAGGAAACTGGTAAGTTCACTTTCTGTTTCACTGCTGTTTGTTCATTAGTTAATTTGTTCATTCATTCATCTAGTCAACGAATATTGACAGAGTGACCACTGAATGGCAAACATACAGCAGTAAACAAAACTGTCAGGGCCTCTGCTCTTATAGAGCTGGTATTCTAGTCTACGTGATCCCCTTATTCAAAGTGTTCTTTCTTGTTTTTTAAATGAGAAATGTGAACTACAAAGGAATAGGAATTTGTCATTTTTACATATAAATAACATAGAGAAAAGTACAAATTGCCACTTGACAATTATACATTATTTTAGCATTAATAAGGAACTTAAAATCAACCATTTGAGTCCTTTACAGAAAACTGAGACTCAGGCTGGGCACAGTGGCTCAGGTCTATAATCCTAGCACTTAGGGAGGCCAAGGTGGGAGGATCACTTGAGGCCAGGAGTTCAAGATCAGCCTGGGCAACAGTAAGAACCCCATCTCTACAGAAAATCAAAATAAAAAAAATTAGCCAGCCTTGGTGGCACAAGCCTAGAGTCCCAGCTAGTTGGGAGGATGAGGTGGGAGGATCACTTGAGCCCAGGAGTTTGAGGTTGCAGTGAGCTATGATCATGCCATTGTACTCTAGCCCAGGCAACAGAGAGAGACCCTGTCTCAGAAAAAAAAAATAAAAACTGAGACTCAGAGGTTATAAAATGTGCCAAAAGTCACAGAGGTAGTTTTAATGGTAGAACTGGAAATCAAGAACAGGTTTTCCAAATCCCAGTTAAGAATTCTTTCTATGTGGTAGACTCTGAGCAAAATATAAAATTCTCGAGGATGTGCTGTGGGTAGCGGTGAATGGTGGAGGAAGAGGGAATATGTAGCAAAGAGTGAGGTCACAACGGTGTGTGATGAGATTGATAGAAGGACCTCAAGCATTATAATTGAACGCAATTAAAAGATATCAGTGTTCCTATCTCTCCTCATCCACACCAACATTTATTGGGGCTAAGGCCATATATGTAACCTAAATATTTGTACCCCCATAATATGCTGAAATAAAAAAAATAAAAAATTACAAAATGAATAAATAAATAAATAAAATACTGGGAAAAAAAGAAGATATATCAGTTCTTCCATAGAAAAAGATATGGACCCCACATATTTGGAGGTGATCAGACATAGCTGGAAATAATGAGGCATGTTTCCAAGTGGAGGCTACTTGCAGAAAGCACAGTGTCTATACGTTTTGGCAGTCAGTGGATGTATGTTTAAAAAATGAGAAGCCATCTTTACATTTTATGCTAAGTGTAGACGCTATCCAGAAAAACAGGTACAATAGGGTTTTCAAATTATTTACCTACATTTTCTGTTTTCCTTTAATTGGGATATAGGAAGACTCTGGGTCCTTTGGGTCTATTAACAAAGATGGGAGCTTGAAAAATGTTCCATGTTTTTATTTTTTAAATAGACTACTTTTTAGAACAGCTTCAGATTTATAGTAAAATTATGAAGATACTACAGAGGGTTCCCACATAACACCCTCACCCAGTTTCTTATTATTAACATTCTACATTAGTGTGGTGCATTTGCTACAAGTAGTGAACCAATATTGATAAATTATTATTGAGTAAGGACCACAATCTGTTCATATTCCCTTAGTTTTGCCTAGTGTCTTTTTGTGCTTCAGGATCCCATCTGGGATACTGCGTTGCATGTACTTGTCATGTTTCTGTAGGCTCCTCTGGGTTATGATAGTTTCTCCAACTTTCCTTGTTTCTGATGATCTTGACAGGTCAAGTATTTTGTAGGATGCCCTTCTATTGGAACTTGTCTGAATATTTTTTCATGATTAGACTAGAGTTATTGGTTTTGGGGGCCACAGAGGTCAAGTGCCATTTTGATCACCTCATAACAAGGATGAGTGTGATCAGTATGATTTATCCCTGTTGATGTTAACCATGATCACCTGATTGAGGTAGTGTTTGTCAGGCTTCTCCAACGTAATTACTCCCCCCACCCTTTCCGTACTGTGCTTTCGGAAGGAAGCATCTATGCAGAGCCCACGCTTAGGGAGTGGGGGGTATGCTTCCCCTCCTGGAGGGCAGAGTATGTACATAACTTATCTGGAATTTTCCTGTAAGGAAAATGTGTCTTTTCTCCTCCATTTATTTATTTATTCCATTACTTATTTAAACCAATATGGACTCGTGGATATTTGTTTTCTATTTTGGGTTATAATCCAACATTGTTATATTGATCAAAGTGTTCCAGCTTTGGTCTTGGGAGCTCTTTCAGTTGGCTCCTATGTCCCTTTAACATATCTCCACCAATAAACTTGTTGAATTTTTAGTATTTTCTTAGTTTCTGATATGACAAGATCCCCCAAGCTTATTTTGTATATTCTATTCCCTAATCCTAGAATCAGCCATTTCTCCAAGGAGCCCTGTTCTTTTCATAGGAGAATGGATTTAGAAACCAAGATTTAGGCCCTAGATGTGCTTATTGTTACTGTGGTGTTGTTATTTCTAGGTCTTCTCAGCTGACAGAACAAGGAAATAAATGTGTGTATACTAACCTGTGTATATACACATATCTATAAATATTTTTATATTTAACCATCTATGTCCATATTAAGCTACACATGAGTTCCTACTGCTGTCTCCAACTCAATCCATTATCGCATGGATCATTCGAGCCTCCTCCCCTAGCTTATCTGTAAGTTCCCATTCAGCTGTGAGCACCTGGCTGCCATTCTTTGTCATCCCTTGGGTGACTGTCTGATTCCAGTGTACATGTACAGCAATATCAGAATATCAGCTCAAGTACAGCGATTGTGTGCAGTTCCTTTAGTCTTATAGACTCCGCTTATTTCCAAAGTTATTTAAATCAGCACTTTTCTCTCCCACCCCTTTCAGGGAGGTGGTTCATACTTTTGTAATACAGTGAGATTCTTTTGTCATAATTTGCATTCCTTCCTGGGGGCCCCTGACTTCCTGAATGTTTTTTTAAAAGTCCATCCACATTAAGGTTTCCTCTTTGTGCTGTAAAGTTCTATGGGTTTTAGGAGATGCATACTGCTGGGTATCCACCTTCAAAGTATTATACAGCACGGTTTCATTGCCCTACAAATCCCCTGGCCTTTGCCAGTTCAACTCTCTCCTCTCTGCCTCATCTTCTTACTGTCTCTTCAGTTTAGTTTTGCCTTTTTCAGAATGTCATATAATTAGACTCATACTGTGTGTGTGTGTGTGTGTGTGCGTGTGTGCGTTTGTGTTTAAAGGTTTAATTTCCTTTATGATGGGCTGGGAAGAGGCTCTCCAATTTTGAAAGGGATGGTGCAGAGAAGAATCTAAAACTTTTGTATATTACTTTGAAAAACATTTTTTCTTTTATTTCAGCATATTATGGGGGTACAGATGTTTAGGTTATGTATGTTGCCCTTGGTCCCCCCCGCAAGTCCGAGTTTCAAATATGTCCATCCTTCGGGTGGTGCGCATTGCACTCCTTGTGTATACAAATACCCGTCCATTGAGAATAGTTTTCTTTTTAAGTCTTTACACTTACACCTTCTTCTTTGTGAGTTTTTTCTTGTTTTTTTGTGGGTATTTTCTTCAGAGTCTTTCGAATTATGGATGACAATAACAACCGAACCCTTGATTTCAAAGAATTTGTGAAAGGGTTAAATGACTATGCTGTGGTCATGGAAAAGGAAGAGGCAGAAGAGCTTTTTCAGAGGTTTGATAGAGATGGAAATGGAACAATAGACTTCAATGAATTTCTTCTCACATTAAGAGTAAGTGGCCTCGTGAATCAGTGTATTTGTTAAGTTTGGCTTTCACGTGGTTTGGGTTGGCTATTTTGAGGTTTTGTTTTTAGAAGTTGTTAGTACACTGTTGAGGGGATGGGCGGAAGACTGTGAACAGGTTTAGGAGTTTTTTAAAGCAACCATAATGCACATTATTTAATGGCACATAAACAGTTTCTCATCATTGAGGGGAATAAGATATTTCATCACATATTGTACAAAAAAAGGCTCATTTGACCGTGTATGTCTCTGTGTGCCTTTTCTATTTATGTAGCCTCCAATGTCCAGAGCCAGAAAAGAGGTAATTATGCAAGCTTTTAGAAAATTAGACAGGACTGGAGATGGCGTCATAACAATTGAAGACCTTCGTGAGGTATATAATGTAAAACACCATCCAAAATACCAAAATGGGGAGTGGACTGAAGAGCAAGTATTCAGGAAATTTCTGGATAACTTTGATTCACCCTATGACAAAGATGGATTGGTAAGTAAAAGAGCTTAACCTAAGGGAAATTTCTTCTATTCAGGTTGAAACTGTAAATGGAAAATAGGTCCCAAACCTTAAACATCTCAACACATTGATAGCATATTTGTTATAAATAGAAGTAAAATATTTCCTTAGGAATCATCTAGAAAATTGAAAAGTAAAGTAATAAAATATGTGTGTGTGTGCGCACACATAGACACGTATATTGGTACATATTGGTAGGGGATCCACATACAGCTAACTACCTGGCACCTGGAGGATGTGGTGTTTTGGTTCAACACTCCATTTCATGGTTACCATATTCACCACACTCAGCTAGTCGCATTCCAATGAACTAGGCTATAATAAAGCATATTTACCTTCAAAATGAGATATAATTCAATTTTTGGGAACAGATTTACAAGGCCTTTCAGGATGCTTTAGGGCCTCTGCATTCACTCTTACGAGCATCATTTGTCATCATACTTTGCTCTGTGGAAACGCCATTTAAAATTAGCTTTTGGTAAAGGGAACACCAGATTACAGAAGTTACTCTGATTTATTCCTTAGTATACTTTGAGGATAATTTACATTTCTAAAGTGAGCTTGAAACAAAAGCAACCACCTTATCTCCATTAACTTTTTTCTTCACGTTACAAATGCACAGCTTGGTAGGGTACGGAATTATATTTCCATGACTGTGTCTAGGCTGAGATGAAATTGCCATCTGTCTTTTATCAACAGCCATAAATGGACTTTTTTTTTCTAAGACAGGGCCATTTCTGCTCTTAGGTGACCTGAGAGTTTTGTGATGAGGGAAGGGCATTGTCTCCTTGGCAACAGTCAGCATCAGCAGAATGCTAGGGTTTGTTATCTCCCAGCCCCTTTGTCACACAGGAAGAGATTAGTGGAATGGTGGATGGGAATAAGAGGGTGGTTATGGGAAGAGAAAACAAATTTTTCCTTTTGGAAGGGAATTTCCCCCAACTTTTTTCATGAAACTTTATGATGCACCCCATGAGAAGGGGTGGGAGACAGGAAGGGAGCCTCTCTTTCCTTCCTGCTGACATCCTCCAGTCAGGGATGGAGAAATACTCTCTATTTGGGGCTAAGGGATTGTGTAGGTAGATTAAAAAAAAGGGGGCCTAAATTCTGTAGGACAGCCAAATGCTTAGGGACAGAAATAACAGAACTGCATGTTTTCTTTCGGTATTGCTGGCCTTTGATCTCTGAGATGTCAGTGGAAAAATAGCCAACTGCCATTTCCCCAAATTAGCCCAACTCTGCATGGATCCCAGAGTGTCTTTGCTTTTTTTCTGCAGGTGGTTCCTCCTCGTTACCAGGGGAAACCTCAGCAGCCCTTTCTCTAACCCAAGTCACAGTAGCCAGTGGTTGTGATCCAGCTGATTTAAAGTCCCACCCCACCCCTTTTGACATTTATCTTAATAAGTCACATTAAGCTCTCAAATACTCATAAAGATTATTGAGATTTTTAGCAGCTAAAACATTTGACGTCGCCTGACTATCACAGACCTTCGCTGGCTGTCAGGACCATCGCCAGGGAGTATGTGTTCATAACGCAGATTGCTAGTTGCACTGAGATCTGCAGAGTCCGAGTTTTTTTGGGTGGAGCCCAAGGCTTTACAATTTTAATAGGTGTGCCAGATGACTCTTATATACATTCATATTTGAGGTCCTTAGCTCTAAAAGATTCAGAAGTGCCTCTTCTTGATTGCTAAATATAATATACACATGAACCTCATTTAGCATAATAATGAACCTGGGCAACATTTGCTGAGCACATACCAACTGGGCACTGTGCTAAGGGCTTACCAAGGTTATCTCATTTAATAGAAATAATAAAAATGTTTCTGAAAAGTTACATGGGATTCACACTTTTGTACATCGAGTCATATTTTAAATGTAAAAAGAATTGTTGATATAGAGGAACTCCATGGTAAATTCTTTTATAAAGGGGATAATTGGCCCCTAATTTGCCTTTTGCAAATTGAGTTGTATATTAAGATTTCTTATGGTGAAACATAGTTACACTTGTAAGCCAGTGTGCTCATTTATGGTTAAAAAAAATATCCAAACAAGACAGAACTTAGAATAATGCGAAATATTAGCATAGTCCCTAGCCAAGGATGATGTTCAAATCTATGAACTTTTAATAATCTAGGCTAAGCTCTCAACTACTTGTAAAGGGTACTAGGGTTTGCAGCAGTCATAAAATTTGATGTCATAAATCCTGTACTCTTGTCCCACTTGGCTCCCATAGCAGCCTGTGCCTCAGAAGCTGTTTGGATGGAGGTATGAAAGCAACCAAATAAGGTGTGAAACAGGCCTTCCTCATCCTTACTCTACCCCTAAACACAACTATTTATTTTTTAAATATTTTTTAAATATCTATGTTTTGAACTTTTCATGTGTGTATATTACTTTATAGTCACATTTCTAAACATCTTTTAGAACTTTAGCATTTCAAGATGTATGAGTCTTACCGCCTCATCCATCTCATATAAAATTTTTAAGTAAATAAAAATATTTTAGGTATTTTACTGAGTATATCTAGTAACCTAACCTTGTTTTAGGATTTTTCTAATGAGTCTGGAGCTGAGAAAAAGAGACTGTATTGTGACTTAGACATTTCCATTGACCCCATCTGGGACCTTCCCCTGCACATAATATGTACCTTGTCAAATAAATAAGGGCAGCTTCTTCAAGAGGCCTGCTGAAAGTAGGAGTGTCCATTCTCTCATCTTTTATAATGTCAAATAAAACAAGTAATGATAGTAATTATTGAGGAACAGCAATTTGCTATGATCAAGGCAAACATACAGAAGATCAGAGATGTTGTGATTCAGGCCATTCCCAGTATAAACTGAGTCTCAGGAAACAAGCAGACACCTAGCTAAGAATATCTGATGGCTTTTTCAGAATTGATCAAATACATTTGCTCTAACTTCTGGTTTGATGTAGTCTGACTTCCAGATGAGGTTTGATGCTCCCCTTATCTTTTGCCAGTCTTGGATTCCTTATTCATTCTCCATTCAGAGCCAACTCAACTCCAGGCCACCCCATCCCATTGGGGGAGTTTGGGATTGAGAGATGGGGTGACAATATTCTTCTCAATCATATCTCAGTGTATCAGTTAGGGTTTGCATTCAATTGAAAGTAGTAATAGAAAATCTTATTACATGGTGGAATAAACACATTAGGTTTTATTTTTTATTCTACATAATGTCCTAGGTTGAGTGGCTAAAGGATAGCAGAATTGAGGTCTCTGTGATTCTCTTGGCCTCTCCTTCCTAATCTTAAGATGCCTGTGTAACTTTACTCAGCACATCTGAGTTTTAGGCAGCAGGACAAAGGGAGGGAGAAGGAAAGGATGAAAAAGAAGCAGAGCCTGTGTCAGGAAAGCAAAGGCTTTCTTAGAAATTCCTGTCAGATTTCTCGTTCTATCTTATTGGTGAAGATTGTATCACTTGGCCGTCTCTTGCTGTAGCGGGAAGGGAGTCTGGCAAAGTAAATTTTTAGTTTTTCTTCTTCTTTTTTTCTTAACCCTCAATCCATATCTGAAGTTTTTCAACTTCTGTAGTAGAAAAAGCCAGGTACACGAATATTTCAAAGGATGTCGAGTATGTCTCTTTCAATGTCTGCTACTCTTGGTCAATAAACAATAAAAGCAACACAAAAAATACAAGAAGTTTGATAATTTTTAAATTTTAGCTATAGAAAATGTTCCTAAAATTGAATTGTCAAGTTAAAGTACACAGTCGAAATGGCTCATGGCACTGTGCATAACTCTATCACTTTATTTGATATTTACTTTTGAAATTATCCATTACTTGTTTGACTCCTTCACCAGCCCTGTGAGCTCTTTGAGGACTAAACCTATCTTGATTATCTCTGATAGTCTCAAATATTGGTGAGCACAATAATTAACTGGGATGCTTGGATTCAAAAAAAGTAAATTCCACCGTCACTTGCTTCATAGATTCCGACTCAGTAGGTGTGGGGCAGGGGCTGGGATTCTGCATTTATGACAACATCTCAGATGATTCTGACACACCTATTATGGACTATGCTGAGAAACATTGCCCTGGGACTTCACACAGCACCAGAAATATAGAAGGAGGGCAATAATTATATGTAGAACTTCACGACTTACTGGGGGAATTAGAAAACAGAGGTCAGAGGCTGAGGAATCCAAAGGAAGAGAGGAATAAATAAATTCAAGAAAGGAGGACATTAACAGTATTCCAATTTTAACAAAGGCTCTATGCATGTATTATTTATTTGTATTTACTGACCACTGATAAGTACAGTTCCACTATTAGCTCAGTCCAAATGCCTTTCTTTCTACTACTGCCTTTCATTGTTTTTTATGGGGGAGGAGGTACAAGAAAGAGAACTGTGGATCCTGTGATACTTTTTCCTGTTCACTTATAATTTCAGCAAAAAAGATAAGTGGGTCAGTCAGCTCATACGATTCTTGAAAGGCGTAAGTATGTTCCCAAAGACTTGTTGGGAGAAGAGTTTGCTGTTATGGACTAGAAAGAAGCTTTGAATGATTTGTGGATTTCCCTTCTTGTGATGTTCTTAATCCCTCATGAGCCCTGAAAATTGAGGGCTAAATGGAGAACAATGAATCTCCCAAACAGCCCTCATCATCGTGTCTGTGTCCTTCCATATGAGGCCATCCATACTTTGGACTACATTGACTGGCCCAGAAATCAGTTAAACAGGAGGGCAATTCTTTCCCCATATCAACTAATCATGACAGCCAGTGTAGTAAAATTGGAATGTACATATCATCTGTACCTATTACAAAAGATGACTAATAACTGTTTTTCTTCTCTCCAAAAGGAAAGCAATGTAAAATACTAGCATAGATAAACACATCAGTTGAAATTCCAGAGAGACAGTCATAAAGTGGAGAGAGAACATGAGGTGGGAGGAGGCGTGGAGCTGGGGGTAACCTTTTTACTCACTCTGGGCCTTTAATGAGTAATTTGTGTCTTAGAAAAGCGTGCAACCAGGAGTGCTTAACTGGAAATCTGTTTCTTTACCCGCAGGACAGAACCCCATTTTTTGAAAGGAAAAACATTGCTAATCTTGACAGAAGGACATGACATGCTGTTTCTGGTGTGTCCCAGGCAGATAGAATTAACTACAGTTGAGGAACACTTGCTTCTTTCTCTGAGTTTCTATCTCCTTTATCAGAACGGACGGGCTCCTGCTCCTAAGGAATAGATGACAGCCTGTGTCTCACTTTCCATTTAGGCTTGGAAATTTGCAAGACTTTCTTCCTCTCTTTCCCTGCACCACCCTCACTGCCATCCTCAGCTTTACTTTTTCTCTTGTTTTAGATCTGTTCCTTAGCTGTGATCACCAAAAAAAGCCTCTCTCGATCGAGATTCCCCTTCTGTTAACATTTACAGGTACGGAAGGTGGGCCACTGTTGGAGGGATGAGAAGCAAAGTATCGTTTTTGTTTCTGACTTTTTCTCTGCAGGTGACCCCCGAGGAGTTTATGAACTACTATGCGGGCGTCAGCGCATCCATTGACACCGACGTGTACTTCATCATCATGATGAGAACCGCCTGGAAGCTCTAACTGTGTGACCCGGGGACTGGGTCTTGGGGACAGCCATGAGGCTCCAGTTGATTAAACCTCAGCTCAAAAACCAGGATTATATTTGATTTCGCGTTCATCTCAGTGTTTCTTTCATATCAACACACTGTATTTTCTAAGGCTAAAAAACAGGCAGAAATAAAGGCACGAAGTAGTCAACTGTGAGCTTGCGTTCTCTGAGGCTTTTTTTTTTGCTCTAAAATGGAGTTAAATAAAATGAGATCTGCAAAGCTCCTAGTGCTACGGTTGATACACACAGGTGTCTAATCATTGTTAGGTTTTTTTCCTTGACCATTAACGAAAGTTTGAATATTTTAGTTATAACATCCATTTATGCACCCGGAGTCTGTCTTCGCCTCTTTTTAGATGGTCCATTTGTAGGTGAGAGAATTCATCTATCTTTATGACTTACTATAAATCTTTAAATGTTTCAGTCCTAATTTGCGGACCAGAAGGAGACCATGTGTTAGCCTCAAGTTCTAACTGAATTATATTGAATTGTGAGTTCCACTGCTCAAGGTTTAGGGAAGCCTCACTTTGGCAAATAGGTTTAAAATGGCATTTTTGGTGGTCATTTTAAAGACTAGTGTGAGTGGAGGCTGTTTGAGCAGTTGATCCATGACTGTTCAAAGTATTCCTGTGCCTAAAGTTTTGAGGCTGGGCTGTGCTCTCGGATTTCACGTGGGACATCTGGCCCTGTGAGTAGACCATACCAGCAAGCCCTCACCTGGTGGAATGTTTCTCTCTCCCCTTCCTGCTTTCAGCCAATCATATTGAAGTTCCCACCAGCACAAAGAGGTTGGGTGTGACATGGACTAGGATCATAGGCTTTTCCAAAGCAGATTTTCCATCTTGACATTTCTTGGTTTCAAGCCTCTACCTCCCAGCACTAAACTCCAGCTTCTTATTGTGTGGGAATCTTCCCATGAAAGGCTACTAGAAGTGAAGGCAGCCCCAGATGCTGGAAAGTAGGTAGTGAAACTATAGCTCTCCTTCTATGTATCTGGGGCCGGAGATAAACACAGTGACTAGCTTCTGGTTATGGTGCTGGAGGCAATGCCCACCCTGCCTTTTTGCTCAGGGAAGTCCCTTTTTGCCTCCTCTGTTCCTGGCTGTATTCATTCCCCCAGTTTGGGACATGGATTAGGTTAATGGGTCTCCTTTAAGATCTTATGTGTTTAAGTGGATCGGGACTCAGGGTCCAAACACACTTTCCCATGTTTTATACCAATTCACTTGTTTTGTTTTATTTTATAGACTTGGAAGTTGAGATCAGGATGTGTATTGATTGAAAAATTATGAAAACGGGTGCTGCCAGACAAGAATTATAGCAGTCATTACATAAGGCACTGTGCTTTGTTTCTTGTTGAGAAGCTCAATTCTTGTTTGTTCCGGTGACAGACTGGACAAGGCACATTTTTCCTGAGATGGATGCAACCCTATATCAAAAACCTAGTAAGCTAGTTTTTTTAAAATTAGTTCTACAAATCTGTTTTTTTTTTTAATTGGATTTATTATCTAGGCTTATATAGAGGTTGGTGGGCCAAAGATATTAAGTATTATGGAGAAATATATAGAAATTATGTGGAAAGCCAGAAGAAATTATGAAGAAATGCATTAAAAAATCCATGTTTTTTGCAGCCTATGCCTCATAGATTGTGGCCGAGGAGAGGTTCCCTGCTTCCTGGGCATAGTGGGTTTCAAGCCTCTTGCTCTAGATAGATTCATGTCTTTGATTCTGGGTATGACTCATGCCTCTGCTTAACTGGGGCCATAGAGTGAGCATGTGCTTCTGAGCAAGGGCTAGGTTGCAACTATCAGCTTGTCTTCCCCAGTGGCACTTTGCTTCCTGTCTAACGGGGGCACAGGGCACAGCTATCCGATTTTAGATAACCCGTGCCCCACAGTGTATTTGGTTACATTCAGTTGCCTCCCTTCTAGCATTATGGAACCACCAGCAAGATTCCACTAAGGCCCTTTCACTCTCTGAAAGCAAAACCTTTTAATAACCTCATGGTCAAAGATCACTCCACTCCCATTCTCAGTCCCATCTGTGATTTCTGGCATAGCCAGGAATCGCTCATTATTTAGCTCTAAAAACAGCGGGAGGAACAGAGATGAGTCATTTAAAAAAAAACATTTGCTAACACTTTTCTGGGTGTACTTTCTGTTTATTTAACTTAGAGATTTTAAACCTTACTCTGTTTACAATTTTAAAAGTAAGCACTTAGTTCAGATGATAAAACAATAAAAAGTCTTCAAAACATCCCTCGGGAGCATCTCACCTGTTGGGTAAGGACTCCAAATAGGAAATTAAACAAACAAGTAAGCCAAAGAAAAGAGGATAAGATTGCCAGCTTTTTAATGAAACAGGAATGATGTATGTAAACATTCTGCAAATCAGGATTTGTCAGAACAAGCTACCTGTGCAATACTGAGTCATGGATGCTAACTCCCCCAGAGGCAAACCTATGTGATAATGACCAGAGCTCCTGCCTCAGCAGCTGCCAAGAGTTGGTGCACATCTTGTGAATCACCTGAATTCATTCACGGTGCAAATGAGAAACCCAAGATGTGCGTGCTGAGTGGTAGACTTACAGAGTTCTTCCCACCAGTCTGTGGGGCTGGTTTCACAGTCATCTAAACCTTGATAGGATCTTCCCAGGCCCAGATGGCACCGCGGAGGACCATGCATTAATTCTGTGTGATTGGGCAGCAGGCATGGAGTCACATGTCACACCCTCCTAATGGCTTTTTAAGGTAGAGCTGTGTGTTCTCCATGTTGGCTGCAGATTGACTTGGCACTCCTCAGAGTCTGAGGTGGAAATACATCCCATCAATAAATATTTACTGAGCTGTGTGCTCTATCTTTGGGGTTAGAGCCGAGAATTAGAATAAATGCAAATATAATAAAACCACCGGCTTTCCAACTAAACTAACAAGCCAAAGTTGCTAAGAGACCAAAGTGGGCAGACAGAAGGAGGGAAACATGCCCCTTCCTGAATCTCATCCAGCCTCTGAAGCCAGGAGAGTTGGGGCCCTTCATCTGGCACTGTGTTGGGGAACCATGTAGTAAATTTGATGAACATCGACAGTCTATCAAGGCAATGCAAGGAAAAATCTCCTCTGTGTTTGAAGGCAGATAATTGTCTTGGTCCATCAATTCTCTTGGCCAATGTAGATTGTCTCACTAACCCATGAGAATACAAGCAGGCAATCAGTCCACCCTCACTAAGCTACCTGCAGATGCAGTCTGTTATGCTGGAGTTTAATCAAGCAGAGAGATTAAAAGAACCAAATCATTCTTGCATGGTGCGTGGGGGCCCTACTACTCCTGCTCCGTGAAATTCTGTTACCCTCTGAATAGTATACCTTGTTGGATTTATGTATATCTATTTTGAGTACAGAATAAAGACCCTTGCAACTTCCACTTTTCCAAAGTGGTCAACAAACTTGCTTCCCTGGAAATGATTGGCTGTTGTTTTAAGTTAAGATCTTATTGAATGAAGCAGCAACGTTTTAAACCTTAGAAATACTTATGACTCAAAGGAAAAACAAAAATGTGAAAGATCTGATAGACTGTCATAAAACCGGAGTGATTTTCATCTAATTGATCCTTCTGAAAGCCAATGTTTCTCCTCCAAGGCACTTGTATGAAAACTATATAACTGTGATAGAGATAGCTGGTTCTTTTATTCTAAAAACATAAAGCCCACTTATTGAATCCCTAAAATTATTTGTTCTAAAACAGATGGCAGGTAAAATCTGTTGAAAGAAACATAAACAAATGATTGATGGGGGTTCTTAGAACACCACTGTGTGAGAATAATTCTTTTTGCTGTCTCAGTCGGTGTGGTGAGAGGCTGTGGTGAAACAGCTCTTCCTCTCTGAGAATAGCAGGACCTTCTTGTTCAATTCTCACACCTGCTTCGCCAAAGCCAGTTTTTTCCCTCAGTAAAATATAGTGGAAGATCCTCTTCAAGAGTGGAACCCACCGAAAATATGAACAACCAACCACTAGCTGAGGTTTTGATACGGATCTTGTAGCTAGAAAGGTATAGTGCATCAGGGAAAGAAAATCTCAAAATATAATGATCGTCTTCCTTTTGTATTAGATTCTTCTTCCGATTCTTCATTACGGAATTTATTTATTGTTTCTATGGAGTATTGTAAAAATCCTAGCAGCCATTGAACATTGTTGATGCAACTTGGGTTTCACTGAAGTTCTCGTGAGAACCGTGGGCTTCCAGCTCCGGCTCTTGCTCTTGACACTGGAGGTGTGACAAGCGGCTCAAACCTGTCAATGGCCACACTCAGTTTTTACCTTACGCTCCCCATGTAACTATCGCTCATTTCTAATTTCATTCTGCTCTAGACCCTGTAATAAATTTACTAGGGACCTTGTGACTCAAGGCTCAAGCATCTGAAATTTGAATTAAGATCTGAGTTGTTATCCTGTATCATGAAGACTTGAGTAACTTTTCCCTCACTGACCTTAATGCTTGGCATTCAGAGACTAGTGTTGACTTGGGAACATCTTGGTCTTGACCTTGAAGGATTTGAATTGCTGGTCTCCTGGAAACGTTCAGGCCACATGTGGTGCTGACAGCAATAAGCACTCTGAGAGACACTTAGAACAGAATGAGGATCTGGAATTGAGAGAAAATGACAGATGGCAGAGTGGCCTGCTCCTGCCAAGGTTATAGTAAATCTCAGAGTGCTTCCACATTGATGGGATAAAGTGCTGCACAAATGCAGGATATTATCAAATGTAAGCCATTACCTTGCTAAACCCAGTTCACTCCTTTAGTTTCCAAGGGAACTGGGAAATAAAGTACCATTCCACAGGTTCATACTTAGGCCTTAAATCTCATTTAGCAGTATCACTCAAAATCCATTGACTTGAGATTATTATTGAAGCTGCAAAGTGTGTATAGTAATCAACATGAATTCAGACTCTATTAATTGAGGTCATTTACATAGAGTTTGAGGGGAAATTTACTTTTATTTCATCTATACTAGAAAAAAAGAAGGATGGAGGTGTTAGCAATGTAAAGATTATAAGGGCTGTGCCTACCTACATTCATATATGTTTTACAGCAACTTAGAGGTATCTATTTGCATATAAATGTAATTAGTATGCTAGTCATAAAAAGTTCCTGTATATCTTTTAAAACAATCCCAGTTTGTTAGTTGACAATATTTTATTGTACAACTATAGCGTGAGCTATTTTCTAGATAATGAGGTGTTTCTATATGTAAATCCTATGCTGATAGTATTTTAAAATAGAAATTGAGGATCAAAACAACATTCTGCTTTATAAAGAATAATTTCCATGATATTTATAATATAAAGTTTAAAATATTTTATTTAAGAAGCTATAGATGCTTCTAGTGGTAAGCTATATATGCTTTGAAAACAAGAACTTACCTTAATGGCAATAGTTTGGATATCATTTCTAGGAACCAGAACTTGAGAAGTTTCTGAGTCACAAAGTTAGATATGGTTTAATTTATAATACCAAGTTTGTCATTTTGCCACATTATCAGACTGCTTTGTTATTAACATGATTCTGATTTACTAGAATTTCCTTAATTTAAGGTTTCAAACATTAGCAACTATTGTAGTAAAAGAGTACATCTAGCTTTTGTATTTCACTTTTAAATTGTTTCCAAAATATATTTCTTCTTATTAGCTAACATGTTATGTATCATGCTTCTTTAAACATTTACTTCCCTAATGGTGCTTTTGGATCATTTAAAAATGTTATTTGTGTGATGTTTCAGTTCCAGGTGATGAAATTTCTTCTTTGAAAATGATAAAGTCCTGTTCACATTGTACTTTCTCATGCTTTTAAAAGAACGAAACATAGTTACTCATGAAACCTTTATTTTGACAGCCAAGGGTGAAAGTTTAAAAATTTGATGTTAATATTCCTTTTCCTGCAGGGATGAACTACTTCCACCTAGCTGGCTGAGCAAGTTCCCAGAATGCCCAGCTTCTGAGTGGTGCTTCTAGGACTATGGGGAATAGTATTCCTCTGTGGCTGGTATTAAGAAATGGGGGAGGGTGAGGTGGAGAGAGATAGATGGAATTAGGAACTGGTTCCTACTCTTTACATCTTTGCTCTCAACTTCATTGTCCAGCCTAGGAAGCACAGGTCTAATCCTGAAATACTAACACAAATCCTGGCCAAACTGAGAAGTCAGGAGAATTGGCCTTCCGGTACCTCCCACATGGCTACTTCCTCTGCACTCTGCCATTGAGTGTTAGGCATCATATACTCCTGAGTGCCCAAGGATTCTGTGAAGTTCCGCATTCTCTAGCTCTATCCCTACATATGTGTTTTTTCTAGACTCCCTTTCCCTAAAGAGCTTTTTATCTGTTCATTTATGCTATACATTTCTATATCCTAAAATAGTAATACAAGGTCAACTCTAGAGCAGTGCTGTCCCATAAAGCTTTGCTTGGTGGTGGAAATATTCTGTGTCTGTGCTCTCCAATGTGGCAACCACTAGCCAAATATGGTTAATGAGCAGTTGAACTGTGGCTAGTGCAACTGAGAAACTGAATTTTTTCATTATACTTAATTTTAATGAGTACAAATTTAAATAGTCACATGTTGCTAGTGGCTACCATATTGGATAGTAAGGTAGAGATCTAGAGATTTTATCTTAATGAAAAAAATGATGGCCATGGGGGAACTGTAGCTGGCCAGTGGGCAGGTGAGCCACCCTCACTGATGTCCAATCTCAGAAAGCCACCTTAGAAGGGAAAGTCAAGTAGGCTCTCCTTTCCTAACTTCTTGATTGGCAGTGTCAAATCACACTCAATAGAAAATATTTCAGGAAGAAGGTAAAATGCTCTACTGTGACTCACATATTTTGACACCATTTCCTTCTTTTTTCCCTTGCCTATTTTTTCCTTCAGGTTTCCCAAGAAGACTTTTTGAACTATTATGCAGGTGTTAGTGCTTCTATTGACACCGATGCCTATTTCATTTTGATGATGAAAAAATCTTGGAGATTATGACTTTTGTCTATTTTGGAAATCAGGGACTCTCGGAGAGTGGAATGAGTTTGAAAGAAGCCCGATGCTATGGATTTTGATAAGGTATAAACTAAAGTTTCTGAAAGACCTGGAATTTTAAAAGCAATAGATCTTTGGTCATCTTACTTAATTACCTGGAATGTGTTCAGTTCCATAAATACCTGAGTACATATTTTTAAATCAGAAAGGAAGGAAAGAAGGAAGGAAGAAGGAAGAAAGGAAGAAAGAAAACCAATGAAATGAGATTGGGAAGTGGTTCCTGGGTAAAATAATGTACTTGTTCCTGTAGGTGTTCCTCTTATAGGTCTAAATGTAGCTGTTTCCCCATATCTTCATTTTATCTATTGTCTGGGATCTCTATAGCAGATGGTGATAATAAAAGGATTAGAGGAACTTCTAACTGTGTAAAACGCCCTGAGCTTACTTATTTTATTCTTCCTCTTGATAAATATTTTACAAATAAAAGAAAATTTGTTTTATTCTGAAATTTATGATTCTTTTTCCATTTTTAGATTTTAATGCAGGGATTTTAACTCAGCAAATTCCCACACCTGCATGAATAGGAGACATAAGTGCCTCTCGTGAGAAAAGAAAGGTGAGCTCAGCTGGCCCACTTGGTTAAAGGCTGTGCTTTCACAGAGTGGGCTCACATGTTGGGTCAACCTACTAGAATGAAAGACAGTGAAAAGGAAAGAAGAAGTGTCTTTTGCAAGCCTTGGAGGCTTTCTGGAGCTTCAGGGTAATTTGAAGAGGAGGGCTTTAAACCTGTTTTGGGGAATTCATCTTTTTGAACCCACTTCTAGGCTCCTCCCCAAGGCAGGTGATGTCAGTTTTCCCATCTGATTTCTCTTCTTCTAATAACTGCTTCTCAGGTGACAAACACAGCTCTAAGTTGACTGTGTATACCCATAGCCCCTTCATCTTGCAAAGAGGTAGAAGTGAGGGTGGGAGAAGACATGGAAAGCAAAAGCTGTGTTTCTCAAACTTGGCGAGCCCACAGATCACTTGGGGATCTTGTTAACATGCTAATTGTGATTCAGAAGTCTGGGATGGGCACTGAACTTTTGCCTAACGAACTTACCTATGACATTCATGCCTCTGATCTTCAGATAACACTTTGAGTAGCAAGGGGTAAAAGGATACCAGCTTGTATATTTCCAGTGTGTTTGGCTTATTGGTTTGCCCACCTTTGATTGGCCATGATAGTCTGTGATTTCTTACTGCTGGGCCATTCTTTCCTTGTCTTTAAGGTCACAAAAGTACAAGGGAAATATCAAAATAACAAAGAAAACACATGTGCCTCCCAGGTATGTGTAGGAGAGAAATAACACTTCTAACTGAAGAATTTCTCATAGTTCAGGACTGAATCCTGCAGACATCTGGCCTCAAAGATTTGAATCTGTCAGGGTAGGTCCATCTCTTAAAAGAGACCTACACTACATTGAGCAAGCTCATACCAATCGATAACAAAACTAGAATGCCAAGCCATTGATCTACTATGAAGAATATAATCCTCATGTTTCCAGACCAGATCAAAGAATCTCATTTGGATTTGAGGATGTGAGAGAATGATAGCTTAGCTCTCAGTTCAGGGATGTTTTTCGTAGTTTATTCTCAGATACAACAAAGCAGTACAGAGGAGATATACATGTGGTATCTTAGGATAATGCTAGTTAACAAATAAATCCTCAAATTTATAAAAACTCCAACACAATATATTTATTTTTCGCTCATAAAACAGTACCACCATGTAGTGATTTTGGGTCTCAGTCCCCTCCATTTTGTGGTTCTGCTGTTTTCTAGGACTTCATAGTCAATGATATCCATGTGATTGAAGAGGATGAGGGTGTTGAGAAGGCTGAAAAGCTTTGGCCTGGAAGTAACACAGGTTACTTATGCTTGAACTCCATTTGATGATAGCTAGTCACATGATTATATCTAAATGCAAGGGGGTTAAGAAATGTAGTCTTTTCAGGAAAACATCTTGCCAAAGGAAATATATTTAATGGGAGGAGTGTACAAATTTAGGTGGACAGCTAGCTGTCTCTGCCTCTTGAAGTAGTAGTCCCCATTGCCTTTCATTTTATCACAAAGGTATGCTTGGTGGTCACAGTAGCCCATGTGGAGTGAGATATCTGCCAGGTTGGAGGATGGTAGAACTGAGGTCTCTCTATCCTCAGCCATGTTAGTAACCAAACAAACAACTTATACAACCATATAAGGTGATGATTCTCCAATCAGAAAGTCTGGTCACCTGGGCCTCAAGCCCTTATTCAGGGCCTTGAAATTTATTCTCCAACAACATGAAGGCAACCTATCCTTTATCTACCTCTATAATATGGGTCCTAGGAATTTCCCGTGTCCATTTAGGGGCTTTCTGTGGGAAGTCGAAGCTAAGTTCTATCATATATACTGGGACCAAGTTATTTATTCACATTGGTAAATGAAACAAAAATTTGTCCTAGAGGCAAATCTCTTCTTGGAAGTCTAATTATAATTTTAAGGTTATTTGCTCATTGAAATCAAAACATGGGGTATGAAGACTAAATATTTAATGAAATTAGTCTGACAGTTTAATGCATTCATCTTGCCAGTGAGACCACAACATTCTTTCATAGGTTTAGAATGTGGGCTGGTCACCAGAAAAACCAACCATGTGATTAGAAGGTTGGGACTTTGGGCCAGCCAACCTGTGGGAGAGGAGGGGTGTTGAAGATTGAGTTCAGTCACATAGACAACCATTTAATCAATCATGCCTGTGCGATAAGACCCCACTGAGAACTCCGAACGTTGAAGCTAGGTGGCACTTCCTGGTTGGTGAACACACTGATGTGCTGGGAGGGTGACGTGCCTTGATTCCACGCAGAGAGTGCTGTGTGTGTTCTCTTAGATGTTGCCTGTGTACCTCTTCGGCTGATCTTCTTGGTTTCAATCCTTTATATTAGTAATAAAACTGTAATTTAAAGTATAACACTTTCCTGAATTCTGTGAGTTGTTACAGCAAATTATTGAAACTGAGAGGATTGTAGGAACCTGTACTTCTCACCGACTGGCTGTAAATTCAAGAGTGCAACATAGAAACCCCGCCTGAGTTTCCAGCTTGCCAGGCCTGCTCTGCAGAATTTGGACTCAAGACTGCAGCATCAACTCTTACCTGAATTTCCAGCCTGCTGAC
Organism: Propithecus coquereli; assembly: GCF_000956105.1. Lineage (NCBI taxonomy): Eukaryota > Metazoa > Chordata > Mammalia > Primates > Indriidae > Propithecus > Propithecus coquereli. The sequence goes on along the minus strand of NW_012134970.1, from coordinate 72,413 downwards.
TTGCTCTGCAGATTTCAGACTTGCCAGACCTCACAATCACATAAACCAATTTCTTAAAATCTCTCTCTCTCTCTGTCTCTCACTTTCACTCTTTCCCCGCCGCACCCTCCTACACATTATTGGTTCTGCTTCTCTGCAGAACACTAACACCGAAGTGTAGGTGGTCTGGGGACCCTCAAAGTAAGAAGAAAGTATCTGAAGTAAAAGCAGCCTTGTTGGGGACCCTTCCCTTTAACTTGCTAAATCTGCCCTAATTGGAGGAGATTAGTGCCAGAACTGAGTTGCAATACACCTAGCTGGGTTTGAAACAGAGAAACAAACTAAATCATGGTTCATTAAAGTGGCTCATATTTCAAGGCCCCATTCATAAGCTAAAGCCCTTTACAAAGCTTTTCTCAATCTTCCTGCAAAATTGACTTGCTCTATCTTTCACTCGTCTATGCCTCTTTTGTTGAATGTGTATGTATCTTTGTATCACAGTCCATGAGTCAAATGTGTAAGAAATACCACTTTATTTTCTTTAACTGACATTCAGACTTCCCTAATTCAAGCTGGATGGCAGAAATGCAGCCTGAGTCTTTCTTGGGACACCCACCTAAGCCCTGTGCTGTGGTTCTTGGATCTGAAGCAGTGCCAAGGCATGCAGGAGGAGGGGAAAGCGTGTAACCTCAGTTCACTCAAGCTGTCTCTGAGGTATCGCTTTCCTCCTTTTCAGGGTCCCTTAGGTCCACTGAAGTTTCGCAACTTTTCTATCATATCTCGGAAATGGGAACTTTGAAAAGCTGCCAGTGAGGTAGATGAAAAGCTCAGTTTTGAGATATCTGCGGTTATATTTAAGAGAGAAATCCAACAGGCTGTTGGATATTTCATTCATTCAACCAACAAATATTTATTGATCAAATATTAGCCGCTACCAGCGAGTACTCCTGCAGGTGACTGGGATCTAGCTTTGAGCAAAGAAATATGATATATTTCCTCATGGAAATTCAATCTAGCAGGCATGGCTCTGAAGTTTAAGGAATATGTCTGGATGGATCAGAACACCTTGAAGGTAAAGCCAATGAAGAGAACGAGAGAAGTAAAGATACAGAAGTGATCAGATGGCTGAAGAAGCAAGTTCTGGAGTTGGATGGAGAGATAGAGTTAAGGGTATTAAAGCTTGCTTTGGTCTTCTGCAGATGAAGGGTCATCTTATTCTTAGGCAAGGGGAATAGTTGGTAGGGATTTATGGAGGTTTTGGAGTTTGAAGATGAAGATATGAAAGAGAGGAAACATGAGTTATTGCCCCAATTTTTTTAAAGTATAGGCAAAATCATCTGCTCAGAATAAGAAAGTCTGAGATTAAATGGAGGATTTGAAGTAAAAGGTGGAGGTTTAACAATAGTCATTGAGGATATTGGGAAAGGGTACTGCCAAGCATAAATAAAGGAAAACACAAATTTATATGGACACAATTTGGCAGCATTATGTAATTTTTCACCAACAATTCCTCAGATAGGCTGCAGAAGCAGAGATGTGAATTGTAGGGACATGTTGCATCATCTTGTTCCATAGCATCTATCACTATAAGTAGCACATAAGAGGTGCTCAGTAAACTGTGATGGAATTTAATAATTATTTTAAAAATGGGAGGATAGGTAATCTTGAAATATACTGTTGTATTGTCCATATCAAAAGGGAGAAATCAGATTATGAATCTAGAACAGCAAAATGTCAGTATCAAGGTAATTCTATTCTAGATTGTATAGAAAAAATGGAAATGTTAATTCTAAGTAAGAAATATATTGAACAATATTTTATTCTTTTAATTAGCTTGTATTGTAATAATAATGCATACATACTTCCTTCTCCCTCCCCGCAAAAGAAAGACAAAAGGATATATGGAAGTCTCCTACTTTTATGTCTCCATCTACCAGCCCATTCTCCTTTCCAATAATCACCACTGAAAACATTTTGAAGCACTGCCTTCCAAACCTTTTTCTAAGCATTTTCTCATTCTAATATTCTCTCCTTTTTTTCTCTAATTACAAACAAATTCTTCTTTTAGTGGACACTTTTATTCGCTTCTCCAACACCCTTCATTTCCTTCCTCCTTTGTCCCCCTGATTTTGACCAGGTACTCATCTCATCCCCAGCTCTGGAGAGGATGAGCCATTTCTAAGCCAATCAGTGCACGACATTCTTCTAGTGATTGTTATTGGCCTGAAGATGTGCGCGTGATTTCAGTTGGATTAATCATGCTAAAGGGAAAGGTCTTATTTCATGCTTAGAAGAGGAATACTTCTTTTTAAAATTTAACAATTTTTGTAGGAAATGGTTACCTTTTTTGCTATTAGATTAATAGATCTGTGAGTATTGAAATCCTTTCATGGCTCAAGTACTTTTTCTTCCCCAAAGTTTTTCAATACAGGCATAGACAAAAATTATTTCACTAAGTAATGGAAAGAAGTTGGCTGTGGTTCTGCTGCAGGATGGATGACACAGGAAGAGCTTCCTCAGATAGGGGGCAACATTTGTGTTCTCCTGTAAATGTGGCCTAAGCTGTCATCTGACTGTAGGAGATAGCATTAATGCCTTGTCCCTTCACCCCTTCCCCTGCCCACATACTTTGCCATATAATTTGGAGTTCCCACACAAAGGGGAAGTATATTTCTTCACTCCTTGATTCTGGGTTTGGTCATATGAGCTGGTTGGCCAATAAGATGAGGTGGAACTAATGGGTGGACCAGCCTGGCATTTTTCTACTTGCCCTCTTAATGGCTGTGCTATGAAAACAACAAGCTGGATTAGTTTGCTAGTCTTAGAAGAAAGACAGGAAGCTCATGGAAGAGAAGCATTCCCAGGTGAATCCAGTTGAAACCAGCTGACTTCCCTCCAGTTTCAGATTCCTGAGTCATTATAGCTAATAGTAGAACCATCCAGAAGAGCCCAATCTAAATCATTCAACTCCCATACAATAGACAATTTGTGAGAATAAATGTTTCTTAAAACCACTGAATCTTGGTGTGGTTTGTTATTAAGCATCAGTGTAGAAATAGCTAATTGATACACTGTCAAATCTGACATTTTCT
>NW_012134970.1:55454-56742 GCF_000956105.1 Propithecus coquereli | reverse complement strand
TGGGTGGGGCTGGGTTGGGTAAGCCTGCCCTCAGGCTCCACAACTGCTGTTAGCAGGGGTCAAAGGTCTGCTCTTTGTTTCTGTGCAAAGCCTCTGGGAGGGGTTGAAATGGTTCCACTCAGCTGAAAGTCTGGGCTTGGGGGGTGGGGCTGTCCAAGACCCGCACTCTGGAGCTGGTCTCGCTCCCCTCTACCCTCCCCTTCTCCGTGCCCTCTCCCAGGCCTCTGCCAGCAAGTGGGACCTCAGGCCGATGGATCACCCCTGGCTGTGACGTCAGCAGGGAGGTTCCCTACCCAGGATTGCAGCCTGAGCTGGGTGCACATCCCTCTTTAGGGAGGAGGGTTGCCGCTCTGACATGCTGATCTGCCCCTGAAGGCGCACACTCCTGCACTCACAGATCTCTCTTCTGTGCCCCGGGGCATTGCGATTGTGACCTGGGTGTATGGGGTCTGGTCTGCAGGCCTTTCCCCTGGGTCCTGGAGATCAATCCCTGACCCTGCCAGGGGGAGGGGTGCTGGTCTTGAATCACCTACAAGGTGCTCAAGCTGGATCGATTTCACTCCACCTCAGGATTTGCCCCACTCTCCTGGAGTCACCAGGCAAGCAGCACCTGGGAGGGCTGTCGGGTAGGGAGCTCGCAGTCTGAGTATCCCTCAGTCTGCTGTAGGGCCCCAAAAGGAAAGGCCCTGTTCCTTGGAGATGCCTCCATGTGATGGCTAAATTGTCTCTCTGGGCACCCACAGGTAGGGAAGGGGAACGAGAGAATGAAGCAATGTGGTGTCTGCCGATAGGGCTTGGGTTTGCGCCCGGGGAGGTGCCCTGAGGGATCTGGGAGATCGGCGCCGAGTCCACAAGAGGCCACTGCTCACTGGCAGCATCCGTCTCTGGGCTGGTGTTGGCAGGTCTCTCCAACCACTCAGGAGCCCACCAATAGTCTGAGATGCAAGGGAGGGGGAAGTTAACTGCTCCACTAACCCTTGTCTCTGGTCTCCAAGCCTCTCGGGACCTTTCTCCTTCCAGTGCTCCTCTGCAACGTCTTCCCATGGAGTCTCCTGTAGTTTCAGGCACCCTTCCTTCTGAATCTCACCCAATGTATGTCTCTTTGCTAGTTTATTTTTTTCTCTTCTAAAATTTGTCTTTTTTGCAGAGACACTCCGACTGGCAGCTTTTCTCGTCCGCCATCTTGGCTCCTACGAGTAATCTTTTCAATCTTTACAATTTAATAGGAAAAGCATTTATCTCATTCATTTTAATTGTATTTTTTATTTTGAATAAGATTAAGCAATTT
>NW_012134970.1:52204-52634 GCF_000956105.1 Propithecus coquereli | reverse complement strand
ACTTTGCAGTAACTACTACTTTGACATCAAAAAAAGTCCTTTCAGTCTCTTCAAGTCCTCCACCTCTTGATGAAAAATCTTTACCTAGAGTAGAGACAAATTGGCTATAATAATTTATAGTTGAGTGATCCTCCAGATAAACTCAAATGTTTCAGCACAATTCAGTGTTTAAATTTTATTTTTCAAACCTCAGGGGCTTTGCCTGTTGTTTCTTCACATTTGGTTTTTACTAGTCTCTTGAGGAGCGTTAATATGTTCCTTGAGCCTAAAATATTTTATGCATCCCACTTTCTTGGTCAGAACAGCTGTGTCATTACAAGCTACACACAAATGCCAAAAGCCATTGTAATTCAGAAGTTAGGATAGACTTTAGTGTGGATCTAAACTAAACTAAACATCAACAAACAAAATTAAATGCAGATATTTATCA
>NW_012134970.1:0-51464 GCF_000956105.1 Propithecus coquereli | reverse complement strand
ATTTCTTTCTATTTTTAGTAGAGACGGGGTCTCGCTCTTGCTCAGGCTGGTCTCGAACTCCTGAGCTCAAACAATCCACCCGCCTTGGCCTCTCAGAGTGCTAGGATTATAGGCGTGAGCCACCGCACCCAGCCCAGTTTATTTTTATCTTTCCTTTTTGTCGTGGATATTTTTTAAATTTAGTAAAGAAATTACCAACGTTCTAAATTTTATGTAGTCAAACGTAACAATCTTTTTCTTTTATGGTTTCTGGGTTTTATGTCTTATTTAGAAATGCTTGCCACATCTAAAAAATATAAAATGACACACCCATGTCTTCTAGCACTTCTCATTTTAAAAATTATTTATATCTTTGATCTATTGATATGTGGGATTTATTTTCGAATACGAAGTCATCTTTCCTCTTTATTTGTAAATGGTTAGTGTACTACTCCAATCTCATTTATTAATTAATCCACATTTTCCCCACTAATTAGAAATGAATGAAATTTTCATAATTTCATAGATCTTGACTCACAGATTCTCTATTTTATATCATTGATTATTCCATCAATTCCTGCTGAATCAGATTTTGAAACCACTTGTGCGGTTAGTCTCTTCTCAATTCTTTTCTTGTCTGGAATTGTGTAGGCTATTCTTGAACATTTATTTCACTATGTGATATTTAGAATAACAGTACATGCATAGAAGTGCATGCATATCAGTTATTTATTATGATTATTTCTGGAGTGTGATTAGAGTAGCATCTTTTACTTATTATTAATATATTACACACATCTATTTTTCTTGAAGTTGGAGCACAAGCAAGTAATAGCTTAGTAGTAAAAATTCAATAAGGATTTAAATAAATAGCTATATATGAAAATATTATAATCAGAGACCTTAATGAATTATCTGTGTCTTGCAGTGTTTTTGTTTTCCTCAATTGCCTTCTGTTTTCCAAACATACAATTTCATCAGCCAATGATGATAATTTTGTTTCCTCCTGTTCAATATTTATACTTTTTACTTTGTTTTCTTATCTAATTGCATTCCATAGCATTTCTAGAACAATGTTGAAAGTGGTGACAGTAGAATTGCCTTTGTCTTATCCCTAAATATAATGGAATATTTTTAACATTTCATCATTGAAACACTGTTTTACTTCCCTGGCTTATGTGCTATTTTTATTTTACTAGGGTTTTTAAATTTTTAATAAGTAGAAGCCTAAGCATCATTCAAATCTACACTGGCAAATTCACATTTAAATTCATGAAAGTTTATTATTATGTAAAAAACAGATTTTACAGTATGTTTATCAGTCTCATGCTATAGCGTTTATGAGCCTCTATCTAATTAAACTGATGATTCCTTAGGCTCTAAAAGTAATATTTTATTCTATCAGTGGATAAGCTTAATATTAAAATGTTTTCTGATTATTCTACATTTTAATATTATGAATATTAAAATTAATATGAATAATGCAGTTAACACTTTGCAGTAACTACTACTTTGACATCAAAAAAAGTCCTTTCAGTCTCTTCAAGTCCTCCACCTCTTGATGAAAAATCTTTACCTAGAGTAGAGGCAAATTGGCTATAATAATTTATAGTTGAGGGATCCTCCAGATAAACTCAAATGTTTCAGCACAATTCAGTGTTTAAACTTTATTTTTCAAACCTCAGGGGCTTTGCCTGTTGTTTGCTTCACATTTGGTTTTTACTAGTCTCTTGAGGAGCATTAATATGTTCCTTGAGCCTAAAATATTTTATGCATCCCACTTTCTTGGTCAGAACAGCTGTGTCATTACAAGCTACACACAAATGCTAAAAGCCATTGTAATTCAGAAGTTAGGATAGACTTTAGTGTGGATCTAAACTAAACTAAACATCAACAAACAAAATTAAATGCAGATATTTATCAGAGAAATGAACCTTTGGAAAATTGTCTCCCCAGCCCACCCCACCTGTTGTTTCCCCACTTCTGTGGTTACAGTGGTTAAGAGTGCAGCTGGGGAGGTAACTGTGGATGGGGAAGGCAACCGACTTCTTACACATGGCTGCCCAGATGCGCTGCTTTCTCAGGGATGCAGTGCCTGCCTCTCTCTCAACAGCCTAGCTTGACAATCTTCTATCTTGCACAGTGATGAGGAAACAGTTTGACTAATACAGCATCATTCACTGATATGTTTTTTCATTCTTTGATTCATTTATTCAGGTTTATGAGTGAATGCCTACTAAATTTTAGCTACTGTGTTAGCGAGAGACAGAAGCCCCAGGAAGTCATAGTCCTCTATGCCAGAATGCTTAAAAGGCCACAGAGGCGTCAGATAAATCGTGTAATTACAAATCAGTGTGGCGACAATGGGAATAAGCATAAGGTGCTATTAGGAGCACTCAGTGAACCATATCCTAACCAGTGAGGGAATGTCTTCCCAGAAGAGGTGATGCCTGAGGTTAGTCTAGAGGAACCGGTATCAATTAGCCGGACGATGGGAGTGGTAAGTGCAAAGGCCAATGATTGAGAACTGGGGCTGTGAATAAGCATGGAGTGAGCATGACAAGAAGTGAAGAAAGAAAGGTAGGCAGGAAATAGATAAGGTAGGCTGAACAATGCTCCTCCCTTCCCCAAAACTGTCCACTTCCTAATCCCAGGAACATATAAATATGTTACTTTACATGGCCAAAGGGAATTGGTAGATGTAATTATGTAAAGATCTCGAGACAGAAAGATAAACCTTGATTATCAGGTGGACCCAATGTAATCATAAAAGTTCTTGTAAGAAGAGGCAAGAGGGTCAGAGTGAGAGAAGGCATTGTGATGACAAACACAGAGGTTGGGGTGACCCACTTTGAAGATGGAGGAAGGGGCCAGGAGGTAGGGGATATAAGTGGCCTCTAGGAGATGAGAAAAGCAAGGAAATAGATTCTCCCCTGTAGCCTCCAGAAGTAACGCAGCCCTGCTGACACGTGAATTTTTGCCCTGTAAGACTAATTTTGAACTTCTGACTGCCCGATCTGTAGGATAATAAATTTGTGTTCTTTTAAGCCACTATATTTGTGATAATTTGTTTCAGCAGCCACAGGAAACTAATATACTAGATTATCAAGAGCCTTTCATGCCATGCTGGAAAGACACTGAAGGTTTTAGTCAAGGAAGTGATTGATTAGATTTCCTCCTTAGAATGATCCCTCGGTGTGTTGGAGAATAGGTCATAAGTAGAGCCAGACTAGGGAGAGGGCAAACGGACTTTTTTTTAAACCTCTCTAGCCACTTAGGGGTGCCACAATGAGGTCCAAGTGAGCATGAGGCTAAGATAAAATAGGTTTTTGTGCCAACTTTCTGCTTGTCAGAAAAGCTCCTCCCTCTCCTTTTCCTCCCTTTCATCTACTAGGACTTACTAAATACCCATTTTATTCCAAGAATAAAAAAGATAATGGAACTTGCATGGAACTTGAATTTTAGAATTTGAGAGAGATAATAGCAACAATCAACAAAGATAAGTGAGGCAATTAATATTGCGCAGGGGTTTTGGAGGGAATAAATAGGAAGATGTGCTAGTGTATTGCACTCTCAGGGCTGCGGTGCCTGCCTGTGTCTCAACAGCCTAGCCTGGCAATCTTCTGTCTTGCATGGTGATGAGGAAACGGTTTGACTAATACAACATCATTTGCTAATATGTTTATTCATTCTTTGATTCATTTATTCATGTTTGCGAGGGAATGCCTACTAAATTTTAGGTACTGTGTTTAGCTAAGAGGAGGGTTTTGTTTTCATCACTACTTCTGTGAGGAGGTGACACAGAAGGTAGGACCTAGAGAATAAGAAGGAGCCGGTCACACAAAGATGCAGAGAAATCGTGTTTCAGATAGAGAACAGCAGGTGCAAGGTCTTGTGGTCAGGAAACCTTTTAATATTTGAAGAATAAGAGGTGATTTTTATGTAGGCCAAAGTCTGAGAACCATTGCTTTAAACATTATCTTTTTTGTTAGCACAGTGAAAATGCTGGTACTTGATGAGCAAGTTTGCTAATTGATGAATCATGTGCTGTGTGTTCTCTGTGTTTATTATCTGTGCCATAGAAATACAGCATTTTCCAGACACCGCCATAAACTTGATGAATGTTGCTGAAATTTTAGGCATATGCTCAGATTTCAGGAAATATCCAGCCTCTATAAAAGTGGTTCTCAAGCCTGGTTGTACATTTGAATAACCTGGAGGCTTTTTAAAATTAATATAAATACTCAGGATCCATACCAGATCAATTAAATCAGACTCTTAAGGATATGGCCAGGGGACCCTAGCAGAAAAGAAAAGAAAAAGCAGGATCCGAGGAGGGGATGGGAGGAGGAAATGTGGCCAAGAAACATGCAGTGGGGACTACTGGACAATCCCCCAAAGACACACCCACACACCCACACACCCACACATATGACCAATTAGTGTTTGATGCAGGTACACAAAATGCACTGACGGCCAATTAGTGTTAACCAGAGAAGCGATGACAATCAATGAGAGCTAAAGAAAAAACAAAACAAAAATCTGAAACTTTAAAAGAAACCATAGTTTTAAAGAAAAAGGATGAGAAGAATTACAAAATGTAGAATGATAGGGAACTAAACTAAATGTTCCTGTTCCTCAATATATTATTTCTACTTCTCCCTACCAGAATTCTTTCTCTTGTCATTTTTCATACTTCAAAATTTTATTATGGAAATGTTCCTTTGAGATTAAAATATTCTTAAAATTGCAACAGCAAAGAAAAAGACATTGTTTTCTCTATTCTTCTAATTCCTAGCCCCGGAGGAGCAGAGGAAGGAAGGAGGGAGGAGAAAGAGGCTTTGAGCCTCTGGGAGCAGCTTCTCAGGGAGCATGGTGACAAGGCAGCAGAGCAGCAATGACAGAAGAATGGACCTGGGCATTCTCAGAGACTCCAGGGCACTCCTGAGTGATACAGGCTAGCAGCCTAATGTTCCCGTACTTCAAGGGGCAGAGAGGTCTGGAGGATGTTGTCCATATGTTCATGGACAGCACATGAGACCCAGTTGATAGACAGCATGTAGATGGTCCACGTTAAAAGAAATATGATGGCACCTCATACATTAGTAGCAGATACAACAGAGGACACTATCCAAAGACAAGATGAGAAACCTAGTCCTCAGGGGACCCCAGAGATGTCACATGACCCCAGATATTTCTCCCCCAATACCACATGAATTAGTTTTCTAGGGCTGCCATAACAAAGTATGACAAACTGGGTGGTTTAATCAAGAGAAATGCATTGTTTCACTGTTCTGGAAGCTAGAAGTTTGAGATCAAGGTGCCAGCAAAGTTGATTCCTTCTAAGAGTTGTAGGGGAGAATCTGTTCCACATCTCTTTCTTAGCTACTGGTGATTTGCTGGCAATCTTTGGAATTCTTTGTCTTGTAGAAACATTCAACCCAGATCTCTGCCTTCATCTTCATGTGGTATTCTCCCTTTGTGCCTGTGTCTCCCAATTTCCCTTCTTTATAAGGACACAGGTCATATTGGATTAGAGTCCACCCTAACAACCTCATTTCAACTTGATTACCTCTATAAGGATCCTATCTCTAAATAAGATCTCATTCTGAGCTATCGGGTATTAGGAATTCAACATATGAATTTGGGGGACACAATTCAACCTATAATACCATGTATATAGAACCCTAGAGAAAATGGAAGAAAAAGAAATCTGACTTTGACTGAAGAGTTAACGAAGAGACTGAGCTGAAACTGGCATGATTGAGTCACCTTGTGTATCAAACAGACTTTAATGTGGCCCCATAATCTCCATGTCCTGGTAATCATGTCTTTGTAGAGTCCCCTCCCCTTGAGTGTGGGTGGGGCCTCTGACTTGCTTCTTACCAATACAACTGGGCAAAGGTGATGAGATGTCACCTTGTGATCATATTACTTACATAGACTCCATCTTGCTAGCAGGCTCAGTCTCCCTTGCTGGCTTTGAAGCAGCAAGTTGCCACGTTGTGAGAGAGCTATGGGGAGGGCCACACAAGGAGCTGAGAGTGACAGCCAACAAGAAGCCAGAGCTCTCAGTCTCGCAACCACAAGGAAATGAATTCTGCCACAACCTGAGTAAGATCGGAAGTGGATTCATGAAAACCACACCCTGTCCAATCTCCTGATTGCAGCCTTGAAGAGGACTGAGCAACGCCATGCCCAGACTCCCACCCCACAGACACTGTGAGAAAAGAAATGTGTGGTGTTGTAAGCTGTCAGAAAGAGAAAGGAAGAGGAAGACAAAGAAGAAGTAGGAGGAGAAGGAAGGGGGGGAAGAGGAGGAGGAAGAGGAGAGTGAGGAGGGGAAAAAGGGGAGGAGTAGAGAGAAGAGAAGCTATTATCTTCCTTTCTTTCCAAGTCCCTCTTGCCACAGCCTATGATGGGGATGTATGTGGCTTTGACTAGAATATGAGACTCATAAATTATTTTTCTGAATCAAATAAAAAAAAGAATATGACACTGCATTTTTAAAACAAGATTGAATTAAGCTTTGGTCATGGAAAAGAATATGTCTCAGAAAGGGGTATTCAACAGAGCACCTCTGGAGATGAGTAATTAGAGAAATGTCAAAAATGTTTCCTATCTATATCCTACTGAATCAAGATTCCTCCCTGAAACCTGTTACACACACGCACATGAAATTTATTATACCACACTCCTGATTAAAATCCTGCCAAGTTCCTCTATCTTTTGCAGACTGGGTCACAGCTTCTTAGACTGGCACATCAAATGCTTAATCATTGCCCCCCACCAATTCTACCAAGCCTCGTTTCCAGCCACTACTCTGCAGACTCTCTGGACTGGAAATGTTAAGTTAAATGGATGCCTGTAGACAGCTTCCACTGAACCACCTGCTGAGTGAACTGGCATTCTCCATTTTCTCTGATAAGTACACTGATACCCACATTGAGATGTGGCTGCTAGCAGGCTGTCCTCTAGTGTATCGTATTCTTCTGCTCCCACCAAGTGACATGTAAACTCACCCAAGTCAGTTGTATGCATTCACAAACTTGTTTAAGCTGGTAGGACTTGTTTTTGTAATTATATTATGCAAACTTATGAAATATGAGTATGCAAAGAAAGACAGCTATTGATCTATGAGAACTACTTTGAATGGTTTGAAAAGACTTGGTAAGTATATGTTGAAAGAATATTGCTAGTAAATTGGGGTGGAAAAGGGATGGTAAAAGGTTTGAGAGCAGAAATATCTTTAAAAAGCTAGGCCTCTACACTTAGATTTCTTTGCAAGAATCTTAAAGTCCTTTCCCATTTGGAAGAAAGCAAGACTGGAAAGAGTAGATGATGTGTTATTGGTGTGTATTTACCTAAGAAAGACAAAGCAAAACTATAATCAATAACCCCACACTCAAAAGAATGGCCTTGGCCTTGTACCATGCCATGGTCTGAATGTTTGTGAATCCCCCAAACTCATACGTTGACATATTAACCCCCAAGGTGATGGCATTAGGAGGCGGGGCTTTGGGGAGGTGATTAGATTATGAGGGCAGAGCCCTCATGAATGAGACTAGTGCTCCTACAAAAGAGGCCCAGGGGACCTCTTTTGTCCCTTCCACCATGTGAGGACACAGAGAAGTTGGAAATCTGCAACCTGGAAGAGAGTCCTCACCAGACTCCAACCATGCTGACACCCTGATCTGGGACTTCCCAGCCTCCAGAACTGTGAGAAGTGGATTCATGCTCTAGGTTATAAGTTAACCAGTCTAGGGTATTTTGTATAGCAGCCAGAATGGACTATAATGGACTACACTGTAACAAATGAATACATAGGTGTAAGTTTTAAATTAAAGTAAAATATCCAAGCTGAATATATGTAATTTTCTATGAAAGCACCCTTTATCTGAATTTCTGGAGTAACCCCCCAACACATTACTGTTCCCAATTGAGACAGGCAAGGAGGCGTCACCTACTATATTAGTAACTCCCCAACTGTCCCATAAGTTCTCCCAGCTCCATTACTTTGAAGGAGCATTTCCTCTGCCAGGGCACGCTCTCCCCTGACTCCAGGCTCTGTTACCTGGCACACTCTGTTGCATCCTGCGCTACCGTGTCAATTGTGACCTCCTTCACATTGCCCCTTCGTGGCACTTCTCCTTAATGCATCTTTCACCTGATTTTGTTCTTTTTTTCTCACCCAGCAGCAGAACCTCTTTCCCATATTTGAGGACTTCCCCACTCTATGAAGCAGTGTCTACCTCATATGTACGAGATGAAAACATAGGTTATTCTTTTCATTCCCCATTGCTAGAGCCCAGGCATGTGAGATGGGTATTATTGCCGTCCACCTCAGGCATTAGCTCTGCCTTTAAACCTGAAAGCCAGGGGTGTGAAGCCACTGGACACTGCTGCTGAGACGACCCTGGGGCTGGGTGGCCACAGCGGGGGTGGCTATTTTCATTTTTTTGAGGTGCCAATGGCAGGGACATTGAGTAGCTCTGTGGCCTCTGAGACTGGTTGTTTGACCTTCCCAGTTACTCTGTGAGTCCCCTTAATAGCCTTTAATAAATTCCTTTTCTGCTCAAATTAGCCAAAATCGATTTCTCTTGCTTAAAGCTAAAAATTCTGGCTGATATTTTGCCTTAAAACAATGGTATGACATTGTATTATAACTGTTCCTATGTGTTTTTGTCCCCATACAATTTTGAGCTGAAAGTGTCCCATTTCATCTCTGTAACACCAGTGCCTAGCACAGTGCAAAGTAGTGTAGAGGAGATCCTCAAAAAATTGTTATTAATTAATTTGTTAATTAATTACCTATTTAATTGAAAAAATGATTCCTCTGAAAGTCCAAACCAAAAAGGTGACAGCAAACGGTCACTTCTGGGTATCCCTCAATGCACAGTTTTCATAGAAGACAAGCACAGCCACAAAGAGTTCTGCAGCATTTAATTAAATATAAGATGGTAACACACATCATATACTTATATACTTAGCAGCTCTGCAAAATGTTTGTAATGCATGTGGAAAGTACACCATCAAATCAGAGACCTTCCCTGTAGTGAATGATGGATATTTTTAAGAATAACCCCAAAGAGAAACCACCGAGCTGGCAAATATGCCACCTGATCTAAAACATTCCCAGACCCTCTACCACATTTTCTTCCTGGCCAGTTGCAAGTCTGGTAGCCTCTCCAGAAGAATTAAGAAGACACAAGTATGCACATCTGAAACAGCCCATACTTGGCTTTTCTGAAGCAAATTCCTGTTAAAAAACACACTGAAGGAAGAGGCAAAGGCTGGTAGAAAATGAACCCAGTAAGTTAGGGTGCCCCAGACCCAGACATGGCTGTTTGAGCAAATTAGCTGCCAATTTCTCAGTCGTCTTTTCATTTCGTGCTATACAGAAATGGCAGTTTACATCTCTGATTTATACATTGTCTCTGACCAGGAGTTTTTCTTTCTTAATGAAATCCAATAAGGGATTGAGCAGAACCAATTCATAATTTTTCATTATACATTGTCCTTAAGTATATAATCAAGCCTTAGCAGCAGTTATGATTACAAGAGTATAATATGTGGATTTTAAATGCCTCCAATACAGACAGACACTAAATTCCAATAGTGACATATGCTGAAAAACACTGGAACAGAGGATTTTAGAGCTGGAGGGACCTCAATGTTCCTTCCTTTAGGGTCATCCCTTCATTTCTTCTAGAGATTGTCTATTTACATCAGGTATACAAAATTATGGCTCCCAGTTCTGACTTCACGTGAGGTTTAGTAATTTACCTGTCTTCTCTGTGTCCCAGTTTTTCACAAGTCAAAGATAATAAACACTTCAAAGAACCTCTGTGAATAAGGTATCAGAGACCTAGGTCAGGCATGAGATTTTGTGTAAACTTTTCTTTGAGATTTGGCTCACACTTCTACAAAAGATAAAGAATACCTGCCCGCTTGGTGGACAATGTCTTCTGCTACTTACACACCAGGCAGATTCTACTTTGCCTCCATGTAAATTTATGTCATTTTTGTGGCATTTTCCTTATCTCCAACAGGACATTTTCAATATATTTCTGTTATAGCATTTTGCATTGTAATAATACTTTGTTTACAAAGCTGTCGCTTTTGTTAGATTTTGCACTTTATGAGGCAGCGTGCCATCCTTATTTGTCTTTAGATCTGCTGTGCCTAACACTATGGTTGGCCCACAGCAGGCTTTTTGTAAATACTCATCAAGGAGATGGAAGAGAATGCTTATAGAAGTGCTTTGAAAATCACAAAAGCACTAAGCAAACCTAAGGGACTATGGTATTGTACTTATTATTACTGATGCAGAGGAAAGCACTTTGGAAAATAAACCATTCATATGAACAATAACGTGGTCTGATTGCTCCTAGTCCTTTAAGCCAACAGATAAGGCCCATCAGTCCGCAACTTAAAACCCCATTCACAGACAGCACAAAACAAAACAAACAGGAAAATTAAAATATTGAAAATGTTTGGTCCCCCTAAAGAAAGTAAAAACAGAACAAAGAGGAAAATTTGAAACATAAAAACAACAACGTCAAACCCCAAGCAAAACCCTGGAGAACCTAAGTCCAGTCCTTCTTACTTCCCTGGGCCGCCTCTGCCCTGTGCCATTCTGTGAACAGCCAGGGTCTGGTGGCCTGTGGGAGAGGGGTTAGCTGCACTTCCCCGAGCTGACATTGCTCAGCTGCCTTGCCTTGGTTTGAGCTAGTCACTAGAAATTCATTTAGACCAAGAAAAGTAAGAGGACAAATGTCAAATGTTAATAATATGTCTCTTCTCTGTATCTTCTGTAACATAGTCACAGTTGGTTCATTGACTGCATGTGCGCATAATTCCTTATCCCTGAAGTTTATGGCAACATCCAAGGCTATAGAACTCAGGCTATGCAACTCAGGAAAATTTGGGGACACATTGGTTGGGGCAGTGTCTATACACATGGGAGGGGTTATTCCCCACTCATTGGTCAAATGTGCCAGTATTTAGGGTCAGCGACAGGTTCTTCTGGCAATCGTGCATGGATGCAGTTGGGTTGTGGCAGGAAGAGGACTGTGGTCTTGATAACTAGCAAGAAAAATTCTGGGCTTCTAATTTGTTTTCTCTTGAGCTCGTTATCAGAAAAATGAAATTGAATGGGTTTTGTGTTTTTTTCTTGCCTTCTTCACCTTCTTTTGATATGGCTGGCCTTGATACTTCATACTAGCTTGGATGATAAGTTATATGGTCACCCAGTATTAGTGAGGTTTGGCACTCAGGAATGGGACAGTTCCTAGTGAAGAGAAAGGTCCTTGGCTCAGGGAACTACAGCTGGACTCTCAGTCATCAGATCTTGGCTCCATCCTCCACTGAGTGAGCAACTTGGCAAATTACTTAACTCCTTGATTCTCAATTTAATTATCTATTAAAAGAGAATAATAATAATAATTGCACCCATCTCCCAGGATTATGATGAGGATGAAATGAGACAAGGTGTGTAGAGCACTTGCATGGCATTGGATAGATGGGAAGTCCTAATAATGGCAACTATCATTGTTATTCTCCTTTCCTTCTTCCTTCTCTTGCTCTCTTCTTGCCTTCCTCACCCTTCCATTATTTCCTTCACTCTTTCTTTCATTCTTTCCTTTTTTTTTTTAATAATTGAATCACTGAGTCACCTGAAACCTAGTGACCAAATCAGCATGGTAGAAGCAGAATGTCGAGGGTCACTGAACCAGGGAGGAGTGGTCAAAGCCATGTTTCAGAGTCCTGTAGACTATGAAGTGGGATTTTGTCAATTTTCCCTTCTTTGTGCTGGGAGGGAGAATGGGAGCTCTAGAGTTCTCTCAGTCACCTTTGTTGGTCATAGTAGGTTCAGTCTTGGTGTCTCACAATTCACTGATTTTGGTAAAAGCTGGACATGGTAACATAGGCTTCTTCTGGACTTGGTCCCAGGGAGGTGAGGATGGGTTGCCCCTGAGCAACAGAATTCAATGTCAGGATTCCTGACTGGAGAGGAAATGGAGGGGGTAGGATGTTGTTCGTAGTCCCTGGGCTAAGCAGTAGGCCCTGGTACACATGAGGCCCATTCTTGCCACTCTCTGGGGACACGGGGGAAGGGAGTATAGTGGCATCACATGCACTGCCATTCTCAGCCAGGCACTCTAGGGGTGACTCTCTGAAAGTTTCTGGGGTGATGACTGTATTCTCAGGTGACAAACTGTGTCCCTGCACACTCCCTCCAAGCCTCTGCTTCTCGGACTCCTCTGGTTGTAGAGGAAAAGCTTCTTGCAGAAAGCCTTCCATTTCATCTCGAGATTGAATGCCATCCACCTTATGAATCTGACAGTCCAAGAAACTTTCAGGATTGAAACTCACATTCAAATTCTGCACAGAAAAAGAGAGAAGGCATTAAGATGGCACCAGAGAGAGAGGCATCACCAAATGTTCAGTTCAGGAAAAGATCTAGAGAAACTTCTGACAGAGAATTGCCCACATATTCCTCAAGTGACTCTTTCCTCTGGAGGTGCTGAGACACTTCCAGGTCCAAAGTGTCCACTGGCTGTGCCCTCCAGCCCTAGGAAGCCTAGAAGTTCTGAGACTTGTATTTCATTTTAGTTCCCTAGTGTAGCTAGGGTCTTATGATGGACACTAGTTAGGGGACGCATAAAAGACCAAAAGTTGAGATTCAATGTTCCTTGTCCTGGAATATCATTCTTAGTTACCAGGATGCTGCCCACTAGTGCTTTTGTAAGCACCAAAAACACTTACCTTTCTTGGTTTCTTACACAGTTGTTCAAGAGTCTTCTTATGATCCGGGAGACTGGGCCATACAATAGACTTAATCCTGAAATCAGAGGACATCAGTAGATGAAATAAATGGTACAGGACATAGGCACAGTGAGATTTTCCACTTATTCTGAGCCAGGAATTGGAAGAGCAAATTTCTAGTCTGGGCTATGCCACAACTAGGTGGGTTGAGTGATCACCATGACCAAGTGACTTGCTTTCTCTGGGCTTCAGTGCCCTATTAATACAACGAGGGTTGTACCAGAGATCACTGCCATTAATCTACTCTGTGAATAAGACATGACAACAATACACCTCTGGGGAAAAGCCCTAGAGGGAAGAAGGCTTGCAATGAGGTGTTTTGTTGTGGCATTCTGGAACTGAGTCATTTAGGTGTTGTGGTCTTATTCCTTCTCTGTACTGCCAGCAACTCCTTTGCCCTAATTTTGGTGGAAGTAGAGGATATTTTCTAAGTTGCCCAGGGAAATTGTTTAGTACTTTTAAGGTAATACTTTACATATTAGGGTGTTTATAATCCTGGAATTATGTAGCCCTGTGCTGAGGGCATCTTCCTAGAATATTAAATAACTGGTGTATGTTTAAAACATCATTTGTATGATGAAACAAGCATGGCCCTATCATGGGGTAGAATACAAAGCTTCTACGAATTTGTGTGCTGAAAGTCAAGACTTCAAGTGCATTCTACATTTGCCATGGGTGATGCCTTCTAAACCCTTTAGAAGACTTTGGAGGAAAAGCTTGGGAAACACTGCCTTAAAGAATTCCTCCTTTGGGGAAAAGGTCTGCCTTATGTCCAGTTTATATATTTTTGCCTCTTATGAAATCAACTGTGGAAATTCTCTGGTACCTAAGGATGGAAAGTGATATTGGCCACTACAATTCCTAAAATGCCTTATTCCTCTTTGTAGTTTTCTCATCAATAAATGGGGCTCAAGCTCTGGTCTCTGGGATCCCACACAATCATCTTTACAAATAGTTGAAGAAAGTTACCTTCTTTTCCATAATACATAGGTCAAGATGACCAAGAGAGCCACAGAGAAGAAACCAGAAATACCGATGGTTAGTAACACAGGATCCGTGTCTTCTGGAATACAAGGATAGAGCACAGTTAGCATTTAGTAAGCATGCATTGGGACAGACTTTTAGGATGCTTTGAGTTTATTTGGTAACAGGGGCCCATTTATTATTTCTTGAAAGTTGCTGTTCAGTAACCAGGATGACGTGCCAGCTTTATCAGGAAATTTTGGCATAAGTAGCGCCAACTTGGGTGACCAGGCCCAGAACATCTGCCACTTGAAGTGTAAAGTGGTCTAGCATCAAAGATACCACCACTCCCTTCCCTTCTTGACTTTCCACCAAAGGAAAAAAGCCAGACCAGAGCAGGGGGCAATGAGATAGATGTTCATCCCTTAGTCATCACAAGTTCCAGGGTGAGGATGGGAAGCTGGTATGGTAGAATAGTTCCCTCTACTGCCTCCTGCAAAGGAAAAGTAAATGTGAATGTTTTGGGTCCCCAGGGGACTGCCTGTCCCATGTTCTCTGGCTCTTCTGGCCAATCTCAGCTCCTAGACCCCAAGGACATCTTCATCATTTTGGAAAAGGAGACAAAGGACAGCCATACCTGCCATCACCAAACGTGTTCCCTAGTGGGGTCTTAGAGCTACCAGCCATTAGGATTCTAGGCTAAATGGTTAGCTGGAGATGGTGGGTGAGGATTTTGTTCAGAATTATTAGCAGTTCCTAGGAATGCCCAGGATAGTAGCTCCAGACAGCCTGCACCAGTTATCAGTTAGATGAAGGACCCCCAGCCTCTGCTTCCTTGTTTTTCAAAAAAGGGAGAAAAACAGCAGGCAGGATATTCTACAAAGAAAGGGTAAGAATGCCCTGGGGGAGGGGTCCCAACTATCACACTTTGACTTTGACATGCAAAGCACTATAGGGAAACAAAGACTTTGCCACTGCTCACCTGCACGCTTGGTCTCCGGAGTTCTGAAGTGGTAACTTGGGCTCCATTCACTCCAGAAGCCTTCAAAATAGTCGGAGGAATAAGGGATGGATCGCACTTTAATCTCATACATTGCATCATCTTGTAGCTTTCTCTGCAGGAGTGTCAGCTTTGTGCTGGACAAATTCACGTGCTGAAGAGTAAAAAGTGCCATTGCATTTTCAGGACGGAAAAAGAGGTGTTGGCTAGATCTCCCAAGCCATTGCAAATGGAGCTCCTTTAGTCACACATGCACTCTATTCAGGTTCTCTCATATCTGTTAGAATAGGAGTCTTACTATGTGGAGGAGTCAGCAATAGAATTAGGGGCAGAGTTTGTGAGCTCATAAATGATGCTGTGAGTGGCCAACGAGGACAGTGAAATGATGGGTCTTTATTTGGATTAATTAGGCACTCCCACTTTGGGAGGATATAAATCAATCCCAGGTTCCCACCTTCCTTTCTACACTTCAATATCTTCTTTTTTTCCTCTTCCCTTTCATGTGCCAAGGGGAGATGAAAGTTTAGGTTAGTGAGCAGGAATCAATTCCCTCCAGAAAGATGCATTTCCACATTGGGAATAGTAATATAGAGACAACAGTCTCCCTAACACTGTGTATTCTTAAGAAAAACAAAGCTCTATCAATTTGATAGGTAAAAAGTAGTCCATTTTTATTTATATTTGTATTTATTTGATAATCAATTTTCTTATATTTATTGAATGCATATATTTATTTTTGAGACTTTTCTAAATCTTTGTTCATTTTTCTATTGTGATATTTGTCCTTTTTAATGATTTACAAGAGCTCTTTATATATTAAAGATATTAACCATCTGTCAGCTGCATATGTGGCAATTTAATCCTAATTTTCAGTATGCCTTACGATTTTGATTATTGTGTGTTGACATGTGTAAGCTTCTACTTTTTATGTGGTCACATGTATCTATCCTTCCCTTTCTTCTACTGCTTTTATGTTTAGAATGTTCTTTTTCATGTCAAGTTTATATAACATTTGCCCATATTCTTTTTAGCTTGTTTAGAGTTTCACTTTATGTAGTTTCCTTAAATCATCTGTTATATTTTTTGTTGTTATAGGAAGAGTATCAGGCATTTAACTTAATTTTTTTTTTCCAAATAGTTAACTGATTGTCCTGGCACTATTTATTCAAAATTCCTCCTTTTTCCACTAGAGTTGCTTTTCTGTTGGTGTGATTTTCAGATGAATAATGAAAGAGGGCGGGATCAAGGTCATCCAGTTGATGCGTGTGCAGGGGGCGGGGCACGCGGGGAGAAGGTGGTTGGGGTAGGCATTCCCGTTACATAAGTGGCACAGTGCAGCATGCTGCACAAGGCAAGGCTGACCTTGGCCTGCGAACACAGGACAGTAGGAATAAGTAGGCACTCTGCTAGCCTTGAGAAAGAGAAACCACTATCTATTTTCTGTCCCCATGACAGAAAGGACAAAGTTATGCTAGGAATCTGATAACCTGGGATACTCTACTATTCTCCTACCACCTCCCGAGAACAGATCCCAGGGACTTCCAGATCATTCCAACCTCAAGGAATCATGAATAAATAATCTAAATAACCCTCCAGGTTATTACAGGAAAAAATTAAGTTGTTACTTCAGGAACTAAGACCTTGGGCTTTAAAATAAAAACAAAACAAAGGCAAACATTCCACCTCTCCTCCTTACTTCATACTGTTCCCACATAGCCCATAGACCAAATTGTGGCCATGACTTGGTGATCAAACCCACGGATATTTTTTGCCTGATTTGCCTACGAAAGTGGTATAAGACATGACACTTTTTGAGGCCCCCAAATAAACAGGATCAATTTGGTCTCGATCTATATTGTTATCCAAGTAACTCTCTTAGAAATATCCTAAAGACAAAACTTAGAGCAAGAAAAAAAAAAAAATCAGAGCTAGAATAGTATGCTCCAGGGAAGATCCAGGTTTTTGTGGGGCCTGAAGCCTATATGGTGTTGGGGGCTTCTTTCAGTAGAAGGTACATTTTGAAAACAAAATTGTTTTAGGCCCTCCCAGGGTAAATGCACGTCTAGGACAGTAACACATGTAACATTAAGACATTTTTATTTTATAAATGTGGTTGATCGACATACCATCCAGTTGTTTTCATCCTTTTCCTGGCGGTAGGCTACATCGTGCATTAAATTCTTTACATACTTCTTTTGCAAGTGCGATGTATTAAATGTCACCACAAAGTCATTGGCTCCCTCACGATAGATGACACTTATGTTAAAAGGAGCCTCTGGTTTAACTGGGAAAGAAAAACAAATGATGTCTGTATAAAGGGCAGTCAAGGAAATAATTGTGATGTTTAAAATCCATCTCCTCTGAAAATCACTCCCACCTTTTCTGCATCTGTAACTGGCTAACTCTTCAGAAAGCCGTATCTTCTTCCCGGGTGCAAATGCAGACCCTGTTTCCCAGCTTCCCTTGCAGCTGGGGGTGGCCACATGGGTGATGCGAGTGGAAGTCACGTACTCCCACTCCAGGCCTGGCCCAGAGACACTGCCTGGTGTGACTCCTGTGCTCAGGCCCCTCCCACCACTTGGAGTTCTGCGTTGAAGATGGCGGAGCCACAGGATGGAAGGGCCTTGAACACTGCTTGGAGGAGCACCACCCACGGCTTAGAAACACCGACTTTGGCTCTGATGTGAGTGAGAAATAAACGCGCGGTGTTCGAGATATCATACGTTTGGGGGCTTATTTGTTACAGCAGCCAGTGTTCATTTTACACTAAAACCCACTCTCTTTGCCTTTTGCATACTGGAGAACTTTGTTACTAATTAGCCCCAAAGCAGGAGCATTTCAACTTCGAGTCTTCATTCTTCCAATAAAATAGGGTTCTACGCTGGAGACCTCACACCTTGTGTCAGCTACTCAGATGTGGAGGGTCTGCATCCTGGCCCTGGCTCGTAACTTCTGGAGTGGCCTCAGGGGGTCCCCTCTGTCAGCCTCAGCTGCATCACTTCTGGACTGATCTTGGGCCTCTTCCTTCTGCCTGCCTGGCAAAGTTGCTGTTAGGATCCCACGTGCCACACACGCTGTGCTGCTGGAGGGAGGCAGGTGTTATTTCAGGCAAAGCAAATCCTGAGAAAGGTACTGATTTCCCACACAAGTGCTGAGATGTCCCTGACCTGGTTCCTTAGCCAGGGCTTGTCGACCACAGCCTGGGAAGTTAGTTGTCTGGGGATGGGGCCACTATTCTGTTTACATGACTGTTCTGGGGCCCCATCATTAATGAGAGGGTGTGTGCTCATCAGACTTTCAATCGGTAGTCTGAGCTGCATTCTAGGCTATCTGAGCTGGACTTTAGACTGACTTACTGGCCCAATAAAATGAAACTTTGGTGACAGAGTTTGGCCCAGTTATTGCAGTCACTTGTCCATCGTGGTGACTGCCTAAGTTTCTCCTGCCTTGCCCTGGAGTTACTGAACAAGAAGTGACTCCTTAACTCTCAGATGTCTTGTAAAAAGGGAAGTTTATCCTTTTTCACCCTAACATGGGCCACCAAAAGATAAGCTGCCTTATAGGGAAGCAGGAGGAAAGGCGGTGGGTGTACAGGAACAGCCCGACAGAGACCCGGGCCACCCTCCCACAACTGCTGGGCCCATTTCTACCCTTCACTCTGTTCTCAGCACGACCTTCTGACACTGAAGCCCTGCCCTGTGCCATCTCCGAATAATGGAGGAATTGAGGGAAGAGCACACCTACTAAGTGCTGAGTATTTTGCTTATACTGCCTTCAAACAACAGTCACTTATCACTATACTGATGAGGAAACTTTGTCTCAGAGAAGTTAATTAACTTATGTTCGGGCCCCTGTAACATGGCTTAACAGAATTTAAATCCAATTCTGTCTGATTCTGAGGCTCACTCTTCATTTAGCTTTGTTTCTATACCCTGTAATCTCACAGTGGCTTGTCCATGCACTCTCTGGGCAGGTCTGCCTCTAGCCCAATGGTGTCTTTGAGCAAATTAGAAAAAGGTGCTCATTCTTCAAGCAACATTCTTAAAAGGTAATATATGTTCATGCAACCTGAACAATCATATCTACTCTGCCAGGATGCTGCCCCCTCCAGCCTTGCAAGGGTAAGTGAGTGAGGGGGCAGGTGGTTGCAGAGGGGCTCTGGCTCTGGGATTCAATCAGGAGCATCCAGTTTAAATTCAGTTAAATGGTAGTTTCATTGATGAAATGTCACATTAGGAACCAGGAGAAGATGCTGCTGTGAGACTTGCCTGCATCACCTCTCATCCTGGTTGCCCAAGGGTGCTTTCTAAAGCCCCCAGAGACTCACACCGCCCTTCCTCAGGGGCCTGTGCTACCAGCAGCGTGCACACACTGCCTCCTCCCCTGGCCCCTCAGATGAGGCATGCCAGGTTTGCAGTCTGCTGGGGTGTGCGCTGTGTGGGCCTCTGAGACCACTGGGTGTGTGAGATCTGGAGATTTGTATGTGGCAGGATGTCACCTGGGGGCTCTGGGTGTGCTGTGAATGTTCACATGCATGCAAGGGCTTGTGTGCTGGGGTGAGTTTGTGTCAGAATGGGCTCTCCCCTGATTTCCGGGACTTTGTCAGAAGACCAAGAATCTCTGCCTTCTCTGCTCTCAGAGAAATGAATATACATTTGCAATGCAAATGGTGAACCTTTAGATGTGGTGACCCTGTGCAGGGAACGAACTGAACATCCATGGAAGGCCGGTCTCCAAATGACCAAACCCCAGCTTGCTCATGTACTTGGAGACACACTGTTGTTACCATCCTCCCCATCGTGGATAGTGTTCATACTGGTCATGGCCAATGTTGCTGTGTGGTCTATATGCACGACCATCCACCTGTGTCTCTCTTCCACGACATTGCCTTTTTCACAAGATAATTGTTCACATGTGGAACTTCTGCTTTTACTCTTTATTTTGCCATCTTAGTGAAATAAAGCTGAGACACAGCTAAGTTTCTCACTCTTTCTTGTCTCTAATGAGTATTGCTCTCTTACTTTTAATTTTCTTTTTGCAGGGTGAAGAGAGGTAGGAATAGGGAGAGAAATAATCTTAGTATTTAAAACCAGCAAAAAAATGTATATCTTTAATCACTTTGAATGGTTTTTCTCCTACATATATTACTTCATTTGGAAATCTCTATAGGTAGAATAAAGACAAATAATTAATATTCCATCACAGTGATATATCATAATTGGATTACATAATCCCCTATATCAGGGTATCTCTGAGGTTTTGCAAGAGAAAAAAAAAACTTTATTCACCTCAGGGCCATAAATCTGTAAATAAATGAAAATATTTTTGTGCCTATATTCCCAGTCTCTCTGATGGTTTTGATTTACTTGATTGGTAAACAAATGGTGAATTGATAATTAATCTTGACTTACAACCACATAATTAAATAGATTTACTAATTCCTTTCATTATGTATATAAATATTATATAGAATCAAAGGAAACATGCAGATATTATAATTTTATTTAAAATGTAATTATTAATGTTCATTTTTGGCAAAGTATAATCTAGATATTCTTGGCCAAATCAGATTTGGCCATGCTTCCCTCCCACAGTAAGTCTCTTAGGAAACTGTGACAGTTAATTTTATGTCAACTAGGCTAGGCTATGGTGCCCAGTTGTTTGGTCAAATACCTGTATAAAAGTATTTTATTTAGAATGATTAACATTTAAATCAGTAGATTTCGAGTAAAGCAAATTATCTTTCATAATGGGATTGGTATCATCCAATCAGTAGAAGGCCTTAAGAGCAAAGCCTGACATTCCTTGAAGAAGAAGCAAGTGTATCTCAAGAATGCAATACAGAAAATCGACTTGAGTTTCCTGCCTTGCAGAATTTGGACTCAAGACTGGACTCTTACCTGAATCTCTAGCCTCTGGCTTGCTCTACAGATTTTGAAATTGCCAGCCCCCACATACACACAGGCTGATTCCTCAATAGAATCTCTCTCTTCTATCAATCTATCTAGCTACCTACCTATCTATCTGTCTATCTCCTATTGGTTTTCCTTCTTCTGGAGCACTCTGACTAATACAGAAGGCATATTTACTTTTTAAAGTAACATAGTAAGTTAGCCAAACACACTCAGAGTCTGGTGGGGATATGGCGAGAAGACTATAAGGAATTCAGGAAAAGGCCCAGTGAGGAAGGAAAGGGCACATGTGCATGGATGACAGGAGGCCCAGCTCTAGTCAGAAGCTTCATGTAGATTTGCTCTTCCCTCAGTCTTAGGTGTCAAACACTCTCTTTCATAGCTGACTGTGAAGATACTCAGAATTCTTTCACAGCAGGAATTAATAGTATAAGCTTCAAATTTTTCATTTTTTAAAAAGTGCATTAGAGGATTTGCTATGATCAATTGCTAATTGTTTCTACCATTTATCTACTTTTAACATACAGAAAGTACAGAAACAGTGCCTTCAGGTATCCAAAAAATGACAACCATATCCCATATCCCTATATACAACTTCTTACCTATCTTGACTATGTTCAATCTTTTGCAAGTTATACTCTTTTCTCCAAGCTTCACACATATTTCGCTGTCGCCAATCAGTAAGAATTTCTTTGTCTTGATGTAATAGACCTCTTGAAGCTTACTAAAATTCAGGCAATTTATCTCCAAAAGGGCCCCACTGTAAAACAAAAAGGGAATCTGTCTTGATTCAAGCAGGAGTTTCTTTATACAATGGAATGGTACCATATGTGCATTTCAGTTGTATGACTGTGACTCTGTTCATAGGTATGTGGATGGGTGGGTGCATGTTAGAGAGAAAGAATGAATTAAAATAATGTGGCTTTTTGCTGACATTATACTCAGTGATGATTTACTCAGTCACTAGTTACAATTGAACCTGAAATATCAAGCTGAAATATTATCAAGCTGAAATAGTCAAAGTATGTTCATGAAAATTATTTTTAAAAAACTCCTATTTTTTTATAATTGATCATTGAAAAACAAATACTATGTTTAGGTAAAAAGGTAATTGCTGTTTTTATGTTTTATAGGAATAAATGGGAGAAATGAGGACTGTAAAGAAGCATTGATTAAAAAAGGGTTAAAGGAAATGATAAAATAGTCTAAAGAATTACATACATAACATTACATATACAGAAGGGATTTTCATAGGTAACTTTTGCTGATAAATACTAAGAAGACCGGTTAAGAAGAGAAAGCAAGATGTAAACTACCAACATCTGCAATGTGAGAGGGGAAAGCAGTATAGAACATGCAGATATTAAAAGTGTAATAAATAAATTAAAAACATATTCTAATGCATACAATGGCTTAGATGTAATGAAAAAAGTTTATAAACACAAATTAGTAAAACTGATCCACATAGAAACTGAATACGTCAATAGTTTTATCTCTTTCAAAGAAATTAAATTTATTATCAATAAACTTCCCCATAAAGAAAAATCGATGTCTGATGGTTACATGCTGGTGAATTCTATTAAATGTATAAGAAAAAAAGTAGTGCCAATCTTGGATAAATTCTCTGAGAAAATAGAGGAGGAATGGACCCTTCCCAATCTTTTTTTTTGAAACTAGCTTAACTCTGGTACCAAAACCTGGCAAAATTATTACAGAAAAGAAATTTGCAGACATTATCCCTCCAGAATGTATATGAAAAATTCCTCAGGAAAATATTAACACATTGATTTTAATACATTATGACAAAGTAGGGTGTATCCCAGGAAACCAAAATAGGTTAAACATTTAACGATCAATTAATAGAATTTGCTACATTAACAGGATAAAAGATATTAATAATCTGATCATCTCCAATCGATGCAGAAAAAGCATCTGAGAAAATTCAATGTCCATTCATAACTAAAAACTCTCAGTAGATAAAAAAGAACAGGGCACTCTTTCAATCTGATAAAGGACATTTACAAAAAGCCTACTGTTAATATCATATTTAATGGTGAAATTGTGAATATTAGTTATTCGTCTAACATCAGGACAAGACAGAAATATCCATTTTCACTATTTCTATTCAACAGGGTATAGGAGGTTCTGCCAATGCATAAGATAAGAGAAACAAATAAAAGACATCCAGGTTGGAAAGGAAGAAAAAATACTTTCTTTATTTGCAGACAACATGTTTGTTCACATAGAAAATTATAAAGAATTGCTGATACAACTACAGAAACTAATAAAGTGAATTCGTCAAGGCCATTATACAAAAGTCAGTTATATTTCTATAGGCTAGCACCAAAATATTGGAAAATAAAATTTAAAAATTATAGTTCCATTTATGATAGCAACAGAAATATTAAATACTTAGAAATAAAATTAATAAAAGATGCTCAAGTTCTTTGCACTGGAAATTATAAAACATTGTTGGTAGATATTAAAGGAAGTCTAAATATTAACAAATGGAGAGTTCTGATCATGGATTAGCAAATTCAATATTGATAACATGAAATTTTTACCAAATTGACATATATAATATTAATCAAAATCTTAGTAGTATTTTACCAAATTGATAAGCTGATTCTAAAATTAATGTGGAAGTGTAGGGAACCAGAAACAGCCAAAGTAATGTTGATAAAAGTAGTACAAATATGGAGGACTCAGAGCATTGATTTCAAACTTAGTATAAAGCTATGACAATCAGAACCATTTAGTACTGGCATAAGGATAAATAAATTGATCAATAGAAAGAATAATAGAGTTCAGAAATAGATTCACATGTATCAGGTTAATTAATTTTAAATGCAAACACCCAATAGATCCAAGGGGACATAGAAACTCTTTTCAGCAGATTGCCCTGAAACAACTGAGTAAATGTATGGAAAATATGAACTAATCCCACACAGTTATACATAGATTAAGATATAAATATAAAGACTAAAACTATAAAACATTTGCAAGAAAACACAGGAAAATATCTTTCCAACTTTGGGAGTAGGCAAAGATACCTTAGCAAGAACACAAAAAGCGCTAAACATAAATGAATAAAAAAGTTATATAGGACTTCATCAAAATGAAAAAAGTCTCTTGCTTATTAAAATAAACCATTAAGGAAATGCAATGGCAAGCTTTAGACTGACAGAAGATAGTTGCAATACATATATCTGGCAAAGTAATTGTATCCAGAACATATAAAGATCTACTATCTATCAATAATAAAAGGACAAATAATTCCATGATTTTAACAGATACTTGCCCTAAGAAGATATTCAAATGGCCAAATATTTGAAAAAGTGTTCAACATTTGTTATTTGATAAATTAAAATTAAAATCACAATGAGATACGATTCCAAACTCAAATGTTAGAAATAATGTGTGACTTTCATACATTGCTGACAGGACAGTAGAATGGCTTTGGAAAACTGCAGGGCAGTTCCTTGTGTTAGATGTGCACCTACCTTATGATACAGCAATTCCATTCTGAGGTTTTTTCCCCAGAGAAATGAAAATGTATATGCACAAACTGATTTGTAAAAGAATGTTAATAACTACTTAAAAAATTAATAGCATCTCAAACTTCAAAAAACACTAAAGTCCATTATGAGGAGAAAGGATTAAAAATTTGTGGTATATTCATACACTGGAATTACTGCTCAGCAATTGAAAAGATGAGCTATAAAACGTGCATCCACATGGCTAAATCTAACAAACATTGTGTTAAATTCAGACAGAAAAGTAGGAACAGAGTTATTCCATTTAGAAGAACTATCAGAAACTGGTAAAACCCAAGGGTAATATTAAATAGAATTCAGAATTATGATTGCTCCTGGGCATACAGGTTGACTGGAAGAGGACATAAGGCATCCTTTTAGGGCAAAAGAAATGATCTACATCTTGAATGATGGGTCAGCTATATGTCATAGACATTTTTCTAAACTCAAGATTTGCACATTTTCCCATTAGTAAATTTTACTCTCAAAATGAACTGTCATCAAAAAAGAAAGTAAACAAATTAATAATATGAGAATTAAAGAATAATGAAGTTATACATTCTTGTTGTAAAAGTAATTAAACCAAGCGAAATAAAAGTAAAATTACAGTTTTCCTTCCTTTCCAACCCACAATTTAATTCCTCTCTCCTCTGATAACCACTGTTACCAGTTTGCTTTTCTTTTGTGGCTCCTTAAACTCAGATAAATAGCTCTAAAAAGAGGTATGACTGTGTCAAATTGAAGTGAGAATCTCGGCGGAAAAAAGTACCTCTGTGTAAGTTTGCTTACATGAAAGAACCGTTCCCATGAACCAGATATCTTTGTTTAAGTCCTGAGGGGTGTGTTCTAGGAAGGTCCTTTGCAGTCTATAACCCAGAATGTGTGTCGGGTTTTCTTTAGTGAATTGGATGTGTGTATACTGTGCTCCTGCACGTGCTCAAGTGAGTCCTTTCTAGAATGGTTCCGGGACTCCATAGAGAAAAAGGAACCTGTCTGCGCATGGCTTCAGGTGAGCTGGTCATGGGGTTAAAGCTGAAAAGCACTCACAGCTTTAGGTACAGAATCTTTCACTTTTGGACTACTGTGGTCTTTGAGTGACAGGTTAAGCTCCTGCAATCATGAATACTAGAGATTGGTCAAGAAATTTTGTTAATTAATTGGCCAATATGTTGAATGTTTGTGGGCATTCCTTAAAATTGTCCTCTCAAAATATAACTTTTGTTAACTGCTATCTTTTAGGGTATGCAGTTTGTTCAGGCTTTGAAGTGTGTGTGTGTGTGTGTGTGTGTGTGTGTGTGTGTGTGTGTCAGAGTTTCTAGAGGGTTGTGTCCCTTGTTGGGGTAGATGGATTTTCCCACTTGGAACCAAGTAAAAATAAAAAGCAAATTTTAAGGTAAGCTAGATGGATATCAGGGAACGAGCTTGGGATGAACACCGGCTGGAAAGGTCTGAAGACAGCAACATTGTCATGATTTGACAAATTAGAATAGAGGGAAGAATTGGGGGCAGAGCTTCTATTTTGAATTTTAGGTAAACTTGTGATGTGGGGAAACTAGAAGGACAATGTCTTTTAGTTCAATCCTTGAATTTAGAATATATTTCTAAGAAAAGCATGTGTGGAATATCCAGTTATGGGTGCTAAACCTGTAGCAGGTTTCTGGTACTGCTGGGAGTTTAAAAAGGATCCAAAATGATCTCAGCTCATTCCCACTTTTTGGAGAATGAGATTTATGAGCAATGGACAATCGAGGATCACCACATAACTGTCCTTTGAGACTAGGCATCCTTTTAAGGGATCTGAACTTGAGGAGCTACTCCATGTGGGTTGGGGCCCATGCTGGAAGACTGAGATAAACCTTATGGGCTAGAGTACACAGCCTTGTTTTGTGCTACTGACCCCAGCTTCAGGCAATTGAAGGAAACTTAGTGTCCCTCATGAGGAGTCCAACTCAATGCAATCCAAATCATTTCAATTCAAGTCAATTAAAACAACTCACTTGGTTGCTCCTATGTATTGTTAGGGTTAGGAATGTTCTAGTGCCACACTACCCAACACAATAGCCACCACGCCATATATAGTTATTGAACACTTGAAATGTGGGCAGTCCAAACTGATATATGATCTAAGTACAGAATACATGTTAGATTTTGAAGATTTAGTATGAAAAAAAGAATGTAACATATCTCATTAATATTTTTATTTGTATTGATTACATGTTGAAATGGTAATATTTTGGATATATTAGATTAAATAAAATATTAAAATTAATTTCACCTATTTCTTTTTCCTTTTTTTAAAATGCGGCTACTAGAAAATTTAAAATTACCTAAATGGCTCACTCATTTGTGGATTGCCTAGTATTTCTATTGGGCAGAGCTATTTTAGGGTTCTGGGGGGAGAAAGAGCACTGTAAGTATCCAAGTAGTACCATAGACTAGTGAATTTGAGCCTGGAGGACCTTCTTAAGGGACTTCAACCCGGAGCCACTCACACAAATCTCCTGGTTTCATGTAATCTGATTCTTAACCTCACCTCCACCCTCCTAAACCTCCTCTGTTCTTATGTAGTTTAGTATAATAAATGCATTTCTCTTGTAGGTGCAAACAAGTCCTTCTGTGGAAATACTGAA
Organism: Propithecus coquereli; assembly: GCF_000956105.1. Taxonomy (NCBI): domain Eukaryota; kingdom Metazoa; phylum Chordata; class Mammalia; order Primates; family Indriidae; genus Propithecus; species Propithecus coquereli. The sequence goes on along the minus strand of NW_012134970.1, from coordinate 24,613 downwards.
AGACATAATAAAACCAAACCAAACCAAACCAAACAAAAAAACCCCACAAATATTGCTTTCATTTCTCAGTTGGCCCTGAAAGACAGAATCTAGTTCAAAAATGCTTAACAATTTTAGGGGTTAGTATGGTTTGCTGTAGAAAGGACTAAATTAACAATACTTGACAGATATTGCTAATTGAGCCTACAATATCAGGGTGCAGCCTGTAATGGTGTCGGTAATTGTTGAAAACAAAAAATGATATATTTGAAGTGGTATCTGTAGGCAGTACATGGGAAATTGTGGTACCCCCAAGAATGTGGAAATAGAGGAAATACAATTACTTTCTGAAAGTGGATTATGAAAACTATGCAAACACTTAAAAAGAAAGGCCTCAAATTAAAATTTCTGTTGGGTCTATGCAAGTAATATATGTAAGAGAAGTGGTTCTACATTTAAGACTGAGAATTTTTTTTTTTTGAGACAGGATCTCATTTGTCACCCAGGCTGGAGTGCAGTGGTGTCATCATAGCTCATTGTAACCTCAAACTCCTCCTGGCTCAAGCCATCCTCCTGCCTCAGCTTCCTGAGTGGCTGGGACTACAGGTGTGTACCACCACGTCTGGCTAATTTTTCTATTTTTTGTAGAGATGAGGTCTTGTCCTTGCTCAGGCTGGTCTTGAACTCCTGGCCTCAAGTGACCCTCTCACCTCAGCCTCCCAAAGTGCTAGGATTAGAGACGTGAGTCACCATGCCTGGCCAAGACTGAGATTTAATTTTCCATCTGTAAGAATCAGCCAGAATTCTGTTCCCACTGCTTTTTGCTGTATGGGCCCAATGTTATCAGATCTGATTTTTTAAAGAGATATTAAGAGTTTTAAATGCTGGGAGCTAGTTAAAAAAAATTAACCACATTGTGATCTGAACCAAATAACTCTGGACCTAAAATCAACAAAAATGTTTTCTTTGTTTTGCTTCTATACCAAATAACATTTTGATGATATTTTTAATGAAAATTGAACCATCCTGAGATGATTAAGGACCATTTACAGACACATACCATATGCCAGACACTCATCCCTTCTACCCCAGTGCAAGGCAGTTGTTACGATCAGAGAGTTCAAATGACACCCAGGTCGCAGAGTTAGTTAAGTGTTGCTATTGGAATTCCAACCCAGGCGCCTGTTTCCAGAGTCTGTTTTGTCACTCAAGGCACCTGACATCTGGCTAGAATTTTGATGAATGAAAAATTTTCGGGCCTCTCAGTCAAGGTGAATTTGTACCGATATGCAACCTGTTAGCCTTCTCTGCTCCCCTCCCCCAATACCAAATCCTACAGATCCTGAGCCCAGTATAACTATTTGGATCTCTGTGATATTTGTATTTGTCAATGTGAAATAGTCTGGCATGCTGGTAATTCAAATCTGTCAGCTTGATTAATCCAAGTCTCTCTCTGAGATCCACTTATTGAACACTAACTAAATTACTTACTAAGCCTGGGAGACTGGTGGTCAGATCCAGGGCAGTTGGTAAATTTATCGCCCTCTAAGAGATGGCATCAAGTGTCTATCAACAATCCCACCTGTGTAATGACTTCATCAGCACACACCATTTTGAATTAATTTCAATTTCTTCTTTATAGATTTATATTAACAGAAAAAGCAAACGAATAAAGCTAGTTTCATAGTGAAAAAGAAGCCCAATCTAACTAGCAAACAGAGTGCTCTGTTTAACTGAATTTAATTTGAGATGCATTGTCTTCTCCGAACCTGAGGTGCATGAATCTCCGCCTCAAGCTGTAGACACCTCTGATGGAAATGGCTGCTCTCTAGAAATACCTTAATCTATCAGAGTTCATACTTACTGTTTTACACTGAATACGTGCCCTTGACAATCCCTTTCCAACTCAAATACCTGAATACAATTGGAAAACCCAAATGGAGGCTCTCGATAGTTTAAAATATGACAGGAAAAATCAAGAGATATGTTAAAGTGGACAGAAAGGTCGGCTTTAGCCTGGCCAAGAGAAACCACAATGAACTCAGCCATCTACCACTAGCTGGTTGGAGAACCCAAAGTCAAACCTCTGTGTGGGAGGGTGTTTTGCCCATAACAATGAGTGCATTGTTTGAACGAGTTGTTTGACTGTTTTAGTGTAGTCCAGTTGCAGCCTAGATACGGGACATTTCAGGCTTCCGTTCTTTCAACATATTTTATTCCTGGAAAGTATGTTAGAGAAGTGAACTAACAGAGGCAGACTGAGAACATACTATAGTATTTGGGTCCAAAACCATATTTATCCAATGACTGCAGCAAGAAGCACTGTTTGAATAGATGCAGGAAGCTTCCATAAATTAATGGAAGATGGAATGCAGGGCTCTTGGACGCAGCGTCTACAGAATTTAGGAAGACCTCTTTTACTACTCGTGGATCTTGACTTACTTTCCTCGCTAGGAAACAAACTAAAAATTAGGTCATCTAATAAGAATTTGGAGATAGCCACAAGTCATAATTTCACGTTAGAGTATTTTTTCAAGTATTTTTCAGAGATAGTAACTCTTGGCAACAGGAGATGATTTGTGAAAGAGGAAGAAGGTAAATCTTCCTGAGCTCTTTACTAAACTTTCAAGCCAGAGACTTTTTTCTTTGCTTTGCTTTTACTCTGAGGCCTTAGGAAACCAAGTGCCCACTTATTCCTGTAGATTTTTTGAAAATTTACATTGAGAGGATCATCTGAAGTCCAACTGTGTCAAGAGGGTAGAAGTTAGGTTGATATTCACAGAATTATGATTTAGTGTCTCTTCTGCATTACTCATCATACACTGAATGACTATTCTGAGTGCTTTGTATATTATTAAACTATTTAATCATCATAACCTACCTATGAGGTAGATTATCTCATTTTACAGGTGGGGAAACTGAGGCATAGATAAGTTACATAACTTACTTTAGGTCAGAAAGCTCATAAACACTGGTATTGGCATTAGAAACCAGGCGACTTCACTCCCAAATGCAGCTTGAAGAGACTAAATTATCTCATGTTAGGCAAACAGATTTTTTGTGAGGAGCATTCTAGGAAAATCAGGGTTTAAATTCTACTATGAAGTAGGGAAGGATGTTAAATCTCCAAGATCCATAGCAGCATTTGGCTGTAGCCCTCCGAACATGAAAGATAAACTGTGAGAGTTGCTTTGCTTCAATCTTGGTGAAGAACAGAGAGTTTTAGGAGGTTTTTGTAAATTCATTAGATTTTAACATTTGTTAATTAGGCCACACACTCTTTCCTTTGCAGCTATGGAAAAGAGCACATGAAAAGAGAGACAGAGGATTTCTAAATATCCTTGAAATCACCATTCCTTACCATATTTCCAATTCTAGATTGGTGCTATTGATGTCCGGGTCGTCAAAAGCACAGGTCAGTGAGTGATGGGATCCATTCACTTCCAACTGACTATAACAAGAGAAAGAGTAGTCATCCAGTTCTGCATCTTCCAAGTCTCCTGGGGAGTAAGAAACATGCAGGCTCATAATAAAGCAAATAAATCCATCCTTTTGAAGTCTGGCATCATATTACTAAAATGGCAGAATGTTGTGGCAGACACGAAGGAATGATTATATTTTATCTCAAGAAGAAAAGCCCACGGGCAAAGACAAGAAAAGGGTTTCAAAATGAAGAAACAAAAACCAAAAACTGAAACAACGCACACAGAGTTTTCTAACAGAAAAAAGTGCATCACAATTAATAAGTAATCTCCAAATATTTATGCATTAGAGAACTAGAAAGAGACACTGAACAGACTTTTTCCTTTATTCCAACTGGAATTTCTTCTGCTACATTTGTTTACATTGAAATGTTTGTACATTTCAAATAAGAGATACTTTATTTCCATTATTCATATAACACTTAATCTAATTTTTGACTTTACTACTAATATTCATTTATTCCCTCCCAAGTTTTTTTTTTCAAATGAAGGAAGATTATAGCTGTCTTACTGTCAGAGGTTCACTTTTTTAAGGGATTGCTTTTTCTTGCCTAAAAGGCATCCCAATTAAAAGTAGCATCGATTATCTCCATTGTGTGACTATTTAAGGCAACTTGTCTTATATTACTGACTGAGACAAACAGGATAAGAAAAAAATTAGATCTGGCTTGACTCAGATCTGGTAGATCTTCTTGTGAATGTTATACATACTGCTTCTGTTCTAGATTCTTCTTTTATAGATACAGTATCTTATAGGCGCTAGCTATAGCTTTCTGGAAGAAAATGTGGCATCAGATTATTTTTGCTACCACTTTGGAAAGTACAATCTGTAACAGTAGTATTCAATTTCTTAAGCTAGGCTGTAGACTCTATGATTAAATGGTTATTTTGTATGTGTAATTAACAATATTTAATAGAAAAATGAGGCAGAAAAAAATATGTCAGCAAATATACTCTCATTAGGACCCGAGAAAATAGTAACCAAAGCTATTCTCAGAGTGGTTGAGTGTGAGCTTGTGACTGATTCTAGGTATAATATTTTGGTTAATCAGTACTAGAAACTGGATGCTTCTGAGGCTTAAAATTGGATATAGAATATACTAAAATTGAATCTCAATTGAGTGCCCCAGAGGCCATGGGATGTCTAAACAATGCTTTCTTTACTTAAATAACCTGGAAGGTCTGTGGAAAAGTTAATAAAGCTGATTGTGAATGGACCAACCACTTGAGTGATGGGTCAGTTCAGTCAAAGCAACAAATCTGGAACAGACCCAGTTAGATAAGAGCTGTGGGCACTGTTCACAGCCATGGGCATTTGTCTTTCTGACCATTCCCAAGATCCATCCAGCTCGCAGTTCTGCTACTAGAAAAGGCTCCTGATGTAATTTTGGCAGGGTATGGTCCTGGTCCTGATGGCAGTGTGAAACAATGAGGGGTAGCCCACCCTTTAGGTCTTACATTTTAAAGCACATTCATTCCTGATTTTGTAGACTTAGATCTCTTCCATAAGAGATGGCAACCTTCTAAATGGAATGGCTCTGGCCTTCCATGGCAGTTCTCTCATTGCCTTGACCTCTTCTGTTCTTTGGACCTTCCACCTATCCTGTACACAGCACATACATTACTATTCAGATTCAGACATCCTGTGGGTCAGCTTTGTCTTCACAATTCTTCAATGTACAAGGTAAACCAGAAATAGTGGAGTGCTCTCTAGGAAATGCTGGGCACCAGCAAAATGAAGGGCTCCCATTAACCTTGGCCATTAAGTCTGGAAAAGCATGCTTACTGTATACTCTCACGTAATATGCAAAGCAGCATTTATACAATTTTTTCTGCACTTAAAATGGCCGTGTTTTAAGAAGTAGTTCATTGGCTCGTTAGCAGGTGTTACTGGGCAAAATCGCCTTGTAACCGGAAAAAATTCCCTTAAATTACTTATAAAGTTGCACAGCATTTTACAAAGAGAATGTTCTTGCATGGCACAAGCTGAAAAATTCTTAGGGAAGAGTAGTGTACACAGTGGTTAAGATCTATGGTGTCAAAGCTGGACAGATGTGGGTTTAAATCCCAGCTACTCTTCTTTGTAGCTGTGGTCCTCTGCCAGGTACCGAACCTCTCTAATATTCAATGTTCTCAAAAATAAACTTGTGATATGAAGAATCATTAAATGGATCTATACGAACGCTTGGCTTAGAACACACTAAGCACTCAACAAGGGTTAGCTATGACTATTATTTCTGAGAAATAAGAAAGAAAAGGTAAAATAAGTATTCTAATTCTGAAAACATACATGAAACATTGGGATTTTTTTGAAAAAGAGTTCTATGTCAATTGAAGGTGTTGGTATCACTATGGTTTTGAAATTACAGAGCTTTTGAACAGTGACTTAATCTATTATTTTTAAGTGCTCAATAATTAATATTGTTAATATTTAAATAGGTATCTATTTAAATTTTTATCCATAAAAATTTAAAATTTTTGGAGTATGTATAATAGGCAAGGCAGTGTGGTTTAGAAGTCTTTTTCCTACTGAATGGATAGAGTTAGTTGATTAACAGGTTAAAATCGTTTGGATTTTTTTTATAAGTATTCCTTTATTCTCTTCATTGTAATTGTGGTTATCAAGAGAACTAACTTATCTTTCAACGAGCAGCAGCTGACAATGAATTCCTTACACCCCAAACTGGAAAGTATTTTGATATGATCATGTGGATAGGTGGCTACAGATCTTGGGGAGAAAAATCTGAAATTTAAAAAGTTGAAGTGAAAACCAAGCTTTCAATTAGAATTCTTATTTCTTTTGAAAACAGTATGATCACCAGAGAGAAATAGAGAGAACATATTACACCAAAAGAGGGCAAGATTTATATGTTTTCTGCCATGCATCTTTGTGCAAACCCACATTTAGGGAATATTTAGCACAGGATAATGATCATCCCCCACAGAGTGATTCACATGGTCACACTGTGAAAAATGTCAACCCTCTGACAATTCCCTTAATGAGAAAGTTCTAGGGATTTCCATCCTTAGCAATTACACGACTCAAAATATCTAAGCTGAGTCATCAAGCTGATGTGTTTGATATTGTCTATAGGAAAATACTTTCTAACTCTTAAAGTGAAAGGGCTTCATTTGCAGGAACAAATTGGTGGGCTAAGTGCCTAGGTAGTTCTTGCCGCTGCTGGACACTTTTGCCTAGTTTTGTTGTAATGACAGTGCGTTTGCTGAGTGGGCAGGATCTGCTTTTAGGTACTAAATATCTCAAAGATAATTATTACATACGATAAATTTGTTGATGGGAAGGCAATTAAGTGTATTTCAATGAGACAACTCACTGAGATCTTTCTCCCCTCAGTTATTTACTAAGACTCTCACATGAATCTATCAAAACTAAAGTATATTGAAGACATTTAAAAATATTTATTGAATATCTACTGTATTCTAGACACATTTTGGTGCTGGGGAAATAGTACTTGTCAATGCAGGCAAAACTATTGTTTCTGGACATTATTTTGTCCTGAAAGTTATGCTTTTGGGAACTCTTAAAAAGCCAAACAAAATAAATCCAGCTTGATTTCCTCACAAGGTAAAATTATCTTGGAGATTTTCCAACAAGCACAACTGTAGCATCCATACGGGTGTTCCTTTTGTGAGAGCAGAGGAATCAATAGACATTTAAGATCCACATTTTGAGAGTCCATTGCCTTCCTTCTGGACAACACCGAGGCCTTATATTTCACCCACAGTATTGTCCCCATCCCCCTGTCCTGATGGTTAGACAATACAAAACGAGTACGTGGTAAGTGCTCAATCTCCATCTAACCTGGTGCCCGACTCAGGTCTGTTAGAGAACTGAGTAACCTGAAGGTGTGCTAGAGATAATCCAAAATCCTTAAGAAAAGTAAGAAATGACTCACCATTCTGTGCATAGCCACTTTCTCCAGAAACGACTTGAAGTAAATAAAAAACTGTACCAAAAGCTGTACCTAGAATTGTCATTCTGAGAGAGAAGGAGAGGAGAGAAGAGACTTGTGAGCCTGTGTGTATGAAATGAATGGGGGGGCGGAGAGAGAGACAGAGAGAGTCTTAGATCTGAAGCTTTATACTTATTTCACCACAGACAGGGGGAAGTATAAACACAGCAAAAAAGTAGGCAAGTTCCAGAAACAGGAAGTCTGAGTAAAAGTGTCACTGCTGTAAGCAGAGGTAGAGGACATGAAGAGAAAGACCATTTTATTTTATTATGCCATTCTGATCTTCCTTGCAGTCCTAAACTTACTGTGCTTACTTCAAAGTAAGGTGCTAGATTCAAATCTGGCCTCAACCTATTTCAAGCTAGGGCCCCCTTTAAAGGAATCACAAGTCAAAAATTGAAATTTACAAAACTAATCAATTGGTTGTTTGGGGTAAGTTTTGCTTTAAAGAAAGATTCTGTACTTTATGAAGTAATTTACTGTAGGTTTAATTTAAATAGCTTACCGCCAACCTCTAAGCTTCACAAGAACAGCAATTTTTCTCTTTTGTTCTCTGTGTATCTCTTGTACTTACTCATACTTCACCTATCATAGTAGGCATTCAAGAATTATTTGTTTAATGCAAAGGTTGGAATACTATAGCCCAGGGACCAAATTTGGACCACTACCTGTTGTTGTAAATAAAGTTTTTATAAATAAATCCAGCTTGATTGCCTGACATGGTAAAATTACCTTGGAGATTTTCCAACAAGCACAATTGTAGTGTCTATTTGAGTGCTTTTTAATAAGAGCAGAGGTATCAATCAACACTTAAAATCCACATTTTGAGAGTCAAATGCATTACCCATTTGTATATTATCTAAAGCTGCTTTTGTGCTACAGTGGTAGAGTAGATGAGACAGACTGTATGATGCTCGAAGCATAAAATCTTTGCCATCTGACCCTTTGTAGTGAAAGTTTGCTGACCTCTTGTTTAAAGGATAAAATAGTTACTTTCTTAGTGTGCTTCGAACAGGATTTTATTTGTGAAAATCTGATTGCCACACAACTTTTCAGGAACATGTAGTACCTACAAACTACACTCGTACCTAGGTATACGGGGTAGATGTCTGAGACTATGACATAGATAATTCAGACTCTCCCTAAACTTGTATGCCAATCAAAATCTTTCCCAATGTGGCCTTGTGGTTAAACTGGTGGTGTTTGTTAAGCCTGGCTGACTTCTTAATAATTGTTGGATTTTTTTTCTATAAGCCATTATTGGTGTTCAAAGGCACAGGTTGAGAGCTGTCCTATCATCAACAGACAGAAAATGCCTCCTGTAAGACACACTTCTGCTTAGGTCTTCAAATGAATAACCTGGATTTAGGCCATAAAGCACCAATCTCCTGATTTACAGTGGCTCTCTTTTGGAAAGAAGCCACAAGACTGTGATTGAAATGTGATGAGTACAGAGAAACTGAGTGGATGGTAAATTATGGACTTCTGTTGGATTCCTTGCCATTGGGTAGAATTGGTCCTATGGGCCTGTGAATTGCCTAAATTAACAGAGATGAACAATATCCCCCAAGACGTAAAGCAAATTGGAGAGTCTTTGAAAGATGCATGAGTTATAATAGTTTATCACATCATCACAGTTGTTTGATGATAAGAAAATGAGAAAAAAGGAGCTGGGACCCGTTTCTGGAAACCCCTCTTCAGTTTTGAGACAGACTCAGTGACAGACACAGTCTGCACTAGTTATAGGACCATGTTCTGGATATTTCAGAGCAAGAATCCAACTGAAGGGGACCAATTCTATCTTCTCCATTTATTGGGACCTTCTTTTGGCATTTCAAGATGCCTTCCAAATCAAATAGAGTGAGAATTTTGTGCATCAGATAATGCTCTGTGTCCTCATTTCTAATCTTGTTTTGAAAGGTTAGTTAAAAAATTATAAGCCTGATTCACAAAAATTGGTATGTTTTGTGCACTGAGCTGAACATCTTTTTAAGAAAGCTATAATTATACATTCCCATGAATTAAGCAAGTGTTCAAGGAGGAATCACAAATTACATCTATCTACCAACACAGATCTCATAAACTGCTCACAGATTGTCACAGCACAGGTGAGTAATTGGGTCATGTCTCTTTAAGTTCTCATGTTTATCATTTAAGTGGCCTATCATTTTGATTGTATCTCTTTCCTTTAGTTGTGAAGATGTGAGAGAACAAAGCCAAGACACAATATTTTGGTACAGCATGTGCTAGTTTGTTCAGGGGATTTCCACTGGGGTGCTTGCTCTCTCTGGGTGGGGCAGGAGATGCCGAAAGGACCTCAGAGAGAAGCCCAGATCAAGTGTGAGGGGCTCAAAGGAAAATGAGATGCATCACTAATGCTTCTAGAGATTGTGGAGGAACAATGCTATCTTCTCTCTTCCTTCACCCGAGTCTTGTTAGTCTTTGACAACAGGAAAGCTGAGGAAGAACCGCCTTGCTCCACCTATTCCCCAGATGAAAGACATTCACTGTATTGCTTTGTCATTATTGTTGGTGAGACAAGCACAGACAGAGAGAGCAAGGGAGGATTAGGAGGGCTATTCAGGGCACCTGAGCCTCCAGCTGCAACGTCAGGACTCAAGCATCGGACTGTGGGCAGAGCAAGTCCTCTGGCGTGGCAGCTGGCTTGGATCCTATGGCTTCTCCTCCTCTTTGTTCATCGCTTCCTTTCATCATTCCCACTTCTCTTCTCTCTTTTACACATTGTCTTCCTTTATTAGTTTCATGAGTTCCTATGATGCTGTGAATCATTAAAGAAGAAAACCATTTTATTGTTTCTCATACACAAGCAGAGCACACTGACCTCAGAAGACTCCCAGTACCAGTTAGCGAAGTCTCTTCTTTCCTTTTTTTTTTTTTTGTGATTGTTTAGGTCATTTGTCAAACAAAGCACATAAAAAAGTCTTCCTTTTATTTTGATATTGCAATAAATTGTGTGGTGCTCCTATAGAATGGGTAGAGTCCTAGAGAGTTCAGAGAGCTGACCTTCTGGTGAAATTTGAGAGGATGTTATAGTTGGAAGAGTGTCTGCATATTTGATTGTTTTTTTATTTTAGGTAGCTGGATAAAAGTCCACCTCAGAAAGTCCCATGTCTTCCTTTTTTGTTTTTTAATCAATAAGAACAAAGGTTTTCTTGGGCAAATTCAGGCTGAGCATCTAGACTTATTACTAATCTTCACTGTCTGGACTCATCTCTTAGGAACAGCAAGTTTGTCTGTGTCCTCTACAGAAATTATAAATTCAGTGGGACAGATACTGGTGCATTATCTCTTTTAGCACTCTTAGAAACAAACTGTTTCAAGAGCAAAAGTATTTCTCTGACTCTGTTTTTATATGAAGCTTATAAAATAGCACTTAAACATTTAGTAATTTGTCCTAAATGAGAATGATTTAAAAGTCACTTACCTTGTAATTGCATATTGAAGGGCAATAAAGTGAAAGAACAACAACCACAGTAATAGGCAATATATATTGCAACAGGAATATCCTGGGCAAAATCCGATATTTGAAAAATATTCAACAGCGCCGAAACACATTCTGTGACACATTCTATTTAATCTGTGTAACTGCTCCCATCTACTGTCAATGTGTCTTCCTTAATTAACGGATTTTATCCTTAAGGTGGAAAACAGTCTTGGGCCCCTGCCTTCCTCTGGCAAAAAAAAAAAATCCAGGCCTGCTCAGTGGAGCAACTGGAGACCCCCACGGGCTATGGAAAAAGAAATAAAAACATCCAGGGGGGTCCTAACAGGCGAAGACAGCTGTAGAGAAACCCAGTGTTGCTCTGGTCCTCAATGAATTGTCTTCAGCGTTCGATCGGTGTGTGCTGAGTCAGTCCCTGGGGTTCTGAGGGGGAGTCCCAGCATCTCGAAGTTTCATTTCCAGGAGCACAACATTTTCCTTGTTGTGGCTCTTCTTTCATTTCCCTTTCCTCCTTACCCCATATCTTCATCCCCATGTCTCACTGTCATTTGTGTTCTTTCTGGGCAGAATTTGAAATGTCATATTGATTTGCCTTTATATGAGTTTAGCCTCTGCCTTGGGATGCAACAAAAAGGGAAACTTTTGAGTATCAACCTTTCACTCTTTGCTGAAGACATTTCTGCCAGAAAGTGAGTAGTATTTTGATTTCAGGACTTGCCCAGATTTTGATAAAAATGTGAACAAGAGGGCTGACCCTTGGGGAAATTGTTATGCCTTCTGGCAAAGGCTGTGGGCAGCTGGAGCCAGCGTGGGTGTCCCTGCAGCTCAGCACTTTCTCTCTCTCTGGTCAAAAGTGACCCTGAGTGGTACTCTCTATGGAGTTGTCACAGGAAATCAGCAGGTGTTCCTAAAAAATGAAGCAAGGGCTCTGTCTATGGCCACACAACATAACCCTTGGCTAAGGATTTAAGATACAACTGTCCCTTCCAGATACCTTCTAAGAAAATGGTAAAGTACTGTCAACTTTTACTTTTCCACATGTAAACCTTTATGCTTTCACTATATTATCAGTCTCAGGAAACTTTGGGATTTAATGTAAGATTTTTTGTTGTTTTGTTGTATGCATTAGTTGGGCTATGCTGCTGAAATAAGGAGACCCAGAAATACAGTGGCTTTAACAAAAACACACATTTCTTGCTTTCTCATAGTAGATGATCCATGATAGATAGGCAGCCCCATGGGTTCATTTGATTAGGAGCCCAGTTCACCTTTCATTTCCTAAGCAGTTGCCCTTGACCACATATTTAAGATTAGCTTATCAGCACCATGATCCCATTCTAGCACTTGGGAAGTTCATGAAAGGAGAAGGTGAGGAGAAACCAGTTTCCTTTTTAAGGATGTGATCTGAAAGTTACTTCTGCTCATAACCTATTGGCCAGGAAATATTAATAGTTACCATGGCTGCTTTAACTATAAAGGAGACAGGGAAATGTAGGCTGAAGAGGGGTTGCTATGTGCTCAGCTAAAACTGGAGGTGCTATTAGTAAAAGGAAGAAGGGGAGAATGGATGTTGAGAGAACGAGCAGCCTCTGCAAGAGTAGTATCCTCAGTGGTTACGCAAATGTGTGCATCATGAAGAATGTGGGCAGTGGGAGCTATCTCCATCTATGGGAGGAGAGAGTAGACATTTGATCTTGAGATTAAAAGACACAAAATGACCTATCAGATGAGTGGACCTAGGCCTGGGCAAGGCACAGCTTGCATTGGCCAATCAGGAAGTAAAACTTTTAATATTTATACCAGGGCCATTTTTTCTGATCTCAGATTTCTGATCCCAGGAGATTTTAAATATAATCAAAACTCTAAAGCTAATGTTGCAAATATGAGTACTCCATGGGGTTCCCGAAGCTCTACGAAATATATGGGGGTAAAAGGTATAAGATCTTTTTCATTTATTTTATTCTCAAGAGAAACTGTGACCAAAACTTTTAAATTCTAATACGTTGACCCAAGAGTGACGACATGCTGAAGCAGTTGAGTGGTCACCATGGAACCAATGACCAGGAGAAAGCCACATGGTTGTGTCTGAGACTCTAGATTTGAGTTTCTGTGTTTTGGGATACTGCAGGACCCTGGCCAGTTCTCTCACTCTAGTCTCATCAGGTGAGGGCAGGAATGTCCAACATCACAAATCCATCATCAAATCCGTCATCGCTTCCTCATGCTGGTCTCTCGCCTCCCTATTCAGGAGCAGAGGAAGAAAGCTATCGTTTCTTATTTTATCCCCAGTGCCTGGAGGGAGGTTGGCTTTGCTCCTGGGGAGGCTTCCCGCCATTTACTTCCTTTTAGGCACTGCCTGTCCCCTTTCCAAAGAAAGTCTATTCCTCTCTACAAACTGTGTAGTCTCTCCTCCACCCCTGCCCAAGACTTGTGCTATCTTAGCTAAACTCCTTTCCACTGATGAAAGCTGAAAGCGGGAGCTTAGTAGTGCCGAGTAATGCAGAGTAATAATGGCGGCAAGGGGTGGGCTGGGAACTTCAGCCTTTGTACTAGCACTCATCTTGTACTTGTTTTTCCATTGAAAGAATTAATGTTTTTCATCAACTCTTAGCTTCTCCAGTTCATATGAGAAGCTGGATTTTGCCTATACTGGTCATTTTACAGTGTCTCCCACAAAGCAAAATCTTATTTTAAGTAAAATCTCAGATCATGTGGGGCTGTCTTCTGTGCCTGAGTTTTCAGAGGGTCCTCTATAAAGGCCTTAGGGGCCTCCAAAATACTCAGAAGGGAAGAGGAGGCTGAGCCAGTGTGCTGTGGTCCCAGCTCCAGCATGGTGATATTTTGGAAATAATCACTGCCCTTCCCACCCCCACCCCCTGTGTATTTTACTTCCTTTTATTGCTCTTCTCACCCCTCACACCTCATACACGGGCCAGGTACTCTGAATGTTTGACTCAGGGAAGAAAGGTGCCATTTAAAAGCACTGAAGGAAGAGTCTCTTCTGGCTTTTAAATTTCAAAAGTCTGAGCCTTGGAGATAGGGAAAGAATGGCATAATTAGGGTAACAAAAGAAAGGATTCCCAACTCTCTCACCCCCAAATTGCTACCCCTCCATCCCACTGACTAGAGAAGTATTCATATTAGGGGAGAAGAGAACGGGGAGAAGTGATGGGACAAGAGGCCACATTCTCAGGCTGACAGGAGCTGTGGGAAGGAAAGGCGCAGGAGAAAAGCAATGGAGCCCACCCCTGCTCATCTCCTTGAGAGTGAGACCTGTACTGTTAATAGAATGTTTATTGCAGCACTATTTGCAATTGTAAAGATGTGGAATCAACCCAAGTGCCCATCAGTTCATGAATGGATTAACCGAATGTGGTATATGTATACCATGGAGTACTACTCAGCCATAAAAAGGATGAATTAATACCTTTTGCAGAAATTTGGGTAGAAGTGGAGCCCATTATCCTAAGTGAAGTATCTCAAGAATGGAAAAGAGTGCCACATGTACTCCTTATTAAATTGGAACTAACGAATGAGCACACATATGCACACAGGGAAGTAAAACTCAGTGGAAATCAAGCAGAGGGGAGGGCAGGGGGAGGGGCAAAAACCTACCTAAAGGGTACAATGAACACTATTTGGGTGATGGGCACACTTATAGCCCTGACTGAAGCATTACAAAAGCTATCCATGTAACCAAAAACATTTGTAACCCCTTAATATTTTGAAATAAAAAATAATAATTTGATAAAAGTAAAACGTTTTAAAGCTTTAAAAAAAAAAACAAACCCCACCCCCAAACAAAAATCACACAAAAAATATTAAACCATGTGTCTCCCCTTCCCATTAACTTCTACCCCATGGGCCTCTGCCACCAGATATCCATGTCTATTGCTCCAAGTGGAAATTGTCATACTAGAAAACAGAGATTTTAAATTCCTGGCTTTCAAGTTCAAAAGCCATGCTCTATAAGACAGGAAAGATTTAGAACAATTGTCAGGCAAGACACATTCTCCCCTACCTCATGCTAAACTAGTCTGGTGTATACACACATACACACACACACACACACACACACACACATACACACACACACACGATCAAGAGTTTCTGAACTGTGGAAGGGGAAGGAGAAGGAGGAAAAAAAGATTTGGAGTGGAGAAGAGAGAGCTGAACGCTGATGAGCAGATGGGGTGCTGCGTCCTAACAGCTCACTGCACTGGGATACGAATCCAGGGAAGGGGAGAAGTTCCCCAGATAGACTTGGGAGCACAAGACTGGAGAGACAGAAGGGACCTGGGCTTCACCAGTCACCAGCATGCCAGGAGGTGCCTTCCTCACAGGTTTCCCTAAACCGCCAGGGCACTGGGGAACAGAGTAGAGATGGCTGCAGAGGGTGCCTGGGCAGAAGGGCCTGAGCTCTCACAGAGGCACTGTGTGCCCTGAGGGCCCAGGGAGGAGCCCAACACTTCTCCTGCATTCCTGACAGTTGTACAGATATGACACTGAGATGCTGTGGGCTGAGGGGCTGCTGTCAACAGATCCTGTATGCATGGAGGTGTTGGGGGCCAGGTGTAATCTCAGATGCCTCAGCAGAGGCCATTGTGGTGAGATAACATGCTTGAGATCCAGATGAAATGACACATTCCAGAAGATGCTGCAGAGGGAAGAAACATTTCTGGAGGACCATGGGTTCAAGGGCCACATTTGTCCCCTGATGACATGAGATTATGAAACCATCACTTAAATCAAACTCCAAACAAAATTAAAAGTCAATCATGCAAGAAGAGCTATGGAAGGAGAAAAATTTCAAATGAACTAAGTTTTAACCAAAACATATGAATTTTATTCTGCATTGGCAAGGTCAAGTTTTTTCACTGTTTGTAGAATAAAAACTCAAGGTAGAAGCAGAATTGAATTATAGAAATAAAGGGTCACATTTCTTGCACACCTGAGCATTTTCTACAGCTGGAAAAATAGTGCAATCTCTACATGGACACGGACCAAGACAAGTGTCAACAGAGAAGGCTGGGCATTCAGGGCTCAGCTGAGCTCATCAGGAATCTCTCACAGAGCCAAACTAATTTCGAGTGACATCTTACTTCATCTACCTGCTGCAATTAAAAGAGCTTTACTTAACAAAACTGCATCATGACCTCTGAGACCAAGAAGTTAAACTGCTCTGGGGCTCACTTTACTTCTCTGTAGCAAGAAAGGATCCAAATAGTCTTCTAAACACCATCCCCCACTTCTCATTTTAAAATTCTGCAATTCTTAGGGCTTGACCACATTAACTATGAAAGAGGGATCAGAAAGAAGGGAGGGGCATTTCAATTGAGGAAAGAGAAATTGGTTCCTGAACATCCAGCTATTTATTTTGGTTTTTATCTCATATGTGTTATGTCATAGGTTTGTTAGGGAAGAAAATAAAAGGCTAGAAAACTTTGTAGAACAATTTACCATGTAACATATCTGGCTCATTTTTTCACAATGAGAGTTTCCTATATTTTTTTTTTTTTTTTTGAGACAGAGTCTCACTGTGTTGCCTGGTCTAGAGTGCCGTGGCATCATCCTAGCTCACAGCAACCTCAAACTCATGGGCTCAAGCGATCCTTCTGCCTCAGCCTCCCGAGTAGCTGGGACTACAGGCATGCGCCACCACGTCCGGCTAATTTTTTCTATATATTTTTAGTTGTCCGATTAATTTCTTTCTATTTTTAGTAGAGACGGGGTCTTGCTCTTGCTCAGGCTGGTCTCGAACTCCTGAGCTCAAACAATCCGCCCGCCTCGGCCTCCCAGAGTGCTAGGATTACAGGTGTGAGCCACCGCGCCCGGCCTATAAGTATTTTTTGAAACGACATTTGGGTCCTGTACTTAACTATGGTCTGAGTTTCAGAAGATGGCTGTGTCTAAAGAAGAGTATATCTTGTGGAAAACACTAGATTCCTTTAAAGTAGGACTGAATAACAAAGACTCTCAGATGGGCTTCCTGTCTAAAACAGGAGATGCAGAAATGCATTGGTTGGGGCAGAAACAGGGCAGGAACAGGAGCTTGAGGGGAGTTTTTGCATTGTGTTGACAGAGGCTCTGACGGAGGGTGGACATGGCATTGGCACATCTATTTGTGCTCCACCTTGGGACCCACAGATAGATTGGGGGGCAGGAGACCCCTCACAATAGCATGCAAAACTTGCTTTCCATTTTTCTGGGGAGAAAATTTATAGCTTTCCCCTAATTCCCAAGAGTTTGTGACCTCAAAGATGTTAAGAGCAACTGCTTGTCTGGCTTAAAGTGGTGGCTAGGAGGTCAGACACAAAAAGCTCAGGACAAAGCCTCTGGCCCAGAGCTGCTCCTGATCCCTCACACCCTGGTTTCAGAATTTCCTTCTCTGGCAGTTCTCAACCCTGGCTGAGCACATACTCACCTATGGAACATGTCACACTCAGCCTGTGCAGTCCTATCCTAGACCTCCTGCCTCAATGTCTATGAGACAGTGACCGAGTCCCCTGGAGACTGTGCATGCAGTGGACTCCCACTGCCCTTCTCTCCCTGCCACAGCCCAGCCTGTTCCCCCAGGAGGCTGAGCTGTGGGAGAAGCTTGGCTTTTACCAATGACCCTGATGCTGGGGCTCTGGCCTCTTCCTCCCTGACCCACTCACCTCTTGAAATTTCTTTCTCTTGGTTTAGTGGAGTTGGACTTTTTCAAAGGGATCTTAAATGGGAACTAAAAAAAAAAAAGTTAATGGAGCATAGTTTTCTTTCCCCTGCCCACTCCACCCCACCCCCAAAGGAAACTCCATCTGGAGAAGAATCAGAGCAATTGTTTCCCTTCAGTGTCCTGGGGGTGCCTGAGCCTCCCCCCAGGACCAGCTATGCAAGGCCAGGGCAGAAGCCTTTTGCAGCCACAGTCCTCCAGCACTGTCCAGGCTGCTGTGCTGTCCCACTCTTTCCTCCTTCCTGTGTCCCATGCAACGTTGCTTTCACATGCAATCTTGTCACAGGCAACACAGCCACTCTTGCCACTCTTGGAGAGAAGGCCCTAAATCAGGACTTCCAACTAAATTAGCCTTCCTATTTAGTACTTTCTCTAGAGGAGTCAAGGAAATTCCCTCTGGCTTGGTTGGAGAACAACCGAGTCCTCCTGCTACTTATAAGCTCCATAGGCTCCTTTCCCTGAGATCCCTGCCTGGATGTGCAACTGCTTCATCCCCTTCCAACACTGTCCCACCAGTCCCACCCTCCCTCAAGGCCTGGCTGGTGGCAGTCTTTGGCTCTCTTACTGCAAAGTCTATCGCTGGAGACCTGAAGCTCACGGCAGTCCCAAGGTCTCCTCGCCACTGCTCTAGAGAGAATCACATCAGGTACAAAACATAAAAAAACTTAACTCTTTTGCATGTGTATATCCAGGCGATGGAAAGGCTACTTGTGGGAAGACTTTCCCTTCTCCTTTTGATTACACTGGCACTCTTGTCTGAAATCAATTAACCAGAAGTATAAGTTTATTTTTTTATATGCTCAATTTTATTCTGTTGATCTATGTATCTACCTTTTTACCAGCACTTTGCTGCTTTTATTACTATAACTTTGTAGTAAGTTTTGAAATCAGGAAGTGTGAGTCCTCCAACATTATTTTTCCATTTTTTTCAAGATCGTTTTAGACATTTTGGATCCCTTGTATTTCCATATAAATTTTAGGGTTAGTTTGCTAATTTTTGAAAATAAGGCTACTGGATTGATGGGATTACATTGAATCCAAAGATCAATTCAGAGAGTACTGCCATCTTAAAAATATTAAGTCTTCTAATCCACTAACATAGGATTTTTTCCATTCTTAAGATTTTAAAATTTCTTTAAACAGTGTTTTACAGTTTTCAGTGTAGAAGTCTGATATTTCTTTTGTTAAATATATGTCTAAGTATAATATTTTTTTTGATGCTATTGTAAATGGAATTGTCTTCTTAATTTCCTTTTCATACTGTTATTTGTTTGGTATAAAAATACAATCGCTTTTAGTATACTAATATTATATCCTGCAATCTTTTTGAATTCATTTATTAGTTCTAATAGTTTTTTCTTGTGAATTCCTTTTTTCCCCTGTCAATTCGTGTGAAAATAGAAAATTTTCTGTATACAAGATCATATTACATGTGGGTAGAGATAGTTTTACTTCTTTCTTTCCAGTCTGGTGGACTTTTACTTGTTTACTTGACTAATTGCCCTGGATAGAATCTCCAGTATAATGGCAGACAGAACTTGTAAGAGTGGACATCCTGGTCTTTTTTCTAATTTTTAGGGGGAAACCATTCAGTCTTTCACCATTAAACATAATGTTAGCTGTAGCTTTTTCTTGGATATCCTTTCTCGGGTTGAGGAATCTCCTTCCTATTCCTCCTTTGTTGAATGCTTTTATCATGAAAGGTTGTTGGATTTTGTCAAGTGCTTTTTCTGCATTTATTGAGATGATTATATTTGCTTTGTCCTTTATTCACCTATATAATGTCTTACTTTTATTGATTCTCAGATGTTAGAGCAATCTTCCATTTCTGGGATAAATCTCACTTGTTCATGGTCTTATTTTGTTACTGGATTCAAGTTTGCTAGTATTTTGTTGAGGATTTTTGTCTTTATGTTTATACAGGACATTAATCTACAGGTTTTTTTTTTTTTCTTGTGATGTCTGTCTGGTTTTGCTATAGAGTAATACCAGCAGCATGAAATAAGTTGGGAAGTATTCCATCCTCTTCTATTTTTTGGAAGAATTCATGACGTATTGCCATTAATTCTTTTGATATTTGGTAGAATTCATCAGTGAAGCCATCTAGGCCTGGGCTTTTCTCTGTGGGAAGTTTTAAAATAACTAATTTAACCATTTTACTTATTTAGTGTTATTCAGATTTCTTATACTTTCGTTGAGTCAGTTTTGGTAGTTTGTGTCTTTCTGGGTATTTATCCATTGTCTAGGTTGTCTAATTTGTTGGCGTACAGCTGGTCATAGCATTCCCTATAATTCCTTTTATTATCGTGAGGTCAGCAGTGATGCCTCCTCTTCATCCCTCATTTTAGTAATTTGAATTTTCTCTCTCTCTTTTTTTTTTTTTGGTCAGTCTACTTAATGGCTTGTGTCAATTTTGTTGATCTTTTTTTCAATGGCACATCTTTCTGATGTACCATAGATATAAATATTCTAAGAAAATCATGGAGAGAAGAAAAGAGGGGAAGACAATACCCTAAGTCCCATTCTGATATCTGATTGGGGAAAGCATTACTCACAAAGGAGTAATACTTTAGTATTCTAGTATGAATAACTAGAATCACGGCGCAAATACAGGAAGAGATGAATCATGGTTCAGATGATGTGATTTGAAGAATTATACATTGTTCACGGGACTCCAGTGAGATTGGTCGGAAATCTCTGACTTCACATTGTGATATGCTCATAGACGTGCACAAGGAACAGAGACCTTTCCTCTTTGAAACTATACTTTATTTCGTGGAAGCTACCAGTGTGATGGAAAGTGTATCTGACTAGTTCAACTCTGAGCTATTTTCTCTGGGCAGGAGGGGTTGGGCAAGACCAGTGTGTGGTTGAATGAATGGTGGCTGGCTCTCAAAGAGCATGATTAGCGACAAGAGGTGGTCTTGTGTGGCTAAAAATCAGGGCTTCGTGTTGGTAGACAGTTGGCTTGCTTTGTTTTATTTAAGAAAAGAAATGGTTGATGTGCATATGTAGGGAAAATATGGGCAAAGATGCCAAGAGCTTGAGTGGCCAGAGAAGAGAAGGTGGTACAGGACTAAGGAGAGCACCAATGTGCCATAGGCCTTTGGGCAAATTGACAGTCTTAGGCTATCTCTCTGTGTGTTGTACCATATAATAGCCCTGTTCCAAATTCTCAAGAAACCTGCAGTAAAATCTGTATTTGTTATCAGTGCATTAGTGTGTGTGTGCATGTATATTTAATATGACTGGTTTTAGACTGGCTATATAGCAGGAACAAGGTTCTGAAAAGTATTTGCTGGTTTTCATGGAGCTCTATGCCTCTGTGGAGGTCCTCAGGGGACAATGGGAGTGGGGCAGTGGAACCATCTGCCTCCTCTATAATTATTGATAGTACAGGTCCTTCATTAATTTTTTTAGTATTTAGCAATTCTTTTTAAAATTTCACTTTGAAAGGAAAATTTCACTCTTAAAAGGTTTTGTCTGAAAAACAAATAGCTAAATATTTCTAATGTAATTTCTGTGGCATTATGGAATAAATGAAAATAGATTAAATAAATCAAAAGGTAACATCTAATCTTTTGAATTTTCTAGTGGTTTTATTATTAAATAGTAATAAGTAGGGGAGAAACAGATGGGGGCAGTGCAAGCAGTGACAATTCAGTCTTAAAGAGGCAAAGTTTACTTCGGCAGTTTATGAATCCTTGCCCTCAATTCTTAACCTGCCTTGTTTGTCTACTCGAAGTTTGGCGCTGCCTTTGTTTTTGCGTATCTCTTCTTTTGTACTTTTTCTTGTTACTCCAAGTAAAACTCAGGTGGTACAGCAGTATCAATGACCTATCAAACTGATTAAGAAGGTAAAACTCAGCTGTCCTCTCTTCTTTTGAATATAGTGTTTAGTACATTCTCTCCTAGGCTATGTGCTAAGAGAAGGAACAGACAATAATAACAACCATGTATAATAGAAGCACTCTTATCTGATCTCCCCATTAGCTGACTCTTCAGGCCTGCTAAACACCCAAGACACACCACTCTGACCAGTGGAATGGTTTATGCCAGATGTAATTGTCATGGTAATTACACAGTTTAGTTAAATGCTAGATAAACTGATGAACCATCAACATAAAATAAAAATTATCATTTCTATAAGACATATGTGACTTATTTGAAAAAGAAAGTTGATTCATTCATTGCATTGAAATATTACAACAAATTAGGTATGAGATAATTGTTAATGATTAATAAGAAAACCCATAAATATCGAAATGCATTGTTCACTCAGTTTCACAACAGTATATTACTCCATTTAAAAGAAAGAGAAACTAGAAATTATGAAAGTACGTGGAAAACAACACCAAACTCCAGTAAGAGGAACTATGCTCAGAAAAACACTTAGTCTTACATGAATATATGGGAAATTAATGCAAATTAACTGAAGTAAAAAATATTTAGGTTACAATTTTTTTAAATGTTGCTATTATTTATTCTATTGTTTTAGTTAACTGATCAATTTCACCTGGATAGGAGAGCTTCTGCAGTGGGAGTTTTGTCATTGCTTACTTTGTGCATTCATTTTTTTTTTTATGCCTCATTACAACCCTTTTAAGTAGTTGTATTATTCCTATTTTATAGGTGAAGTATCTAAAACTTAGGGAGATTAAATAACTGACTCAAAGTCACACAAAATATGCATAGCAAGAAATAAGCAAATGAAGAGATCAAGAAAACCTCTCTTCTAGACAAAATTCTTAAATTGTAGTATGCATTCATTTTTTAAAAGAAAAATATTGTGCAACAATTATGGACTAAGTCTCAAGGATACACAAAGATTTTAAAAATGTATCTGTGGAGGACCTCCACAGTCCACAATACAACATGGAAAAAGCTAAGTACCATTAGAGAGCTACTGATCACATCAGAGAGAGGTTATAGGGTGGTGGAAAGAACCTGGCTGTGCAAACCACTCTTTTCTGTCTCAGTTTCTCATTTTAAAAATGCATATAATAATGCCTTTGCAAAGGGCAGTTATGAGCCCTAAAACATTTAGCAGGAACCTGGCATGTACAAGGTATTCCACAAACAGTGGCTATTGTTGCTGGCTGGGACATCAGATCTGCTTTCTCTGTTGTTCTCTGCATCAAAGGTTGGTTCCGCTACTTGGTCTCCTTTGTTTGATTTCATGCAAACCTAGGCTTTTCTATTCAATACCTAAAGTCAGTCAACTCAAAATAAAAAGCTGTCAAATTAAATCTTTCTTTGGAGGTCAGATGTACAATACACTGAGCTTTTCCCCTTTCAGCTTCCTGTTCTGGTGTTATGTAGATACAGCACTTACTCTGTCTCCCAAATTAACATGGTCCCAGGAGGCTGGGGGAAAGGACAGCCAGGGAAAAAGAGCAAGGCTATCCACTCTCTGGAGTCATTTCAAAAACTCATCTTGTTGATGGACAGAGGGTAAGAAATAAGCAGTCTTCATTGGAGTCTGTGTTTATCTCTATGCTTTAAGGTAGACGGGTATTCCCTATATTTATCTATCCTTCTTTCTTTACATAAGTTTTTAATTGACTCTCATTTGGCAAAAAAAAAAAAAATAGATGTTTTTCACTGCCAGTTTCCCCCTACTTAGTTATAACTTTTTTTCCCTTTGTGTTCCCATTGATCTTGGTTCACTGTTGCTCAGAACTCTTTTCTCCTTTTTGGTCATCAAGATGATAATTCACCACTGTGCTTCTCATTCTCAGATGAACTGAGATATGGGATCTAAATGAAAATTTCATGATGTTTAGAGTTATTTGGAAATTTTTAATTTCATCACTTGGGATATTTAAGTTATAAAAATTTAGTCAAGATAATAAAAAACAATGTTGGAAGTGTATACTTAATGCCAACCACAGACTCCGGACAAAGATTGCACCAACTTGACTAGTCTCCTTTCTTCAAAAGCTTAGTCATAAAGCATCACTTTCAGTCTTTCTCTGATTAACACTGAAAAAAGAAACTGATGCCACTACCCCTTTCCCCCAACTTTCTAGGTAGATGTTTTGCAATTACAAGAAATGTTTGTTTATGAAGCAACTGAGAGAATGACTATGATGTAAAGTTAGAGTCAATTATGAATGTCAGCAAATTATTTGGAATTGCTAGGGCCAGAATTGAGGAAGAATCATGAGAATTTGGTATCTCAAGAAAAATCCGGAGGTTCCAAATCATGAATGGAAAGGACCTCAGGCAGGAGAGAAAAATAATAGCTCATGGCAGAAAAGCTACAGTGAAAAAACAATCCACCAAAGGGCTATGTTACAGTGAGAGAAGGACAACGCCTAATAGGTTTGAAACTGGCAACAATTACTGAAAGAGTGGAGGGAGTAAGTGCACGTACATGGGGCTCACTACTCTTCATCATTATTGCCGTTGCCGTCTCATTATCTCCATCATCATCATCATTGCTAACACAATGGGCACCTCATTTCATTTCATTAGTACAACAACATTATTTCCTAGGAAAGGAATAAAATCTATATTATAATATTTCTGAATATAAATATAGATATAATATAATATATAATCTGAAAAATACTCCTGCATCTTCCATGAGAACAAATGCATGTGTCATTGCTATTTCAGTGAAACAAGAAAAGATTAACCTTTCAGGCTTTCAGAGACAAGGTAGCTTCTTATTTAAAATGTTCAAATCTGGACTGGGTGCGGTGGCTCACGCCTGTGATCCTAGCACTCTGGGAAGCCGAGGCGGCAGGATTGCTTGAGCTCAGGAGTTTGAGACCAGCCTGAGCAAGAGCGAGAGCCTGTCTGTACTAAAAATAGAAAAATTAGCCGGGTGTGGTGGCACATGCCTGTAGTCCCAGCTACTCGGGAGGCTGAGGTGGGAGGATTGCTTGAGCCCGGGAATTTGAGGTTGCTGTGACCTATAATGATGCCATGGCGCTCTAGCCCAGGGCAACAGAATGAGACTCTGTCTCAAAAAAAAAAAAAAAAAAAAAAA
>NW_012134969.1:12859466-12860329 GCF_000956105.1 Propithecus coquereli | reverse complement strand
CACTAAGTAACTCAAACCCTAATGACTTACTCAAAGATTGCGCTGTTATTTCATATTGTATTTCATATTCATGAGATAATGTTTTTGTATTTATACTACTGAATGAATTTTATTTTAAAAAATTACTCGGAAATTATAGCATTGAGAAATAGATTGAATGCATAAATACATCTACCTAATTTCTCCCTTTTACTAAGTGATAATTTCCTGTGGCCCCAGTTTCTAGCATAACATGAAGACTTAGGAGTTCAATAACAATCAAAACATTGCAGTGATGGTCCCAAGTCCCTGAACATCCACATTGAAGTGCGGTCTATGTCCTTTTTCTAGCATCAATGGTTCCAGGCATTGCTCACCACCATGGGCCAATCCACCATTATCTGTCACCCGAATAGTGCAGGAGCCTCCCTAGTGACCTCCCACTTCTTTCCTTGCTCACTTTAATCTCGTCTCAACACAGTAGAGAGAATGATCCTGTTAAACATGTGTTTGGTCCAAACCTTCCAGTGGCTTTCCAATTCCTTCAGAGGACATGAAACAGAAAGCCTTATAAGGGCCCATAGCCCTGTGTTACCAACCCCTCACTACTCCCCACCTCCTTTCCTACTCTTCTCCCCTGACTCACTTGGCTTCAGCCACAGTGACCTTCCTGCTGACCCTCTAACACATCAGGCATTCTCCCACATCAATTTTCTTTTCTTTTTTGCTTATGCCATTCCCTCTGCCCAAAATGTTCCTCTCCTAAATACCCACATGCCTTCTTTCTCGCCTCCTTCAAATCTCCGCTCAAATATCACCATCTCAATGAGGGCTTCCCTGACCACACTTTAAAATTGCACCACACACGCTCTTCCCTGCTTTAT
>NW_012134969.1:12847184-12848231 GCF_000956105.1 Propithecus coquereli | reverse complement strand
TTTTGTATTTATAGTACTGAATGAATTTTATTTTAAAAAATTACTCGGAAATTATAGCATTGAGAAATAGATTGAATACATAAATACATCTACCTAACTTCTCCCTTTTTCTAAGTGATAATTTCCTGTGGCCCCAGTTTCTAGCATAACATGAAGACTTAGGAGTTCAATAACAATCAAAACATTGCAGTGATGGTCCCAAATCCCTGAACATCCACACTGAAGTGCGGTCTATGTCCTTTTTCTAGCATCAATGGTTCCAGCCATTGCTCACCACCATGGGCCAATCCACCATTATCTGTCACCCGAATAGTGCAGGAGCCTCCCTAATGACCTCCCACTTCTTTCCTTGCTCACTTTAATCTCGTCTCAACACAGTAGAGAGAATGATCCTGTTAAACACGTGTTCGGTCCAAACCTTCCAGTGGCTTTTCAATTCCTTCAGAGGACATGAAACAGAAAGCCTTACAAGGTCCCATAGCCCTGTGTTACCGACCCCTCACTACCCCCCACCTCCTTTCCTACTCTTCTCCCCTGACTCACTTGGCTTCAGCCACAATGACTTTCCTGCTGACCCTCTAACACATCAGGCATTCTCCCACATCAATATTCTTTTCTTTTTTGCTTATGCCATTCCCTCTGCCCAAAATGTTCCTCTCCTAAATACCCACATGCCTTCTTTCTCACCTCCTTCAAATCTCCGCTCAAATATCACCATCTCAATGAGGGCTTCCCTGACCACACTTTAAAATTGCACCACACACGCTCTTCCCTGCTTTATTTTTCCCCATCACGATTATCATCATCTAACACATTGAATATTGTCTTTGTTTATTATCTATCTCTCCTCACTAGAAAGTAAGCCCCAGAGTGCAAGGATTTTACCAGTTTGTTCATTGCTACCTTCTTGTGCCTAGAGCAGTGTCTCTCACACTGTGTATTTTCAGTAAATATTGTTAATCATAAGTGATCTATAAAACAATTAAGTTTAAAAATAACAAACATGCCAAAGGAAAAACAAAAACCGTAAGGCAAGAAAAAGCCCGA
>NW_012134969.1:12845161-12845467 GCF_000956105.1 Propithecus coquereli | reverse complement strand
TCTCTTGTATTCTCCTGGATAGAGCTGGAACGCATTCTACTAAGTGAAGTATCCCAAGAATGGAAAAATAAGCACCACATGTACTCACCATCAAAGTGGTTTCACTGATCAACACCTAAGTGCACATATAGGAATATCATTTATCCGGCGTTGGGCAGATGGGAGGGGGGAGAAGGGGATCGGTGTATACATACATAATGAGTGCAATGCGCACTGTCTCCAGGATGGACATGCTTGAAGCTCTGACTCAGGGGAGAAGATGGGGACAAGGGCAATATATGTAACCTAAACATTTGTACCCCCATA
>NW_012134969.1:12835267-12836497 GCF_000956105.1 Propithecus coquereli | reverse complement strand
AAAAAAAAAAAAATTAGGACACAGACACACACATAATTCTAGGCCTACACAGGGTCAGGATCGTCAATATCCCTGTTTTCCCCTCCACATTTTGTGCCACTGGAAGGTCTGCAGGGGCAATAGTTTTATATGACTGGCAGCCCAGTAGGTTTGTGCATCACAACAAACACGTGAGTTAACGCGCTGAGCTACAACATCACAACAGCAACAAGATCGCTAGGCGATAGGAATGTTTCATCTCCATCGTAATCTTATGGGATCACCATCAGATATGCAGTCCATTGTTGACGGAAGCGTTGTTATGTGCCACGTGATTGTATATAAAACAGTGGTTTTCAAGACACCGGACATTAGGCAATGAGTGGTGGTGATCCCTGAGAGATGGGAAGCAAGTGAGATGAGTCTTTGTTGTTGATTAGCTTACTGCTGCAGAGAGATCGCAGGCCAAAGAGTGGGAAGGGGGAATCCAGGTAGAGCCTGGTAGAGTTGAGGAGAGTTGAGGAGATGAGGTGAGGGTCCAGGCAGACCAAAGCATAGGGTCCTATGCAATTCCTAGGATACAGTACCCAAAAAGAGAGAGCTACATGGAGGGAGAACACCAGACATCTAAAAAAGGTGCCCCTTGACTGTTCAGCTGAGTATCAATCGGCATAAGTACAGTTTGTAAGAAAATTATTCAAGACTGGGTAAAGAAGCACCCAAAATTTTTAGAGGTAATAATACCCACTGCTCACACAGGTCTAGGAATAGTACCTGTTCCCTATAGCCAAACTGGAAAACCTCATGATTCATTTGGGGATTGAATGAAGAAGGCCAGAAAGGGTTGTATCAGTAGTGAGAAATATTTAGCCCTAGATTGAGAACAGCTCTCATCCCACTTAATAAATCTTAAGGCAAGTCCTGAAATAGTGTAACAGTTTCCAAGTAATTGAGCTGCATTCTTGAACAAAGCTCAAGAATATTTATTTACTTATTGTTAATTTTTTTTAGAGACAGCTTCTTGCTCTGTCATCCAAGCTGGAATGCAGTGGTGCAATCATAGCTCATTGTAATCTCAAACTCCTGGGCTCAAGCAATCCTCCTGCCTCAGCCTCCTGAGTAACTAGGACAACAGGCACACGCCACCAGACCTGGCTAATTTTTTTTTTTTTTTTAGAGATGGGATCTTGCTATGTTGCCCAGGCTGGTCTCAAACTCCTGGGCTCAAGCGATCCTCCTACCTCAGCTTCC
>NW_012134969.1:12834342-12835217 GCF_000956105.1 Propithecus coquereli | reverse complement strand
CTAGGATACAGTACCCAAAAAGAGAGAGCTACATGGAGGGAGAACACCAGACATCTAAAAAAGGTGCCCCTTGACTGTTCAGCTGAGTATCAATCAGCATTAAATACAGTTTGTAAGAAAATTATTCAAGACTGGGGAAAGATGCACCCCAAATTTTTAGAGGTAATAATACCCAGTGCTCACACAGGTCTAGGAATAGTACCTGTTCCCTATAGCCAAACTGGAAAACCTCATAATTCATTTGGGGATTGAATGAAGAAGGCCAGAAAGGTTTGCATCAGTAGTGAGAAATATTTAGCCCTAGATTGAGAACAGCTCTCATCCCACCTAATAAATCTTAAGGCAAGTCCTGAAATAGTGTAACAGTTTCCAAGTAATTGAGCTGCATTTTTGAACAAAGCTCAAGAATATTTATGTACTTATTGTTAATTTTTTTAGAGACAGGTTCTTGCTCTGTCATCCAAGCTGGAGTGCAGTGGTGCAATCATAGCTCCTTGTAACCTCAAACTCCTGGGCTCAAGCAATCCTCCTGCCTCAGCCTCCTGAGTAACTAGGACAACAGGCACATGCCACCAGACCTGGCTAATTTTTTTTTTTAGAGATGGGGTCTTGCTATGTTGCCCAGTCTGGTCTCAAACTCCTGGGCTCAAGCGATCCTCCTACCTCAGCTTCCTAAAGCACTGGGGTTACAAGCATGAGGCACCATGCCCAGCCCTCAAGAATATTTATAAGAATACAACGTATCCTTTAACTAACAAGACAAAATTTACAACATCTGCAATCCAATCAAAGATTACCGGGCATGCAAACAAGCAAGAAAATGCAATCCATAATGAGGGAAAATATCAGTCAATCAAAAATTACCCAGAATTTAT
>NW_012134969.1:12795373-12824082 GCF_000956105.1 Propithecus coquereli | reverse complement strand
TAAGATAAGAAACAAGGCAAGGATGTCTGCTCTTTCTGTTTCTATTCAACAATTTACTGGAGGTCCTAGAAGAGAAGGGATAACCTTTTCAATGAATTGTTCTGAAGATTTGGATATCTGTATGCAAAAATATAAATTTCAAATCATACTTTAGACCATATAAAAAATTAACTCAAAATAGATCATAATCTTGCATGTAAAACTAAAAACCATAAAGCTTCTAGGACAAAACACAAGGAAAAACCTTTGTGACCTTGGGTTAGGCAAAGATATCTTAGATACCAAAAGCGTGGTCCATGAAAGAAGTTGATAAGTTGGATTGGGAGTCTCTGTTAAAAGAGAGAAAAGTCAAACCACAGATTGGGAGAAAATACTTACAAAGCATCTATCTGATCAAGAATGTATACTCGGTGCATAAACTCAATATCTCAATAATAAAATTTTAACCCCAAGGAGAAAATAAGAAAAATATTTGAATGGACACTTCACGCACACAAAAGACATATGAATGATAAACAAGCATATGAATAGATGCTCAACACCATTCGTGGTTAGGGAAACATAAATTAAAACCACAATAAGATACCACTATACATCTATTAAAATGGCTAAAATTAAAAAGGCTGACCATGGCAAATGTTGGAAAAGATGTGTAGGACTAGAATTCTTATATGTTTCTAGCTGAAATGCAAAATGGTACAAAGATTTTGGAAAACACATTGGAAGCTTTTAAAAAAGTTAAGTATACACCAACTATATGATCCAGCCTCTCTTCACTCATACATATTTACCTAAGAGAAAACAAAGCATATGTTTATACAGAGACTTGTACACAAATATATTACAAATAAAAGCAGCTCTATTTATAATAGCCCCAAACTGGAAACAATGCAAATGCCCATCAATAAGTAAACGAATATAGAAAAAAAGGTGGTATATCCACATAATGGAATACTAATCAGTAACAGAAAAGAATGAAGTATTGATAGATGCAGCAACAAGGACGAATCTCAAAATAAGTGTTCTGAATGGCAGAAGCAGACAAAGAGAGTACATATTGTATGATTCCATTTATATAAATCTCAAGAAAAAGAAAATTAGTGTATATTAAATCCATTACCTGGAGAGACCTGGCAGGGGGAGGAACAGGAGTCAAGGCCAGGAGGAAATCTTGGAGAGTGAACGATTCATCCATTATCTTGATCCATAAGGATGGTTTCATAGGGCTGTATGTATGTCAAAACTTATCAAATTTTATACCTCAAATATATTCAATCTATTTTAAGTCAATTATACCTCAATAGAAAAGAGTATTTTGTATGTCACTATAGTTTGTGTCCCAAAATAGAAATAAACCTTGAATGAGCTAAATAACCTCTTTCAAAATCACCTCCTTAGATACAGAAATAAATGTCCAGTTACCTTTTTTCAGGGATAACAGAGGTAACGTGTTCGAAATACATTACCTTTGGAAACAGTGCTTAGGTCCTAGGAGTCTTTGGAAGTTGAATTATTTTTGCTGCTGTGATAATTACTTTGGGTACAATAAGTACTTAAAGGATATCAGCGTTGAGACTTACTCTCAATTAGCTGAACCTGTCATTGGTGAATTAATCGGATTCTACGTAGTTTAATTAAATTACCTATCTCAAGAGCACACTGGGAGTGAGAATTGCAGTGTGGAACTTGCCAACTGCACCCTTGAAGAGCCAATTGGCCCCTCTAGGAGAAAGGAGCAGTTTTCACTCAATGGAACCATCCTGGATTGTTCTGGAAAGATGTCAAGAAGTCATAAATTACATTGCCAAAATGAATAAATAAATAGTACATAATCCACTTGTATGAACAAACTTGTGGGAAAGTACCTCATTTTATGATTTGAATAAAAACCTGTCCCAGGCAAGTTGACAGTGTCCAGCACTCCATGGTCATGCGTGTCCAGAGGCTTCATTTATGTTTCTGTCCAAGAATAAAAGGAATGAGTTGAAAGGAGGTTAAAATTTAAGGTAACTAAAGAGATCCTTAGTTCATTTATTCAACAGTTACACTCAGTATAATTATTTGTTAAATGACTATCCCCTAAAATGTAACCTCTTTCATGAATGGAATATATTTTTATTTTATGCAGGTTACCAACCCAGAGCCTGGCATAGTGGATGGAATAATAATTATAATATCTAACACTTGAGTAGCACTCATTATGTTCTATGTGCTTTTCCAAGGACCTTCTATGTGATAATGTCATTCCCCTCAACCATACCATGAAGTTGATACTATTATTAATGCCCCTTTACAGATGAGAAAACAGGCATAAAGAATTTAAGAATTGGTTAATGAATGAGTATTTGGCACACCTCGAAGGTGGCAAGCAACGTGCAGAAATTGGGTATGTCAGGTGGCACACTACCCAACCTCGAGAGGATTCTAGTCTGGTGGACTCTCCTCTAGCAGATTTAGAAACCCAGTGCTATGAGAGCTTCCTTAAGGCATCACTGTAGCTTGTTCAGACATATGTCCAGCAGAGGAGGAATGGAGTGTATGTTCAAAAACACTTTTTTGAAGTAGAAAGACCCATGCCAAAATGGGAGATATCAAATCTGAGGTCCAGTTTGAGAAAAATGTGGATAGGGAAGAGTTAAAATGCAAGTTGTAAAGGGAAAATGACGAGGAGCTGAAATAGAGTATCCCAGAGATTTGTTGTTGTTGTTGGTTTTGGGGAAGGAATGCATGGAGATACATGGAGAGAATGAACTGAACTTCTTCCCACCATGGAAATGAGACATGCTGCCCTCAGGAGCCAGTGAATAACTAGCATTAGAGAGACAAGTTCTTTTGATACTCAGGAACTAGTATGACATAAATGATGCTTTGGGGTTTAGGGAAGTTGTTCAGATTTTCTCTGTGCTGCCCCCAAAAGGTGGAGTCATTCTGAATAATAACTGAGAGTCTGCCACACAAGTGTGCACATGCACACAAACACACACACACACACACACACACACACACACACACACACACAAATGCACATTTACCAGTGCTGTTAGTGTGATTTGATTTAGGGAACAGTAAAAGTGATGGGGGAATTAGTGCAGCACATGTTGAACAATGTCCTGGTTCAGACCGTCTTTGTGTGGCCTCAGTACCAAGTATTTTGTAATACTTGGCCAAAATTCCTAAAGCCAATAAGGTGAGGGTACTGAGGCATGGGTTGCAGCAGAGGTGCTAGTGGTAAGAATAAAAGCCATAGTCGGCTGCACTTTTTGCTTCTCCTGGGGCTGTGGGGCCCAGACACAATCGACATGGTAAATGTTGGGGATCAAACTGAATGCAACAAGAGAAACAGGAGACAACTTTGGACTTCATCTCATAGCTATGGGAAGTCAATGGTGACGCAAATAATATTACCAACTTGTTTTGCTTTGTTTTGTTTTTAGGAAGAACACAATTAAAAGACAGGTTTTCATATCTATATTGTCACAATCTGCTCTAAAATATTTTTTACCAGTTTTCTTCTAATATTTTTGCTAATTTCCATAATTTCCCAAAGAATTAGTACTTATTCCAATTCCACATATTGTCTTAGTCCATTTGTGCTGCTATAACAAAACACCTTAGACTGGGTAGTTTATTTATTTATTTATTTTTAATTCAGGATATCACGGGGGTACAAACATTTTGGTTACATGAAATGCTTTTGCATTGCCCAAGGCAGGGCTACAAGCATGTTCTTCCCCCATACAGTGTGCCCCATTTCCATTAGCTGTGGGTTTATCCTCCTACCTTTCACCCCCACCTCCCCACCCCCCGACCTGACCAGCACCCAG
This sequence comes from Propithecus coquereli, assembly GCF_000956105.1. Lineage (NCBI taxonomy): Eukaryota > Metazoa > Chordata > Mammalia > Primates > Indriidae > Propithecus > Propithecus coquereli. The sequence continues at coordinate 12,820,258 of NW_012134969.1, read as the reverse complement.
TGAGTGTTACCACCATGTGAGCAACTTAGTATTGATCAGTTAGTAAAGACTGGGTAATTTATAAAAAACAGAAATCTATTTCTCATAGTTCTGGGGCTAGAAAGTACAAGGCACTGGGAATGATGTCTGGTGAAGGCTGCTCTATGCTTCTAAGATGGCGCCTTGTTGTTGTGTCCTCATGTAGAGGACAGTGGGGAGGACAAAGAGGTGTTCCCTTCAACCTCCAGTCCTTTTTTAAGAATACTAATCCCACTCATGAGAGTGAAGCCCTCATGACTTAATCACTTCCCAAAGGCCACATCTCTTAATACTGTTGTATCGGAGACTAAGTTTCAACATGAATTTTGGAGGGAACACCATCATTTAAGCCATAGCATTCTGTCCCCGGACCTGCAAAATTCATGTCCTCCTCACATATAAAATACATTCCTTCCATCCCAATAGCTTCAAAAAGTCTTAACTCATTCTAGCATCAACTTTAAAGTTTAAGTGCAAAGTCTCATTGAAATATCATCTAAATCAGATATGGGTGAGACCGAAGGTATGATTCATCCTGAGACAAATTCCCTTCCAGCTATGAACCTGTGAAATCAAACAAGTTATGTGCTTCCAAAATATAATGGTGGCACAGGCATAGGATAAACATTTCTATTCCAAAAGGGAGAAATACACAAGAAGAAAAGGGTAACAGTTCCCAAGTAGTCTAAAACCCAACAGGGCAAACAACATTAAATGTTAAGGCTTAAAATACCTTCTTTGTCCCACCGTGCAGACACACTGGGGTACAAGTTATGTCCCCAAGGCTCCAGCGGACCCTGCCCACATGGGTTTGCTGAGCACAGCCCATGCTATAGCTCTCACAGGGTGGCATTAGATGCCTGTGGTTCTCCTAGGCTGGCATTGCACACTGATTATTCTATAGGTTTGGGGTCTTGAGGGTGACTCTGCCTCCATAGCTCTCCTAGGTATTGCTAGGGGCTCTCTGTAGTGGCCCTGGGGTCACCCAGGGCTATGATGGACATTCCCTTAATGGGGGCTTTCTGTGGTGGCTCCATCCTTGCAGCAGCTCACGGCCTGGGCCCCAAGGCCCTCTGAGGCATCCTTTGAAATCTGGGTGGAGATAGCCATGTCTCCACAGCTCTCACACTGTGCACACCTGCAAAGTTAGTAGCCCATAAACACTGCCAAGGTTTAAGCCTGTATTTTCTGGAGCGGCAGCCCAAGCTGTAACTGGGCCCACTTGAGCCACAGCTGGGTGGCTAAGGAGTGCTGCCCTGGAATTCAGGGAACAGAGGCTTGAGAATCCCCTGAGCAGCGAGCTCTGAGGTCCTACAGGTGCCCTAGGCCCCTCTTTTGAAATCCTTCTGCCCTCAGGGGCCTAGCATTCTGGGCCTGTGATGGGAATGGCAGCCTGGAAAATCTCCAAAAAGCCTTCAGGGTCATTTTTCCGCTGTCTTAATGAATAGCATCTGGCTTTTGCCTAGCCATAATGATGTCCTCATCAAACGTAGCTTGGCCACACCCTTGCTCTTCTCTTCCAAACTCACCTTGTCATTCTTTACACAGCCAGGCTGAGAATTTTCCAACTCTTTTTCTTCTCTTTTGATTATAAATTCTTCTTTTAATATGTTTCTCTTTTCTTGAGTTTCACTGTAAGCAGTTAAGAAAAGACATGCAGCACCCTGAACACTTAGAGATTTCTTCTGCCAAATATCCGAGCTCATTGCTCTTAAGTTTTGACTTCTATGAAGCATTAGGACGCAGACACAATGCAGCCAAGTTCTTTTCCTTTCCTCTTGCTTCCAATCAGATATTCCTCATTTTCATCTAAGACCTCATCAGAATGGGCTTTACTGTCCATATTTTACCATCTTTGTAATCATGAACACTGAGATAATCTCTAAGATTCAGGCTCCGTCTACAGCTCTCCTGTTCTTCTGAGCCCTCAGCAGAATCGCCCTTAACACTCTGTTCATGGCAATCTAGGCTTTTTCTAGCCTCCACCCCCAGACTTTTCTGGCCTCCCCTCATTTCCCAGTTCTAAAACCACTTCATATTTTTAGGTATTTATTAAAGCAACATCCCACGTTGTAGCAATTTCTGTCTTAGTCTGTATGTGCTACTATTATAAAATACTTTAGACTGGGTAATTTATAAAACACAGAAATTTATTTCGTATAGTTCTGGAGTCTGGGAAGTCCAAGATCAAAGTGCTGGCAGTTTCCCTGTCTGGTGAGGGCTACTCTCTGCCCCCAAGATGGTGTCTTATTGCTGTGCCCTCACATGGGGAAAGTGGAAGGGCAAGAGAGCATGCCTTCACCTTCAAGCCCTTTTATAAGGTGCTGACCCCATTCATGTGTGCAGAACCTTTGTAATTTAATCATATCCCAAAGGCCACATCTCTTATACTGTCGCATTGGGGGTTAAGTTTAAACATGAATTCTAAAGAGGACAGCATCATTCAAACCATAGCACACATGCTCAAAGTTATCCCCAAAGATGTGTTATGTAAGCTCCAATGATAAAGACAAGAGACTATAATGATTTCAGGCATTTGAAATTGCCAAGAAATACTTAATAGGAATATTGAGAAATAAGGAAGAAATACACTGCTTCTCCTGTAGCTCACAGGCAATATATCCTCATTATGAAGGAGAAAAAAGAAAACGAATACCTGCATAATCAGCAGGAAAGAAGAAATCACAAACTGCACTCAGCTGGGACAGACTGCAAGATTACCCTGCATTTGCACCCAAAAATTCGCACACACCAGAGATGCTCATCTGAGCTGATAATATGATAATAAACTAGAGCTGTTTTAACTATTTTCTTTTCTGTTTTCTCTAAGACAGTTTTCCTCCTAGCAAGAGAATACCTTCCCCATTTCACCAAACTCACCGTTTGGAGGTCACTGCTGTCTTCCTCAGCACTGCCAAATCCGATACATTTTTCTAGTTCTCACCTTAAGCGACCTGAAAAGGAAATGGAAGTAGTTTATCATGTTTTTGTACAATAGTGTAGCCATACAAATAATCCAGGATATCCATTCGTTGAGGGGGGAGACATGGTGAGTTTGTCATCCAAATGAAAACATATCTGAAAATTTTTAGAGAACTCTTAGGTGTCCAAGAATACATCCTTTGGTCTCATGGGGCTGGAAACTCCAGCCTATAAACATTGCATTACAACAAGCTTCTTGTCTTTTCAATGCACTTTCATGACAGGAGATAAGTCCAAGAGTGGCAAATGGTTTTAGACTCATTACCATTTAGTTTTACTTCCAGATGACATTGTGTATCCTACCTCATCAGTAAGCTCCTTCCAGATATCCCTGCCATATACCTTACTTCTTGAAATTAATTCTTCTTGGGTCCCTCAATCCTACCTAGTATTCTTTTATCCTCTCCTGGCCTCTGCCTGGAAGGCACAGTGTTTGACTCTTCTCTCCGTGTGACACAAATTCTCATTAATTTCAGCCTTCTACTCTTTTTTGGTACTATTTCTTAGTTGTTTTGTTAAATATATTTTGACTTCTGTCCATCAACTGCATTTGTTTAGCCTAAGTCTCCCTTATCAACAATTAGAAATTTTGGTTAAAATGTCTGTAAATCATATGGCCCATATGCACAGAGGTGAACTTGTGATTAGCACCCTCTGGTGCATAAAAGAGAAAATACTGCTTTAAAAAATCATGAATTACAGCTTTGAGAAAATGCTAGAAAACTTAGCTATTGGTCCTTAATCTAATTCTGCTAATTAATTAAAATATATTACCTCAATTTCTGACATGGTAAGTAACATACTCAAGGAATAAAAGAAAGATTGTTGTTTATCTTACTTGTACACTGTAAGTACCAGAATCTTGGCTATGGTGATTTGTTGGATTCTGGTCATTCAGATATCTACTGATAACAACACCAAAAGGCGGATGTTTTTAACCTGGGTGTTCTTAAAGATAATAAAAAACTTAGTTTCAGATTATTGCCCTCCCACCATGAAAACCATGAAATGAGATCCATTTTCAAATGCATTCCTTCTACCACCATTTATTAAGCAAAAGCGCCAAGTATATGCTTAATAAATATCCCTAAATATTAATGTAGTGAGGTTCCAAATGTTGAAAGAGGAACTCCTGGCTTTCCAGGAGCTTATAGCATAAAAAAGTAGTAGACAAGGCAAGAGAAATCACATACTTATGGATTTACCCTCACAGAAACACACACATACACATTTACTGTATGCCAGTTAGTATTCCAGATACTTTTAAAATATTTTTTAAAGTCTCATAACAATCCTGCAAGGTAGTTACTATTATCTTCATTTTATCAAAGAAGAAACTGAACTTCAGAAAGGTAAAGTGGTTTGTGCAAGGTCATACCTTGCGGAAGAGTGGAAGAGTTGAGATTTGAACCCAGAGAGTCTAGCTCCAGAGTGCTTGCCACACAAGAGACTTGGGCTAAATTTCCCAAAAATGTCTTTCACAGAAAAAGTTCAATGGGACAAGTAATTTTAAGAAACATTTTATACTCTCTCCTCTCTTTAGGAAATTCATGATACATATTAGCATATTAAGAAGTCCAACTATAAAGAAATCTGTTTAGCTTTATTTAAACCAAATATCCAAATGCATTTAATTTTAAGTTATGAAGTCCTCTCAGAAACTAAGATAATAATCACAACTAATATTTTCTAAGTGTCTTCCATGTGCCAGGAGCTGATAAGCATCATACCACACCAGTCAAAGGCATAATCTGTGTATCCAGAATGCCTTGGGGTTCAAACGCCAACTCTAACACACTATTAGATAGTTTAGGTTAGGCCTGTTGTGCTAACAAATAAATCCTGAAATCTCAATAGCCTGACTCAGTGAGAAATTATTACTCATTTATGCAAAGTGCAACGTAGATCTGTCTGACAAGGAGGTTGTGCTGCCAGTTCTCCTCCAAACAATGGCCTGAGCTCCAGGTTTTATTTTTAATCTTGCATCATTGACAAACGACCTCAAGGCTGCCACAGAAAGGGAAAGAGGGAATCAGACAGTTTGTGAGCATGTTATCACCAGCCTTGGAAATAACATACATCATTTCTGCCCACATTTCATTAGACTGAAATCGGTCATATAGTCCCTACCTAACCACAGCTTGGGCTAGGATATGTAGCCTTCCAGTGTACTCAGGAAAGTGGTCATTGGTTTCAGTGAACACGTAACATTGTCTCTGACACAACCTTGCTAGTCATGTGACCTTGAGCAAGTTACTGAACTCTGTGCCTCAGTTTCCTTGTCTATAAAATGGGGATGTTATCTCACTGTATCACTGTAAGGGTTAAATGAGTTACTAACTTTAATCACTAGAATTGCATATTAACTCTGGGTTTTTGATTCATGTGTGCAATCATATATAACCCTAAATCTAAAAGGAATATTACTATCTCCATTTTTGGAGATGAGGAAAGAGCCGCATAGAGACTAGGTGACTTGCCTACAATTACTCAGTTGCTATATTAGGCAGAGTTCTTCAGAAAAACAAAACCAATAGGATATGTGTATATTCAGAAAGGGATTTATTGTAAGGAATTGGTTCTTGCTTTCATAGAGACCGGCAAGTTCAAATCTGCACTGTGGATCAGGCTGGAGACCCAGGAGAACTGACGGTGCAAGGTCAGCAGACAGAGAATCCCCTCTTACTCAGGGTAGGGGTGGGGATTGGTCTTTCTGTTCTACTCAAGACTTCACCTGATTGGATGAGGCCCACCACATTATGGAGGTCAAACTTTACCAATTAAAATGTTAATCTCATCCAAAAACCCTTGTGCAAACACCCATAATACTATTGATCAAATATCTGGTACTTCGTGGCCCTGTCAATTTGATAAATAAAATTAACCATTACAGTTGCCAAGTGTCCACGCTTTCAGATCTTTCTTGAATCTTCTGATGCACTCATAGTTTTAAGGGGCCTGTTGATCCACACAGAACCTGATCTTTAGATAAACAATTCTTTCATCCATTCAGCAATTTTTTCTCAATCACTTATACTTTTTAGAGCACAGGATAAAGAAGGACCAATAAAATGAACCCAGCTCCTGCCCTCATGAAATGTATAAATACTAGGAAAGTCAACTACTCGTACATTTGTGAACCCCAAATTGACCATGCTGGTGTGCCATCAGCCCACCCCTCCCTGCTCTCACACACACATACACTGTCACATTCCAGTGTGGCTATTGCTTCCTATAAAATGCCTAAGATATTCCCTAACATCCCCAACGCTTCAAATGCCACGTGAAACATCAGAAAAGAAGGCATTTGGTCCATTCTTGGAGGAAGCAAGATTGGTTTCCATGTACCTGTTCAAGGCTGAAAGGTCACATCCTGTCCTCATCATTGCTTGATACAACCAAAAATTTCCTAAATTGAGCATGTTTAAAAACTGGAAATTCTAAAGGTCTATAGGTTATTTGGCACCAGGTGATTCAGCAAGATCACAAATATCTCTAATTGGCATTTAGTACCTTAAACTAGTTTTTATTCCTAGAGCCATGCAGCACCCAGCAGTGTATGAAATGAATTATGTCTTCACCCTGGGAAGCAAGTGAGAGACACAGTGAAGTTGTTTTCAACCTAAACTTTGCAACTGAATAAGCAATTGGATCTAACAAAAACCCATGCCAAAAATATGGTTGCATCATCATCTTTGACTTAAACCCCTATCTTACGGAAAAGGAGAATGTTGTCCAACTTGATTTATAAGAAAAATATATTTAATAAATATAGTTGATTTAAGATCAATTAACATTACTTCACATCTATAGTGGAACTGTAATCATATCTTCAAGTTTAAAGATTAAGACACATCACCTAATGCATAGTTCGAATTATTAATTTATTTGTGTGAAAATTTTACAAATGAAGAAAAATAGTATTACATGTGGTTTCACATTTAATGAAGTGCTATTACTGAAAAGAAAAAAATATATACATGAAATGAGACTGTCCCAGAAAATCCAAAAAAGTCTATTACTATAGTCTGTTCTAGGCACTTAACAGTGTCTCAACTCATTTTGAGATTAGTTTTAAAAATTAATGATTCATGAAAATATTTAAGAGGACTAATAAGTGTTGTGAAAGAATCCAATTCAATAAACATTTATTGACCACTTAACTACAAGTCAGTTACTAAGAAGGATGTAAAAACAGGTGAATAGACCTCAAGCCGTTTATAATTGAGCAAAAGAAATGCAAGACATACTCAAACAATCGCAACACAAGGCAGATTATAAGTGCCATTGGAGGTCTCCCCAATTTAAGCAATTATCTTCTCTGGTAGATTTGGGGAACCAGGCTTGCTGCTGCTTTTACAATTCTCAACATTCAGATAAACCACAGGTCAGGAAAGTCCTGAGTGAAACAGAGATTTATGCTTATTAAAGAGTTTAGCAGAGAATGTTCCAATGGTAGATTCAGAGTACAACACTTCGGTGACGTTGCTCTTGTGCCTAAGTCCCCAGAGCTGGGTTTCATGTCACTGTTTAAGCTCATTTGATAAACTACTCCCTCCCCCATTTTCCGTCTACACTGGTGTGGGCTCCCTATCCCAAATGATCATCCAAAATTGTTACCATTTTGCACTCTGCCTATTAATTATCAACGGGCAAAAGGTTATGAGACTAAGACATGCAGGCATTTGTAATTGTGAGGGTGAGCACATAAGTTTAGAGTTGATGGGCTTTGCTGCATCTACATCAGAGCTGAATGTAAATGCAATGCTGGCCTTCCTTATTCAGCATGGGCCGGAGGATAAGTGTGTGCAAAATGTCTTGTGAATTTAGCAAAGAGAAACAACAGAAAGGTCTCATGAAGCAGACGGCATTTGAAATGGTGTTGAAAAGCTAGTAGGATTTTGGCAAGGAGATGTTGGAGGAGAGAATTTTAGGCAGAGAGAAAAAGGGCCCGCAAAGGATCAGTAGCAGGGAAACATGACCAGGGAATTGTGAACAGACTAAGACCAAATAAAATATAGAAAGCAAAGAGTGGTAATGACAAAGAACAAAAACCTAGAAATGTTGATTAGAGCCCCATTCTACAGGGCTTTATGCTCAATTTGAGGGCTTTTTTTTTGATACTCAATTTTGTATGAAATGGATGAATTTTAGTCCATAAACTACTGTGTGTAAAAAATATAGCTTCCTTTACTTTCAATTACTCAATTTCTATTTTGAGCCATACTCTGCTGCACTGGCAGGAGATTTTAACCTCAGTTTTTCTGTTTCTCCCATTTTCTTACCTTGAGAGGTTGAGTAGATGGTTTGCATCATGCCAAGACGTTGGGAAGGTATTGGGCCACTGGATCCTTGAGTCTTCTGTCCACTTTACTGAAAAGTTGTTGTTTTCCCAGGGTGCCAGTGTCTAAGGTTCTTTCTACACAGCTGATTATGGTTCTCTCTAATATAATATGTGGTCACACCCTGCACCTCACATTCTCAGTTGTTATTCTGGGAAGCACAGGTTCCCACTGTCTAGAACATCACAAACTCCTTTAAGATCTTCTCATCCACTGGTAATGCTGCTTGGGAAATGATGCATAGCCCTAACCACCTACCATCGCCAGTTTCACCACCTCCACCACTACCACCGCCACCATCCCCGCCACCTCCATCACCGCTCTCATCCCTCCTGTCAGGGTAGAATTCCTCTTTAGTCTGGAACAACATTTAGTCTTGCAAGTTTTTGACTAAGAAATTTTTTAATCTCTCTTTTTCTCTATGCTCTGGGGCTTAGGCTTTTGGAAACTAAATTTAGGAAGACTCCCTGATTAGTTCTGTTTTCAGTTACATCTCATCCCTTCCCTGAGACAATAAGCAGAGGGCTGACTAACCGACGGAATGAGGAGGAGGGGAAATCAAGGAAAAGAAAACAATTATTTAATATATCAAAATGCTGTTCAATTAAATATATATGCAAATGAGGATGTGGGGTTCATTCTAGGTTTAGAAAGTGCTATAATAATCAATCTGGAAGGAGAGCACATGGGGCTTGCAGGAGGTAGAAAGTGAAATGGAGAGACAAAATTATGATAACAACTCACAATGAATCAGGCCAGGGGCAGTGAGAATGAAAAAGAGAAGAAAAATATGAGAGACTCCAAAAAAGCAAACCCAGCGAGACTTAGCCAATGATTTGATGATTTTGAATTTCCAAACATTTTCAGGAAATTCTCATCTAGTGGTCATAGTCACATCTTAAACTGAGTATGGTCAAAAAGGAATTAATTTTTTCTCTCATGAATAAGCTCTTCCACTTCCTGATTCTTTTCTTCTTTGAAGATGGCATCATTATTCTCCCAGCCTCCTGTTATAATAGTGCCTCCTCCTTTTTCCTCTAAGTGAAGTATCACAAGAATGGAAAAACAAACACCACACGCACTCACCATTAAATTGGTACTAATCGATCAAAACTTATGTGGACATATGGAAATAACATTCATCAGGTGACAGGTGGGGGTGGAGGGGGGATGGGTAAATTCACACCTAATGTGTGCGGTGTGCTCTGTCTGGGGGATGGGCATTCCTGTAGCTCTGACTCGGGCAGTACAAAGGCAATTCATGTAACCAAAGCATTTGTACCCCCATAATATTCTGAAATTTAAAAAGAAATTGGAGATGTAAAAGTTACTGGAGGTACTCCTAAGACTGACTTCAGCAAGGTATTAGGGTACAGGGACACATTACAAGAAATTCAAACCTGCAAAGATGGTGTGCGGACCCTCCTCCAGACAATGTGTTGTGAACAGGTGGGGAAAATGAGGTTAAAAAGCTGAGAAGGAATGACACAGTGAGGAAGATAAAAGAACAACTCCAACTCATCTACAATTCCTTGGATTTGGGTTAAATTAGTCCCTAATTTAATTATGGCTTCTGGATCTTTGTGGACTTTGCTAACTGCCTAGAATGCACTTTCTTCTATCGCTCCCTCCTTAGTAGTGTTAAACACCAGTTTTCTCATTTGTAAACTGAAGCTAATAACACCCACCTTAAATGTTATGAGGAAAATAAATCAGGTTGTGAAAGGGCCTACATTAGTGCCTATAACATAATATGTGTGTGTGTGTGTGTGTGTATATATATATAGTAGTATTTTACTGAGAGTTGTATTAAGCAGAAAAATATAATCTACATAAAACTACTACGAGGCAATAGGAAAGTACTTATTAATGTGTTCAACATTGGCGAGGCAATGGCTCATGCTAGCATTAGGTTGCTTATACTCCAGGGAGGAAAAGACCAGCCTAAAACAGAGCCTCTGCTAAGGCAGAGAGAGTGAGAAATGGACCGAAGGAAGTGACAGCTCACAGGGGTACTTATGAGTGAGTGGTGGGTGGGTGCAGGGGTAGCTCCTCCCTCATCCCCATCGGTCCTTCAGAGCACCTCAAATAAGCCTACATTGTAAGTGAAAACTTACAATGTGTGTCTTGTTCTTCCAAAAATTGGAAGGATCTGCTTTCTCAAAAGGTTTTGGGAGCAAGAGGAAGGAATACAGGTGGTATAGCTCTTCTACTCAGCTGAGTGACCTTGGACCAGTCATATAACTCCATCAGTTCTTAGTTTCCTTCTCTATAAAAACAAAAGGATTCGACTAGATTTGTGTACTCCATAGTGTTCTCCACGTCGCCCCCTGGGGGACATTTTGGCTACGTGCAGGGGAAGTTTTGGTTGTCTCAAGGACTGGGCCAGTGCTAATGGCATTTAGCAGGTATGGACGGGACGCTGGAAGTCCTGCAATGCTTCGCATAGTTTGGCACAACCAAGAATCGTCCTCCACCCTGCGCAGCTTTCTAAAGTCCCTCTGACACACTGAGGCAGGTGAAAACCCTTGTTATAATTAATAAGCCTAGACCCTAACTCTGTTTCACACAAGAAAGCAAAGCATTTTTTGCACAGTTTTAATGTGTACTGGTCCTACTAGTTTGTATTCTAATATCCACCTGTCCCTATTCTCTTACATTTTTCTTTTTGCTTGTACAAAATGGCTCCTGACCTTCTTTCAAATCTAAACTTATTCACTATAAGTAGCACAAGCCTCTGGCTAATTCAACGTATCTTCTAGACTGCAGTATGCAACCTGTGAATTTATGTATTGAATATATAACCATAAATTATTCTCATTTTATTTATCACTTATAGTTAGGCCCCTTTTAGTTATGTGTATATTACTTATTGCATGGATTTTATTTTAGAGTAGATCACAGAGACAAGGGTGTTACAAAATATTTGTTATAAAAATGCTCTTGAGCCTAAAAGTTTGAAAGCATTTATACTAAATGCTCTGATGTTTCTATCCGCTCTAAAATTCCAAGACTTACCATTTTTCCACATTATCTTCTGCTGAGAGCAAACTACAGAAAAAATAGGATATTTTTCTTGTCGTAACACTCTACAGCAGGGGTCTCCCACCTGTGGTGAGTTGTATGATTATTTCATTATATATTACAATGCAGTAATAATATAAATAAAGTGCACAATAAATGTAATGAACTTGAATCATCCCCAAGCCATCCCCCACTCCCTGGTCCGTGGAAAAGTTGTCTTCCGTGAAAACAGTCCCTGGTGTCAAAAAGGTTGGGGACCACTGCTCTGCAGCATACTCTACTTAACTTGAATGTGCTTTTAAGCAATGATGGTGATGTGGGAGATGACCTGTTGCCCCCCAAACAGCCATCCAATACTGGAATAATCTGAGTAAATTACAACGAATAATGAAAACTAAGCTGAGCCACATCCATATCTGCTAACGATTTCTTTACACTTTAGCAGGACTCACGCAGGGCATTTCAATTATGCTGATTTTCAATGATCTATGAAGATTATTCTCTTGTTAATAGTTCTCTGAACCTCACGCCTGCCTGGTTCACTTTGCCTCGGCAAGCTTCTACCTTTTGTTCCCGTTGAAAGATTCTTTTTCATTTGTTTTGCCATCAAAAGAGAAAAGTGAAACTATTTTTCAAGAAACACAGAAACTTTTGATAGAGCTGAAATGGCATGTCAAATAAAGACAGCTGAAATAACTTGTGTTTGGTTACTGTCTTTATTTCTCAAGAAAAATAATCACCACCTGGGAGTTGTATGCAATTCTGCAGCATTTGAACGATCTCAGTCATTTATTTTTGTTTCACTTCTGAAAAAAATAGCCATGGCAAAAAGTAGAGAAGAAATGCATATTTTAAAGAATGAATATTTCACTCCTTTTTTTCTGGCAAAAGAAAAGCTTCTTTATTTTTCAATAACCAGATTAAATTTCTATTTTACCCACCTCCACTTCCAACTGATGACACAATACTTAATTGACTCAATTCCAAGTGAATTTTGTCAAATTCCGTGACCTCTTAACCATTTTGTGTTTAAAAATTACTTTCAGGATTGTCTCCACCCCTTATCCTGCAGTGTGTAGCATTGGTAGGGAGGGGGTTGTCCACTTCTCTGTCTTGATCTGCTCTATAATGGCCTGTGCCAAAGCCACTGGCACTGGCACTGGCCGTGGGTATCTGCTGGGAAGTCACATCCCCCATCAGTCTGGCACTGTCTATAACACCATCCGAGGATGCATTGCCCAGCCATGATGCCATAACCACTTTTGGGTCCTTCCTGCTCTCAGTGTCTCATTCAAGCCACTCTTTACCATCAAAGAAAACATCTGACTGTTTTCTTTACACCATCGCAGTCAGAATTCAGATGGGGGTAACACTGGGACCCAACTACCTAGGTGCTGCACACAGCCATCTCTGTTCTATTGGGTTGTCTTGGCATACGGATGCTTCTATGAGAACAGGCACCTCCCAGGGCAAAAGGGCCCCCAAGGGTGGCACTCATCTTCTTGACTATTGAATCTCCAAATTTAGAGAGGGAGTAGGGTTCCTTCATCTCTTGCCCTTGCCCAGGACTTGGCCCATAGGAATAAAAGATGAGGCACACAGCTTCCCACACCAGGGTCTAACTCTCTTGCTTTATCTCCATGTATCTCTCTCTTCCACCTCCAAACTCTGTCAATACCTACCTAATTTTGATTGGCGAATGAGGAAAAATAATTCTCTCATTAACTATCTTCCCCAAAGTTTTCCTGTATTAAGTGATTTAGAACTTTTAAGAATTTTAACAACTTTGTTGATCCCTTTTTAGGGGTATGAAGTAAAATTATCTCTCTCATAGATTGCTTATGGAAGTTTGGATGGTACAAACTTTTGGCTTTAGGTTTCATGAGATTTAAACAGTAATTATGATCCTGTGAATCTGCCTTAGGAATATAATCATACACCTGAAAATATTTTGGCACAAAAATTCTAAGCACCACATTATTTATAATAGTAGCCCAAAATGAAGACCTTAAATGTCCAAAATACAAAGAAGTACAAAATTACAGAAATTTTCTGTGACGCAATAACATACAAGCATCAGAAATTGTGTTGAATAAGGGGATTAGTCATATACAGAAACACTTGTGATATAGAATGCTAAATTTAAAAGTATGGATAAAACATCAGGTTTCAAAGACTTGGTATTAAAAATGAATATAAAATAACTCATTGATAATTTTTATACCAGTTACATGTTAAAATGATAATATTTTGGATATCTCGGGTCAAATAAAATATATCAAAATTAATTTCACCTGTTTCTTTTCACATCTAGTAACCATGTTTCCTACAAGATTTAAAATTACACATGTGGCTCAAATTCTATTTCTATAGGACAGCGTAGCTCTAGAAACTGGTGTGAGCAGAAGGGTCAAGGAACCCTATTGTATTCTAATAATACAGATTTATGCACATAAAGTGAACCATCCCCAATACCAAGATGCTTTGAACAACTACTTCAGTCTCTCTTAAATGTGTTCTCTTTTCTAATTTTTCTATGCTCTTCTGAACACACAGAGTGAGGATTTCTGGTAGTTGTGAACCCCTCTTGACCTCATTACTTGAGCATTTGATGGCATTCCTTGTTGCTCCCCTATGAGAGGACACCCGTGCCCTGTCTCTCGGAGCTGGGCAGCAGCCATCCCAGGGGAGCTGCTCCTGAGGAACAGAGGACAACTGAGTCCATGGTGAGTAGGCAGAGCAATAGGAAATATTTTAAATACTAATATTAAATAGGGATGGCCTCTGAATAAAAACTAATACACGATTATATAAAACCAATTTACCTAATTCATTGTATGGTAATCACTCATGGCATTTTGTTCAGAAGATCTTAAAGCAAATGCCACAGATCTACAAATCTCCTTTAGAAGACAGCCTTGTCCCTCTACCTGAGGTGAGGTCGTGGACAGGAGACTCAGCCCTTATCTTCAGAGGGCTCTGGCTCTGGAGGACAGAGCTGGGAGAGGAGGCATTCCCTGAGAGGCAGGCACCCAGGTACCTGAGTCGTTCGGACTCAGACCTAGACTCAAGCCATTTGGGCGCAGTGGCAAGAGCAATACGTTGCTCAGCCAATGCTATTGTCTGGGGCTTTGATGAACTGATTTGCTGTTGCTGTTGTTTTTCTTAAGGGGAATTGTGCAAGTCAGCAAAACACAGAAAATAAACCTTCCTCTCTGAGCCTGACAGAACAAACACCGTGATTAAGAGCACATCAGTTCCACTGGCTGTTCTCTACCAACCAGCCAGCAATTCTGCTGTACTCCTTTTTTAAGGAGTGTACGTTTCTGCATTTTATCTGTTCTAAGGATTGCTGTTATCACTCAAAAGATGATCTACAAATTATTTGGGGGTTCTTTTCAGAAACAATGAGTTCACTTAATTTACAACAAAGTGAGAGTTGTAACTGTGTGATGGGAACGCATTAAATTTCTCAAAATTCCGCCTTTGCTAAATGACAACTTCACCATGTGCATTTGCCTTCCAGGTTTCTGCAGAGCTGTGTGTCTAACCAGATTAACGCAGTGCTTACCTGCTCTCTCCAAACTGCCTACGGGTAGAAAGACCTCAATCCTTCCAAAGCTCTGCTAAACTTGAACAACATTGCAACTGACTTGGTTTAGTCATCGCTTACTTTTTGTTGCACGGTCCTCTCTTCTGCACAGCTGCGTAGTTCTGCCCCAGATCACAGCAATAAAGATTCTTTGAAGCAGCGACCTCAGGTCCCCGTCCTGATGCCCCTTCTACCATTCACAAATTTCTAGGCAACACGTGCATCTGGGTTAATGGCTTTTCTTCTCTTGCCTCATCTAAGCCAGAGCTATCAGTGAGGGCCATGGGGGTTTGCACACACGGGGATTGAAAGAAAAAGCTCCATTTGTTTCCACAACAGGGAGATGATCAGAAGAGCAAGCTCTGCAGGTGTTAAAGGACGTATCTTCCATGCTGGTGTGAATGGGACTTTCACTTCACTGCACCAGCAGCAGCTCAGGAAACTCTACTACTGTCAGCTGAAAAGAAGTTTAAAGAAGAAACCAAACCAAATAGATCTTCACACTCCCTGGCAAACAGGCGGTTTCCCCAGGGTGATCTTTTGACAATTGTGACTATGCCGGTTTCAGTGTGACAAACTGTTTTCTGTTATGAGGACGGCTCAGGATACACACAGGCAAGTCGTCCCAGCACCCACTGCTATTGGAGAGTCCAGAGCAAGAAATGCATCTTGCTTAGGGATTTTCTCCACTTGGGCCCCTCAGTGTAGACCCCTAAAAACAGACTGACTTTCTGAGAAGTCTGTTCTATGCAAATTTAGAGGAAATGTCTTTCAGATCCTTTGGTCATACAAAGAAATAGGTTCCTCTGTCTTATCCCTGGCCTTACATCCAGGCAGCATGCACACCTGGCTTTCCTGAGGCTTTCCGTTGTAAATCATCTCCACTGGGCTTTCAAGGAAGGCTCTGTCTGCCTTCTAAGATTCATTTTCATCTAGTATTCCTCTTGTTCTGCCTTCTCCCTGGACACAAGGATTTACTTTGCCATGTGTTTGTTTGTTTGTCATATGTATTTATTTATTTTTTGAATGTATTTACTATTTATTTATTTATTTCAGAATATTACGGAGATACAAATGCTTTGGTTACATAAATTGCTTTTGTACTGCCTGAGTCAAAACTACAAGCATGCCCATCCCCCGGACAGTGCACGCCACACCTGTTAGGTATGAGCTTAGCCATCCTCTTATCCCCCCGCCCACCTGCTTGACACCTAATGAAAGTTACTGCTATATATGCACATAAGTTTTCATTGATTAGTGCCAATTTAATGGTGAGTACATGTGGTGTTTGTTTTTCTATTCTTGTGATACTTCACTTAGAAGAATGGGCTTGGCCAGGCGCAGTGGCTCATGCCTGTAATCCTAGCACTCTGGGAGGCTGAGACAGGCGGATCGTTTGAGCTCAGGAGTTCGTGTCCAGCCTGAGCAAGAGTGAGACCCCGTCTCTTCTAAAAAAATAGAAAGAAATTAGCTAGACAACTAAAAATATATAGAGACAAATTATCCGGGCATGGTGGCGCATGCCTGTAGTCCCAGCTACTTGGGAGGCTGAGGCTGTAAGATCGCTTGAGCCCAGGAGTTTGAGGTTGCTGTGAGCTGACGCCACGGCACTCGAGCTGGGGCGACAGAGTGACACTCTGTCTCAAAAAAAAAAAAAAAAAAAATGGAGAATGAGCTCCAGCTCCATCCAGGATAATACAAGAGGTATTAGTTCACCATTGATTTTTATGGCTGAGTAGAACTCCGTGGTATACATATACCACATTTTATTATTCTACTCATGTATCAATAGGCACTTGGGTTGTTTCCACTTCTTTGCAATTGTGAATTGTGCTGCTATAAATATTCCGGTGCACGTGTCTTTTTAATAAAATGTCCTTTTGTCCTTTGGGCAAATACCCAGCAGTGGGATTGCTGAATCAAATGGTAAGTCTACTTTTAGTTCTTTCTAGTACATGCTAGAGGTTGTACTAGTTTGTTGTCATATGTATTTAGTTCCTGCCTCACCTTTACCGCCCTCCACATTCAGGTTTTGTGCATTCAACTTTCCTATACCAGCCCTTTATCCCTAGTCAATAAGACCATACAAAAATTTACTTACGGAGTATTCACAGAGGAAACAAATAGAAAAGCACACGTAAGAATGTATATGCCATGGGACAGGGGTTATTTGGCTCACATTCAAATTTTAATATCAATTAACCTTCTAGGCAGGACTTTAACATCAATGGCTAATCATTTTAGAGGATTTCTTCAATAGCGAATACTGAAACATTCAGACAAAAAGAGATAGAGAAAATAACGATAAGTTTTGAATCCTGTTTCTCTGTGCCAGCTAGCCCATCTAAATGAAGTTTGATTGCATGCACATTTTTAAAATAACCCCAGCAAGTTCCAGTTTCAAACTAACCTAGAGTCCATGAAGTGGTGGTGTAATTAATCAACCACATAGCTGTAATTTGGAATCACTTCCTAAATTTTAGGATAGCTTGCATCCAAGGGCCAGATTAAATTGAAAGCTTGCTTGAGAATGTTTCAGTGAGGAAGGGCTGCTGCCAGAGTGGCTAGTGAGCCCCAGGGAAGGAAGCGTGGTCATAATCCCCCAATTCACAAGCAATTTCCTTCTCAAATTATACCCACAAATCTTTTAGCAATATTATTTTGCTTAATTAAATTGCTGTTCAAGTACATAAGCAAAAACAAGGATTTTCTGAAAAGTCATCATATAAGCAATTGATAAAATTGTAGTATGAATTTAAGACTAGATAAAAATAGTATATCAATGTTAAATTCTCTAAACTTGGCATCTGTACAGTGGTAATTTAAAAGAATATCCTTGACTTGAAGAGAGGAAGTAAATGTGGAAAATGTTAAAAATTATTAAAACTTGATAAAGGGAATATAGAAGTTCTGTGTATTAATACTGAAATTTTTCTGCATATTGAAAAGTTATTTTAAAATAAAAAGATTTGTTTAAAGCCCCAGGTGATTCTAATGACTGGCATTTGGAGATCACAAATAACAGTGTGAATGTCACCTGGAGAAACGTAATGGGATGCTTTCTCATCTTCTGTCCTGTTATTTTTATAATAGCTTTTGGATGAATAATCAATGTATTATCTGGAATTATCATCCAGATAAACAACCAGGTGGGAATGATGATAGGTATTAAATAACATGAAGAAACTGACCTGCATTTATACTTAGGCTTATGGATAAACTTTCCATGTAATCAATTACTTGTCTTAACACTGTCAGACTTTTCTAAGATAATTGCATGTGCAATAATGATCTGCCTGCATGCTTATTCATTATGACCATATTAATAAGTTAATGATTATAAGAAATAAACCTCAAAATTCCACAGATAGGTCTTATTGCTTCTTCCTTCCTATTTCTTTTTCATCAATTATAAAACATTAAAACAAAATATCTTTGGAAAATATGCCTAACCGAATCATAGTAAGATTCCTGATTTTAATCCCTGTATTTTTTGACTACTTGCTGTGTACCAGAAGCTTTGTCAGGTGTTTTCATGTTGTTTCAGGAAAGGACAGGTTATGCTGCTGCGACTAATGCCACCAAGATCTCAGTGGTTTATAACAACAAAGGTTTATAACTTGCTCCACTATAATTCCATTGCAGATTGGTAGTGGGGTTCTGCTCACAGCAGTTGTTCAGGGAGCCAAGTTAACAGAGCAGCCACCATCCTAAGCATTGATCACCGTACCAGAGGGAAAGGGGCCTCTGGAGGATGATCTTGTGTCAGCCCTAAAATGACACCCATCACTTCCATTCACAGCTTGTTGGCCAGAGTAAGTCATGTAGCCCCACCCAACCAAAAAGAAGCAATGCTACCAAAGACCTGGGAAGTGGAGGGTCCCCTTCCAATAGCATTAATGACTATAAAATATACATTAAATCATTTCTCCTTATCCCTGCCAAGTAGCTCAATGAAGTAGTGACTTTCCTTATCCTCATTTACAGATGGGTAACCAAGACGTACAGAAATTTAGAAAATTTCCCACAGTTCCACAGAAAAGGAGCCAGAATTTGAACATAGATCTGTGCGATTCCCAAATTTGTGATAGTATCCTCAAAGATATACTACCTAGTTGCTTATCCTCCTTTCTTTAATCTCAGAGAGGGATTTGGTGTATAGTATGAAGAGGCTTCACTCAGAGGTATCAGGACTGATATGACACTGGAGGGACAGCCTTCCCTGTGAGAAAATACTTTATTACTCCAGCTGGCTAGAGCTGTCCAACTCCTCCCCACCCTTCCACCTTGGCAGTGTTTTCCTCAGCCCACCATCTAGCTACCAAATTCTGCAGTTCACTTCCACTGCCAGCACGTTTCCCTCCACCTACAAGATCAATTTGCCTCAGCTACTCTCTCAGACAAGCACACCTAGGCCCTGGCTGGCAGAATTCTTCCCCAAACCCTGACACATTGCTTTTCAGAAGTGTGAGTACAACCAGGTAGGATAGGGTAGGATTCTTTTGTGCTCAGAGACTATTTACAGCTTGAAATTCTGTGACCCAAGCTTTATCATTTTATGGATAATCTTACCAAAGCGTATCAGTCAGCCAGTATTATGGATGGAATGTTAATACATTTATATCCCTCCAAAATTCACATGTTGATATCCTAACCACAAATGTAGGGGTATTAGGAAGTGGGGCCTTTGGGAGATAATTAGGTCTTGAGGGTAGAGCCCTCATCAGTGGAGGCAGTGTCTTTAAAAAAGGGACCCCAAAGAGTTCTCTCTCTCTCCACCATGAGAGGACACAAAGAGAAGTCAGCAGTCCACAATCTGAAAGAGGGTCCTCACCAGAACCCAACAATGTAAGCACCCTTATCTCAGACTTTCTGCCTCTAGACCTGTGAGAGATAAATTTCTGTTGTTTATAAGCCACTAAGTTTATGGTATTTTGTTATAGCATCCCAAACTGACTAAGATAATGCTCAGTGAGCCAGTTGCAGAACAGTGGCTTAGCCCAACATCAGTGGGGAGTGGGGGGAGGAATATACTCTGTCCAACCCACTTGGAGAATTAAGTCAAATGATGAAGAGTGTGCATGGATGTGTATTTCCATAAAAAAGAATGAGTAAAGAATCAGAAATGATAATTCAGACTTTGCCCTCAATGAAACAGGAGATGAAGGAGCTGATGAATAAAATGGCCAAATACAAGAATCATAGGCATCCCCGAGGGTGAAGAAGAAAACAAGGGCTGCAAAACCTATTTGAGGGGATAATTGAGGAAAATTCCCTGGTCTTGCAGAGATTTAGACATTCTGGTTCAAGAAGCTCAGTGAACCCCTCGGAGATTCATCACAAAGAGGCAATCACCAAGACATATAGTGATCAGACTGGTCAAAGTCAACATGAAGGAGGAATTCTTGTGAGCAATAAAGTAAAAACATGAAGTAGCTTACAGAGGAAAATCCATCAGGCTAACTGCAGACATCTCAATGGAGACCTGACAAACCAGAAGGGATGGTGCCCCAACTTCAGTCTTCTTAAGAAGAACAACTGCCAGCTAGAATTTGTATCCTACAAAATTAAGATTCATATATGAAGGAGAAATAAAGACCTTTCCATCAAGCAAACACTGAGAGAATTTGTCAAGACCAGATCTGCCCTGCAAGAAATACTCAGAACTGCATTATATTATACATGGATCAGCATAATAGTCACCCAACAGAGTAAAACCACCCAAAAGCTAAAGCTCAGAGCTCATATAAAACAATAGTATAAGAGGTAAAACAAAGCATTAATGTACTACCCGACAGGATAAACAAAGCAGCATCCCACAGATCAATTCTATCAATCAACATGAATGGTTTGAATTCCCCACTCAAGAGACATAGGCTGGCTAAATAGATTAAAAAATACAATCCAAGTATCTGCTGTCTCCAGGAAACACATGTAAACCACAAGGACTCATACAGACTCAAGGTGAAGGGATGGAAAAAATATTCCATGCAAATGGAAATCAAAAGAAAGCAGGTATAGCCATTCTCATATCAGATAAAATTGACTTTAAATCAACAAAAGTAAAGAAAGACAAAGAGGGTCTTTATATAACGATAAAGGGAGAAATTCAACAAGAATACATAACAATCCTAAATATCTATACACCTAAGAGAGGAGCATCCAGATTCATAAAGCAAACCCTACTAGACCTAAGTAGAGAGATAAACAGCAGCATTATAATTGCTAGGGACTTCAAAACCCCACTGACAGAACCGGACCGATCACCCAAGAAGAAAATAAATAAAGAAATGCTGGACTTAAATGGGACTCTAGAACAAATGGGCCTAAAAGACATTTACAGAACATTTTACTCAACAGCTACTGAATATACATTCTTCTCATCACTACATGGAACTTTCTCCAAGATTGATTATATTTTAGTCCACAGAACATGG
Source organism: Propithecus coquereli (assembly GCF_000956105.1). Taxonomy (NCBI): domain Eukaryota; kingdom Metazoa; phylum Chordata; class Mammalia; order Primates; family Indriidae; genus Propithecus; species Propithecus coquereli. The sequence continues at coordinate 12,798,863 of NW_012134969.1, read as the reverse complement.
CTAAACAAATTTAAAAAAATAGAAATCATACCATATATCTTCTCAGGCCACAGTGGAGTAAAACTCAAATCCAAGAGAAACACTCAAGTCAACACAAAGTCATTGAAATTAAACAACCTGTTGCTGAAAGATTATTGGATCAGTAATGAAATTAAGATGGAAATGAAAAGAGTCTTTATGCTGAATGACAAAGTGAACACAAGCTATCAAAATCTATGGGATTCAACAAAGGATTTTCAGTCCTAAGGGAAAAATTCATAGCCTTAAATGCCTACATCAAAGAGACAGAAAGATCACAAATTAACAATCTAATGATATGTCTCAAGGACCTAGAAAAGGAAAACCAAACCAAACCCAACGCCAGCAGAAGAAAAGAAATAACTAAGGTCAAAGCAGAACTAAATGAAATTGAAAACAAGAAAATAATATAGAAGATCAATGAAATAAAAAGTTGGTTCTTTGAAAAGATAAACAAAATCCATAGGCTTCTGTCTAGATTAACCAGGAATAGAAGAGAAAGGACCCAAATAAGCTCAATCAGAAATAAAAAAGTAGATATTACAACTGATTCCACAGAAATACAAAATATCATCTGTGAATTCTATGAAAATCTCTATGCACATCATAGAGGAAATGGACAAATTTCTGGAAACACACAACCTCCCAAGACTCAAACAGGAAATAATAGAATTCCTGAACAGACCAATAACAATCGAAGATACTGAGGCAGCAATAAAAAAATCTTCCAACACCACAAAAAGCCCCATACCAGACAGATTCACAGCCAAATTTTTCAGAGCTACGAAGAAGAGTTGGTACCCATTATAAGGAAATTATTCCACAACATTGAGAAGAAAGAAATCCTTCTCAACTCATTCTGTGAAGCCAGTATCACCTCGATACCAAACCCAGTAAAGTATACAACAAAAAAAGAAAATACAGACCAATATTCTGTATGAATATTAATGCAAAAATCCTCAATAAAATATTAGCAAACCAAATTCAAGAGCACATCAAAAAAAATAATCCACCATGAACAAGTGGGCTTTATTCCAGGGATGCAACGATGATTCAACATATATAAATCAAGAAATGTGATTCACCACATAAACAGAAGCAAAAACAAAGACTATATGATCATCTCAATAGATGTAGAAAAAGCATCCAACAAAATTCAGCACCACTTCATGATAAAAATCCTCACCAAACTAGGTATATAAGGAATATATCTCAAAATTATAAAAGCCATGTATGACAAACCCACAGCCAACATCACACTAAATGGAATAAAGTTGAAAGCATTCCCCTTAAGAACTGGAACAAGACAAGGATGTCCACTGTCACCACTTCTATTCAACATAGTACTAGAAGTCCTAGCCAGAGCAATCAGACAAGAGAAAGAAATTAAGGGTATCCAAATCAGGAAAGAGGAGGTCAAACTATTGCTTTTTGCAGATGATATGATCTTATATCTAGAAAAAACAAAGATTCCACTAAGAGACTCCTGGAATTGATAAATAAATTCAGCAAGGTCTCAGGTTACATAATCAATGTACACAAATCAGTAGCATTCCTATATACCAATAGCAGTCAAGCTGACAGTCAAATCAAAGTCTCAATACCATTCAAAATTGCTACAAAGATAATAAAATACCTAGGAATACACTTAACCAAGGAGGTGAAAGATCTCTAGAAAGAGAACTAAGAAACACTGAGGAAAGAAATCACAGATGATACAAACAAGTGGAAAAACACCATACTCATGGCTCAGTAGAATCAAGATTGTTAAAATGTCCAAACTACCCAAAATGATTTACAGATTCAGTGCAATCCCCATCAAAATATTAACGTCATATTTTACAGATCTAGAAAAAATAATTCTACACTTTGTTTCAAACCAGAAAAGCGACTGAATAGCCAAAGCAATCTTAAGGAAAAGGAACAAATTAGGAGACATCACACTACCAGACTTCAAACTATACTAGAAGACAATAGTAAACAAAACAGCACAGTATTGGCACAAAACTAGACACATAGACCAATGGAACAGAACATAATACCCAGATATAAAACCATCCAAATATAGCCAACTGATCTTTGGCAAAGCATACAACAATATACACTGGGGAAAAAAATCCCTGTTCAATAAATGGTGTTGGGAAAATTGAATAGCCACATGCAGAAAAATGAAACAGGATCCTTATGTCTCGCCACTTATAAAAATTAATTCAAGATGGATAAAAAACTTAAATGTAAAGCATAAAACCATAAAGCATAAAGCATAATACCATTTGGTGGGACTGCAAACTAGTACAATCTCTATAGAAAACAGTATGGAGATTCCTCAAAGAACTAAAAGTCACATTACCATTTGATTCAGAAATCCCACTACCAGGTATTTACCCAAAGAAAAGGAAGTCATTTTATCAAAAGACACCTGCACTTGAATATTTATTGCAGCACAATTCACAATTGCAAAGATGTGCAATCAACCTAAATGCCTATCAAGTCATAAGTGGTTTAACAAAACATGACATATGTATACCATGGAATACTACTCAGCCATGAAGAAGGATGGCTTAATGCCTTTTGCAACAATTTAGATGGAACTGGAGACCATTCTCGTAAGTGAAGTATCTCAAGAATGGGAAAAAGAAAACACCACGTGTACTCACTATTAAATTGGGACTAACTGTTGAGCACACAGGTACATAGAAGGAAGTAAAACTCAATGGAAATCAAGCAGGGGGAAAGTGGGAGGAGGAGATGGGCAAAAACCTACCTAATGGGTACGATGAGCACTATCTGGGTGACAGGCACACTTTTAACTCTGACTCAAACATTACAAAAGTGATCCACGTAACCAAAAACACTTGTACCCCTGTAATACTTTAAAGTTAAAAAAAAAAGAGAGAGAGAGAATGGATTTCAGACGATTTTGAATGAGAACGTTAATCATAAGGAAACGAAAACTTAAAAAGCAAAAACTGATTCTTCCTCCAGTTTTGAGAGAATTTAGGCAAGTCTCATAACTTCTTAATGTCACTATTTTCTCATTTATAAAATGGAACTATGTGGCAAAATATCCCATTGTCCACCTGCACCACCAACTTCAGACTGGAAAAAAAATAATGATGTATGGAATTTTGAAAAACTCCTATAGACCTAGCTATCTGGGTTGGCTAGTGTGAGTAGATAGATCAGGTAATATTAATAGATAAGATAAACCAATGTTTGTTCTGAAAATAATTGGCTGGTAAATGAATGCCTAGATGCTGCTTAGAAATGCATGTGCTGACTTAAATTGGGGTTCTTGATGAACAAGGGATAATGAAGAAGCAGAGTTTTAGGAAAACTGAACAATCAGAAAGCAAAACAAAGCTTTCAAGAAAAGTCTGGCCTGAGCAAATTATCCTGGAAACAGGCAATCTACTGTTAGAACATTATATTAGAGAAATTAAAAATCAGTTTTGTTTTTTTCAATTTTTTT
>NW_012134969.1:12786203-12789894 GCF_000956105.1 Propithecus coquereli | reverse complement strand
TGGTAAATGTATCTAACTTTTCTTGGATTAATATTTGTATGTCTTAATCTTAGATGGTATCAGTTCTTCAACTTTGTTCTTTATTTGAATTGTTTTGCCTATTCTAGTGCCTTTTATTTTCCATATAAATTTTATAATCAAATTGTCTATATCTAAAAAGAATGCTGCTGGGAGTTTAATTGGAATTGCATTAAATCTGAGAATTAATTTAAAGAAAAACATATAAAATGTCCTAACCTACATAAATTCATACAAAATCTCAATATAAAAAAATATAGCATACTGATATAAATAGCATGAAAAACAATAACGCCATAGTAGCAGGGGACTTCAACACCCCACTAAATGAACTGGACATATCTTCCAAACAGAAAATAAGCAAAGAAATAATGGACTTAAACAGAGCTCTAGAACAAAAGGGACTGACAGACCTCTACAGAACATTCCACTCAAATAAAGCCAAATATACATTCTTCTCATCAGCCCATGGAACCTTCTCCAAAATTGATCAGCCATTCCATCATGAAATTGCTTCAGTTTATACTAAGATGTTGGTCATAACCAGCTGACTGATTTGACTGTGCTCTTGGAGAGAACTGTAAATAAAAGCATAGGGGAAGGTTTAAATTCCTAGAATCAATAAGGTTGAAATGGATGAATGTCTTCCCTAAATCCTACTCCCCATACCTGGAGTGTGCACTTAAATTAGGGTTTGGTGGCTAGGAGAACAGAAATTTTAATTGGGCACTAAGTAGTCTAAAAGAAATTCTCCCTATTTTATTTACTTCTAGTACTCTTCTTACATAGCTTAATTAATTCCTCTATAAATACATATGTGTACCTGTATATGTGTACACATGTGAGTATGTAAGTATGCATGTGCGTATGTGTGCATGTGTGTGCTTAAATATGTGTTGAGTACAGATGCTATGCCCTGGGTACAGTGGTGAACAAGAAAAGAGTGGTCTCATAGGTTAGTTTCCAGTGGGAATTTTAAGCAAGAGAGTAATGCTAGATTTTGAGATTCTTTGAAGGCTGGGAGTGACTATATCAAATTTATCTATGTCTAGCACAGTGCCTTATAAATCCTAAGTGCTCAATTAATGTCTTCTAAATAATGTTTAAGTTAAAAATGTCAGTTTCAGCTTGAAATCAGTACCAAAACTGTGATTTGTGCCAAGATGAATTGCTCCACATGAACATATATATGTCTATTTTAGCAGATAGATAGATACACACATCCATATATAACATTTGAGCATCACCATCATTCTTAGGTGTAACTGACAAATCTACGCTAGCTAATTTATCCAGAAAGACATTTATTATAGAGTACTGGGTGACATACGACATCTCCAGGAGGGCCAGGAGCCCAGAATAGGTACTACATACCCAGGAGCAAATGCAGACAGCAGAGATACCCTATCCACTGTGAAACTGTTCTAGGAAGCATCTCCTTCCTGCCATGACCCACCTCTTTCCCTATATTTCTCATCAGAACTTTCCCCCACAAAACTAAATACATCTACCACCATGCCACACATTGCTTACTTCCTTCTTCCAAATCTCATGCGTGTACAAAACCTGAGCTACATATGGAGCCCTGACTGCAAGAGAAAATGAAAAGTGAAGCTATTAACTTTCCAGCCTCCCCATTACCAAGAGGCATACTTGAAGGGGGATCAGAATGAGTAATGTGTGAGCCATTCCATCATGAAATTGCTTCAGTTTATACTAAGATGTTGGTCATAACCAGCTGACTGATTTGACTGTGCTCTTGGAGAGAACTGTAAATAAAAGCATAGGGGAAGGTTTAAATTCCTAGAATCAATAAGGTTGAAATGGATGAATGTCTTCCCTAAATCCTACTCCCCATACCTGGAGTGCTAGTGGCAAGCAAGAAGTGAGGCTACACATCCTGGGAATATTAGGTTTTGAAATTGAGCTGAGCTGGATTCCCTCAGGCAAAAATAATTCCTGCCTGACCCACTTCATACAGCTGCTGAGAAGGTAATGCATGAGAAGATAATGCATTCTGTAAACTCTCACTGGTGTCCTATCTATCTTCTTTCACCTGTGGGTATACATTGACCTTATCACAGTCTCTTCCCTGTATCTCCCCTGCCTCAGTTGAATCAGTCACCAAGATCTGCTGATTAACTTCAAAAATTCTTCTCAAATCTAGGCTCTCCCCTCTTTGTCCATTGTCAATGAGTCAGTACAGTCTCTCATCCTGTCTAAACAAGGTTGTTTCAGGTGTTCTAGAAGCAGTCTCTAATCCTATCGCACTCAGGTTGGTAAAGGTGTTCCAGATGCAGTCTCATCCTAGCTCACCCATGTTGGTACAGGTGTTCTAGGTGAAGTCTCTAAACTTATCTCACACACATTGGTACAGATGTTCTAGATGTAGTCTCTCATCCTATCTGACCCAGGTTGGTACAAGTGTTCTAGGGGCAGTCCTCCTATCTCACCTAGGTTGGTACAGGTGTTCTAGATGCAGTCTCTCATCCAACCCACACAGGTTGGTACAGGTGTTCTCAGTGCAGTCTCTCTTCCTATCACACCAGGTTGGTATAGGTGTTCTACATGCAGCCTCCCATCCTAGCTATGTTAGTACAGGTGTTCTAACTGATCATCTTGCCTCTAGTCTCACCAACTTCCCGCCTGTTCGTCCCAGAAAACAAATCAGATCATCCACTCTCTTGCTTTAGTGTTGTTTTCATTGTTATTCATATTTTAAAAATACCACTTTCTGAGCAAAGACAGACCCTCATCAGCAGGCCTTGTCTGTGCCTCCCCTTTCCAGAGTGGAAAGGGTGATTCCAGCAGAGACCTCTGACTGCTGTGGGCCACTTTAGAAGATCCAGAAGGTGCAAACTGTAAATTAAGTGATGTTCCAATGATCACTTCTAGAGATGGATCGATATTAAAACTGGAATGTGATCTTTGTCAAGGATGTTTTTAAATCTCTTCCACATTATTTCTCTACATGTTCCTCATCTTATGAGTCATGAATTATCTAACTCTTCCTTCTGTTTTTCTGCTTCAATATTTCATCTTATCTCTGCCAACTTCATCTTGTATCCCCCACCATCACCAGTCTCCATTCCTGTGATTTTACAAAAAAAAAAAGTGAGATATTCTATGTTTTACTTTTATATTGCACCAAATGATACATCTCAGCCTCAGCCACATCCTTGCTATCATCCAAACTACCTCATTCTTTCTTTGCTTTGAAAGAAACACTGTCTGTATCTACTACCAAATCTGGCATCTCCTTTTTCAGGTTCTCATTTCATTTTACTGCAACATAGTTATTTCTCTGACAAGTAGGAAGCTGAACAAAATACCTCTAATAAAGCAAATCATGTGATACTCACTTTTTAAAGTTAATTGTAGACTATTACTTTATTCTTTTTACACTCAGGTAGCTTCTAAACAAAAAGAACACAATATGCTAAATAAATTATTTGGGAACAGAGATCAGCATTCTAACATAACACTTCTAATGCATGATTATTTAAAACAAATATCTCATTCACAGAAATTACAGATCATCAGAAACTGTCTACTAGGTTGTGAAGTAGAAAAGGTGCTTGATCAGAAAGAAAAGACTCTTTTTAAGAGGTAATTACAGCAGCATATTTAACATTTCCAGTTTTTAAATGGAGATTTTATATGAATTTATGTA
>NW_012134969.1:12779421-12782798 GCF_000956105.1 Propithecus coquereli | reverse complement strand
CAAATTAGTGCAACCTCTGTGGAAAAGAATTTGGAGATACCTCAAAGATCTAAAAATAGAAATACCATTTGATCCAGCAATAGCACTATTAGGCATCTACCCAAAAGAGCAAAAGACATTTTATAATAAAGACGTCTGCACCCGAATGTTTATGGCAGCACCATTCACTATTGCAAGGATGTGGAAACAACCCAAGTGCCCATCAATTCATGAGTGGATTATTAAAATTTGGTATATGTATACAATAGAATATTATTCAATCATAAGAAAGGACAGTGATCTAGCACCTCTTATATTTTCCTGGATAGAGATTGAGCCCATTATCCAAAGTGAGGTATCACGAGATTGGAAGAATGGGCTCCACATGCACTCATCATCAAATTGGCACTGACTGATCAACACTATGGTGCTCACATGGTAGTAATATTCTCCAGGATTAGGAGGGTGGAGGGTAAACTCACAACTAATGGATGTGGTAAGCGTTGTGGAGTGGAAGGGCATGCCTCTAATCCTCCCCTGGGTGAGGCAAAGACATAAAATGTAACCAAAATGTTTGTACCATCATAATATCCTGAAATAAAAAAAAATATATAGCATATATATATTTCTCCTTCCACTAAAAATACACTCAATTTCTGTTTGCGTTGGAAGCTGGGATACAGATTCTGAGTGGCTTTACCTAAGACATCTCTTAGGTGTTCTTCTCTTCTCTTCCCTCTGCAGATGTCCTGTAAGTGTATATCATCTACCCTCATGGCTTTATATATCAACAATATGATGATGACTACCATATTTATATCTCCAACTCAGAATTGTTTTCTATGCTCCAGACATGAACATACAGCCAGCCTCTTGACAAGTTCGCTCGGTTGTCCCAAAAGCAACTTACACTCATCTTAAACTGCAACCTTGATCTTTTCCCTTCAGAATCACTCCTCCTCCTGACTGTCAAGTCTTAGTAAATGATATCAGCAATTATCCTGGAAGCTTCAAACCCAAAACCCTGGGAGTCATACTTGGCTTTACCTCTCTGCCACAACCCACATGCAGTCCTTCACCAAGCCTTGTCAATACAGTCTCTATCATTTAATTCAAATTTTATCATTGCTCCAGATTGAGAAATTGTATTTTCCATAGATGGCCATAAAAATTCCTATCCCACAGGCTCAGGTGACCACATGTGCTATGATCTGGATGTGTCCCCCAAAATGCATATGTTGGAAACTGAATCCCCAGTGTGGCAGTGTTAGAAGGTGGGGCTTTTGGGGAGGTATTTAGGTCAAGAGGGCTCTGTCCTCATAAGTGGATTAATGCCACTATAAAAAAGGGTTTGTGGGAGTGGGTCTGCTCTCTCTTGCCTTTCCTCCTTCCACCATGTGAGGACACAGCAAGAAAGCCCTCACAAGATGCTAGCACCTTGATCTTGGACTTCCCAGACTCCAGGACTGTGACAGAATAAATTTCTGTTCTTTATAAGTTACCCAGTCTCAGGTATCCTGTTATAGAAGCACAAACGGACAAAGATAACATGTGACTGTGATTCTTCCCCATCAATAGGTAGAATATAACTCCCCTCCCCTTGAGTCTGGGCCAGACTTATGACTCACTTCTAATTAACAGAATGCAGTGGACGTGATACTGTGTGACTTCTGAGGCTAGGTCAAAAAGAACCATCAAGCCTCCATCTGCTTTCCTTGAGACATTTGCTTTGGGGGAATCCAGCTGTCATGTAAAAGTTTGGCTATACTGGGACCACTGTTCTGAAAAGGGCATACGTAGGCATTCCAATCTGACTCCCAGTCTCAAGTGCTGGCCACAAGTGAAACATCTTGACTGCCCAGCCCAGTCATAACTTCAAATAACTGTAGCCCCAGCCACCACCTAGCCATAACCACATGAGATATTCTGAATGAGAATTACCCAACCAACCCTTTTTTGAATTATTGGCTCACAAAATTTTGAGTAAAAATAAAATGGCCAGGACCTTGGTACTTTAAAACAGGAGTCTGCCAACCTCCTCATTTGCTGGCAAATTAAAAAACTTCTCTTAAAAATAAAATAAAATAAAATAAAATGGATGTTCCTATACCACTAAATGTTGGGGTAATTTGTTATACAGTGTCAGTGACTAGATTGGCTTCCCATTGTTGTCAGGACAATCCAAAATTGTTTCTGGAAGCTACAGGGCCCTGCATGTTCTGGCTCCTGGCTATTCCTCCAGCCTCTCCTTGTGCCTTGTTCATCAGGCTTCAATCATCCTGACCCTTGCTTATTCCTCATTAGGAATTTTGTTGAGGCTATTGTTTTCCCTTCCTGGAATGTATTATATTTGTCACCTGGCCAACACCAATTCAGTCCTCAGGTCTTAAATGCCATTTCTTCAAGAAAGCTAAAAGGATACATGGCATGGAGGGAGGGGTTGGGTGGTGGTGATTGTTTTTAGGATGAAAGAAATGAACAAAACTATCCCATGATAGGAAAGAGTCATGGAAAGGGAAAGATGGATGATGCAGGAGAGAAAAGATGACAAATGGAGAGTGGTGAGCTCCAGCTCTCACATTCCTATCTCAGATGTGGAAGAGCAAAAAAAAAAGGACAGGTGGCATGTGGATACTACTGAAACCTACTCTATTTGGGTAAGGCTGACATCCAAGGACAGCATCAGTGGGCTCCGGAGCTCTAGTTTCCCTTGGGATCAGCCAATGGGAAATCCTGGCAAGGAATTCGTAGAAAGGAGGAATGTTTGGCCCCCCAGCTCCCTCCCTCTGGGGTCACCTCTGCCTGGCTGCTTCCCTCATCTTGAAGTGGTCATGCTTCTCTCAAAGTGGCCCTCTTCACATGGGCTCCTCTGGGATTCCAGGAGTGACTCTCTTTTCTCCCCACTGCAGTCCCTTCTGTTGCTAGCACTGGATGATTCACTATCCCCTGGGATTCCCCACACCCCCACCAATATTTTTGCAAATTGCTTGTCTATTAAACCATCCTCAAATTACCCTAATGTAAGTGTGACACCTTGTCAGATACAGATGGGAATGCTGTTGAGTAAATAAATATTAATAAAAAGGGCAAGAAAATATGAAGCTGGCAACAAACTTAACACCTGATGCTATTCCAGTTAAAGTAGAATACAACATAAATCACTAAAACAATATTACCATTAAGCTAAGGAACAAAATGAAGGACTGTGGAGTTGTCATTCTGTAAACACAGGGAGAACACCTATAGAGAAAAAGGGTCACTTCCATAAACAATGGAATCAAGCTTTTCTTTTCTTCACTTGAAGCTCTGAACTAACAGAATTCATGAGAGATTATGTAAAACAAATCAGATGAGTCATTTTATTCTTTTTCAGTTGCCCAAACATGGCAAATCTTAGA
>NW_012134969.1:12761453-12778556 GCF_000956105.1 Propithecus coquereli | reverse complement strand
TAGAAAAAAACAGAAAAAATTAATGTTGGGAACAATGTGTAGAAATTGGGACTTTTGTGCATTGCTGCTGGGAATGTAAAATGGGTATAGCTGCCATGGAAAAGTTTGGAGATTCCTAAAAAGTTAACACAGAATTATCATATGGTCCAGCAATTCCACTTCTGGGCATATACCCCCAAAGAATTGAAAGCAGGGAGTCAAACAGATACTTGTATAACAATAGAAGCATTAATCACAATAGCCAAAAGGTGGAAACAACCCAGTGTCCAGCAATGGATGAATAAATAAACAAAATGCAGACAATGGAATATTATTCAGCCTTAAGAAGAAACAAAATTAAGACATTCTACAACATGGATGAGCCCTGAATACATTATGCTAAGGGAAATAATTTGGACACAAAAGGACAAATATTATCTCACTTATACAACGTATTTAGAATAGGCAAGTTCACAGAAACAGAAAGTAAGAATAGTGGTTACCAGGGACTGAGAGGAGGCGAGAGTAGGAAGTTATTGTTTAAAGAGTACAGAGCTTCAGGTTAGAAGGATGAAAGAGTTCTGGAAACAGACAATGGTGACAGTTTTGCAAAATTGTGAATGTATTTAATGCCCGCTGAACTGCACACTTAAAAATAGTAAAAATGGTAAATTTTATATTGTGTATATTTCACCATAGTTTTTTTAAAAAGTGGATTTAATTTCACCTCTGACATCTTCTTACTCAGTGACCTTGAACAAACCACAAAATTTATCTGAAACTCAGTTTCATGATTTTTAAATTAATGAGTTGTTTGGATTTATCAGAAATCACAAAATAGCTGTCTGCACAAGAGGTGAGGCCAACAAAGTCTATACTTTTTAAATACTTATAACCTTTAAAGATATTTTACACAAAATTCCAAATTTGCAGCATTTATTTTAAAAAATCAAAATAGGAGTTTCCACTCATGGATATAATGAGTTTTGCTCCTACTCTTACATCAAAAAAAAAAAAAAAACAGGTAAACTCCAAGTTCATAAATGTTCTTGAAACCTTCTAAAAGTTGAGGTGACAGGGTATCAAATGTTTCCAAAATATAGAATGAGACAGGTGTCTGCAGGGAGAGATAGTATATATGCATTGCTTACCTCAGGCAGACCAAACTGGGCGCCGGCAGGAAAAATTCAGCTAGAATAGTTAATGACTCAGTGGAGTATGGGCCAGCAAAAGAGATTAAAGACTTCGGTCTGCAGATTTTGTTTTTGTGTTTGTTTTTTCTTATAAACAATAGAAATTTATTTATTTTTATTTAGTTAGTTTTTTGTGTTTGTTTGTTTGTTGTTTTTTTTTTTTTTTTTGCTCCTGATTTATTGAAAGTCCCCAACAGGCTTCATTTTTTCTTTTCAACATCCTGTTCTGCGGCTTCCTCGGCTCTTTTCGCCCATATGCCGAAGAGCTGGGCGTTGGCACGGGCCATGCGCAGACTAGCAAATGCCTTGAAGTAGTTCTCCTCAGTGATGACTCTGGCCTTCTCCTTCTTGTAGACGTTCCGTACGGGCATGATGGGGCCTGTGAGCTGAGTGGCCAGCTTGAGTTCTTCACCAGAACTGTCTCCCTTCTTGAAGGAAACCCCTTCACGGGTTTCCTGGGGAAGAGGATGAGCTTGGAGCCGTACTCCTTCAGCCGCTGCACGTTGGCCTGCAGGGATTCGGTGGACTTGTTGCACCTCTTTGGATCCACAGAAATCCCAATGGTCCGGGCCACCTTCTTGTGGATGACGGCCACCTGCCCCAGAACCACAAACGAGGATGGAGCCACGAGGAGTCCCGTACCCCTACCTAGCCTCAAGTGAAGACGCTCAGTCGTCAGATAGAAAAGGGTTCAAATGTGCTTTAACAACAGAAATTTATTGCTCACGGTTCTGGAGGCCAGAAAGTCCAAGAGCAAGGCACGGGCAGATTCAGTGTCTGGTTCGTCGATGGCACCTTCCTGCTGCATCCTCACAGGGCGGAAGGGGAAAAAAAAACCTCTAAGGCCTATTTTATAAAAGCACTAATCCCACCATGAGGGCTCTGCTCTCATGACCTAATCACCTCCGAAAGACCCCCATCTCTTAATATTATTGCATTGGGAAATGGGTTTCAACATATGAATTTTGGGATGACACAAACATTCAGATCATAGCACCCATTAAAACAAACTCCTCAAACTTTTCTAACTTTTCACTTGTGGTTTCAAACAACGTTTGAAACATGTACGTGTCAGGTGGAGCCTGAAGTGAATTTGTTATACAGATATGTTTTTAATATAATGTTATTGGTGAAAAGGCCCTGTACATCAAGTGAAGGTAAGAAAAATATCACATTTTTAAAACATCTTGAGGTATAATTACATATCTCAAATGCATAGCCTTCAAATGTGTGTTTTGATGAGTTTTAACAAACACCTACCCTTGGCATTTGTTAAATGCCTCCTTAATCAAGATACGGGATATTTCCATGAACCCAGAACATTCCCTCCTGTCCCTCTCCAAATACTCCTCCTGAACCTTGTGTCCCTGCTCCAGAGTCAACCACTATTACCGAAGGGTTATTTACTGGACCTTCCGTGGGTAGAGAAGGTTTTGGTGAGAGTAGAAATCAAATCTCTGCTTACACATGACTGCAAAATACGGTGATGTATTTGCACGACAGTGAGCATTGCGCTGCTCTGCTGCCTTTCTTACTACGGCGGGAAGAACTGCCGTGGTGCCCTTGAGGGGATTTTCCTCTTCCTTATCTGCCACAGAGACCAAATTGACATGACAGTATCAAAAGCATTTTCCTTTATACTGTCACTGTAACCAAGGAGGAATTTATCAGACTGGGAGGGGAGTGCATTTTTGTAGCATGAAAACAAAATATAAAAAGTTAGAAGTGTTTTTTATTTTTAAAAATTCTAAGATAGATCCAGAAAGTCAGGAGGAGGATATACCTTGCCTAGAGCAATTTATGTCTCATCTTATTCTAATTCGATGGCTGTCAGTACTCTCTGAAATTCTGATTCATCAGAGTTGTCCCCTCTTGCTAGAAATATTGAGGGAAGAGATCGTGCAAGTAAATATAGAGTTGGCACTTTCACTTACGTATCCGTGTTATAAAGTTATTTAATGACAGGAAGGGATGTAATTCAAAGGGAGAAATTGGCAATTAGTTAAGTCTCCCTTTGATTTACACAGGGCCAGCAATGGGTTTGATTGAGCTCCTTGAAATAATTACCATGCACGTGGAAAGGACTCCAAAATCAGCCCCCTGACAATGACACGTGGCTCATAACCTTGCGCGTCCCATTACCATTTTCAATATCAGCTCTGGCACGAGTTTATTCTTGTTCCCTTACATAGTCATAGAAAAGTAAAGACTGAAAACTCTTCACCTCCCCCAAGGCAGAGTAGGAGAAAAAAACTCAGACATCATCAGAACCAACTGTCCAGGCCTGATTATGTCCCCGGGGAAAGCCATCATTTCTAATCAGTTCTGAAAGGAGAGCTATTTCCCTGTCACAGGGAAAACAAAATCATTCCTCTGTGGAGTTCCACTAGATCTGCTTAAGATTTCAGGGGTCCATAAAAGGAAGTGAGTCATGAGGAAAGAGAGACAGAAAGGTGAAACCTTAGCATTAGACCACTCATTTGAAAGGAATGATACTCCTCAGAAAGATGACATTGTGACCTACACTAAAGACAATATTTTAAAAGCAGTAATGGTCAGAAATCCTGGGTTCAAGTGCAGCTCTCTGCTTACTAGCTGTGTGGCCCTGTGTAAGTCACTTGAGCTGTCTGGGCCTCAAATTGTTTCATTTATCAATGAGGTTGATGTTAATACCACTTCTTGGGTATATTGAATGGTTCAAATGAGAATGAATTTAAGATATCTTTGCATTATTATTGTCGTATGGATACACTATTGAACAACACAGATGTGGATTATTACCTTGTGAAGATAAAAATTTAGTAAGGGAAATAGACCAAACAAGTAGGCAAATTGACAGAGTGCTAAGAAGGGGGAGAGGGAGAGAAACCTGCATTCAGTGATCAGGGAAGAAAGTGGCATATGGATTGAAACCTGAAGGATGAGAAAGTGCCAGCCGTGAGTAAAAACTAGGGAAAAAAATTCCAGGCCGAATGTGCAAAAGTCCTGTGGTAGAAAAAATAGTTCAATGAGTCGAAGAAAGTGAAGCAAGACCAGTTACTCTGGAGCATAGTAAATGAGTGGGAGAATAAGCACAAAATGATGATGGAGAAAGATTCTGGAATCATCTCTTCTATTTCTCCCTTAAGTTCTGAGATAGAAAATTTGGTTGTGACAGCTTGGACAGAGGAGGAGAACAATAACATGACAGCTTACAATCAACAATAACAAGGACATGTCCAGAGACTTAAATTCTAGAATTTGGCTTGACCACCCTCAAAAAAGTTCCAAATCTCCATGTACGTTAAGCCCACAACATCCCAACAATCTTCCACTGATGAAATACAGGAAGGTAAGAAATCAAGGATATTTCATGATGACCATTGGAGACCATCACTTGTACCCAGGTCACTTGTCCAGACCTCCCAAACAGACCCATGTCCACTGTGGAAGGGTGGACCGCTGAGATGACTTTGAGAGAGAACTTAAGCAGTAGTGCGTGCACAGCCCAGTCGAGAACAGCAGTGTCAGGCACCACTCTGACTTTTCCATCCTAGCCATCCTCTGCTACCTGTCAACCAGCATGAGCAGCTGATCCATGTACTTGGAAATGTTCTCATTTCATTACCTTTAGGCACCCCCATTAGAAAATTATCAAAAAACACAATGGCTCCCCAGTTTGTACAGGAGACATCTTGGTCTAGGTTGGGGCATTGGCCCAGAATTTCTCTTCTTTACTCTCTACAGACCCACCCTGAGTGGTCCCACCCAAACCTTTGACATGGAACCTGATATATTCTGATAACTCCCAAATCTATTTTCTCTCTCTCGCCTCTCTCCCACATAGCAAAACTCTTTGCTAATAACTTCTTGGATAGCTCTGTTAGTCTATCCCACTGGCCCTTTGAATTTGAGATATCCAAAATAGAACTGACCACCTGTCCTCAAGCCAGCTCTTCCCCATTAAAGGCACCACCACCCACCAAACTATTCAAACAAGAAAGCTGGGACCCACCTTTCACTCCTTCCTACTCCACATTTAACCAATTATCAATTCCCATAGTTTTTACTACCTTAATACTTCCTGAGTCCTTCCTCCTCCCACCCACCCTATCGGGTCAAGCCCTCACCATTTCTTGCCTGGGTCTCCCAGCTTTCCATATGGACCGCCCAAATATGTCCTCCACAGAGATATCGTAATGGTCTCCATCAAAGGCAAACTCAGTCATGCCAATTTTCTGCTTAAAGTATTCAGTGGTATCCCCCACCAGCTAGCTTTCAAAACAGTGGTCATCTGCCCTAGCTTAGGACATCAATCCTCCCTGATCTGCCTCCTGCCTACCTCACTGGCTTTTCTTTCTGCACTTTCTTCCTTGTACCTTTCACTCCAGCCCAACTAAGCCATTTGAACTTCCCCACACACATACCTCACAGTTTATTTTCCCTTCATTTATTTTGCCAGTTCTTCGCTTAATTCCTTTTCATCCTTCAGAACTCAGCTCAAGCCTTTTACCTCTCTCTATGGGGTTTATCTGTGTTTCCTTCTTGCCTCCAAAAGCAGCCTGTGCCAACTTGTACCTAACACTCACCACACCGGGCTACACTTACTGGTTTACTTGTTAGTCTCACTAAATTGACTGTAAATACTTCCGGAGAAAGAGCATCTCTTTTTAATTATTATTATTATTTGTTTCCCCAGTTCCTGACACCACGCACTGTGTAAAATATATGCAGAATACTTAATGGGTAGGATATTAACTTTAAGCCACAATATAAGTGATTCAAACCACAAAATGTATAGGAGAAAAATGAATTTTGTCTTTATCTGAGCATATGCCATATACATATGTATTTAATAGGGAAAGTTTTGTTCATAGCATTCCATCAAGTGAAACTACAGGTAAAGATATATTTAGAATATTTAGAATATGAGTCGTCTTTTCTACCCTTGTCATTGTTTTCCAAAGACTAAAGTATAGCCCCACCCTGACTACAGAGAACAACGATCCTCTTCTGACACTGATAAATGCAGGAAAAATGATTTCTCTTAACCAAAATTTTGAAATCCTAAAAGCTCTACAAATAAAAGTTTTTCAGAAGCTCATTTGGCAGCAAAACCTGACCTGACCTCAATGAAATTGATTACAAAACCCGACATAAGGACTGTATCAAATCTTTATTTATCACATCATCAGGGCTACAATTCAACACTTTTTTCAATAATCTTTCTTCAGTTTCATTCTCAAATCTGGTAAGTAACGAAAAAGAAAAAGAGCTACTTTGTGATTTGTCCTCAAATTTCTGATTCTGTAGTCTCACAAAACTCTAAATCTTCTTCATTTTCTGTTCTTTCATTCAGTACCTACTCCTAGTCAGAATTCTTTTCTGGAGGTGGAGTATAAATTTCTTATTTTTTCAGCTTTATTGAGGTACAATTGACAAATAAAAATATTTGTATATTTAAGGTGTATAGCCTGATCTTTTGATTTATGTGTACATTATAACATAATCACCCAATCAAGCTAACGTATCTATCATTTCACATAGTTACCATTTTGTGTGTGTGTGGTAAGAACACTTAAGATCTACCCTCCTAGCAAATTTCAAGTATACAGTACAGTATTGTTAACCAGTCACCATGCTGCATATTAGATCTCCAGAATTCGTTCATCTTGCATGACTGAAATTTTGTACCCTTTGACCAACATCTTCCCATGTCCTTTTCTCCCAGCACCTGACAATCACCATCCAACTCTCTGCTTCTATGAGAGTGACTATTTTAGACTCTACATATACATGAGATTTCATTTAGTATTTGTCTTTCTATGTCTGGCTTATTTCACTTAACATAATGTCCTCGAGATTCACCCATGTTTTTGCAAGTGGAAGGATTTCCTTCTTTTTTAAGGTTGAATAATATTCCATTGTGTATATATACCATATTTTCTTTATCCATTAATCTGTTGATGGACATTTAGGTTGTTTCCATATCTTGACTATTATAAATAATGCTGCAATGAACATTATAGTACAGATATCTCTTCAACATATTGATTTCATTTCCTTTGGATATATGTCCAAAAGTGGTATTTCTAGAACATACATATGGTAGTTCTATTTTCAACTTTTTGAGGAACCTCTGTACCATTTTCCATAATGGCTGTACCAATTTATCTTTCCACCAACATCTTGTAAGGGTTGGCTTTTCTCCACATTCTTACAACGCTCGTTATCTTTCATCTTTTTGGTAATAGTCATCTCGACAGGTGTGAGCCAATATCTCTCATTATGGTTTTGAGTTGCACAGTCAGAATTCTTTGTGTCTGCCTCCAAGCTAATTTAAGGGAAGGCCTTGCTTTACCCAGCTAAATTCTATTTAATACATTACTGAAATAAACCCCAAAATGAACAAAAATGAAATTACTTCTAGTGTTTTTGTGTATTGAAACCATGTCAGCCACCTTTCACACTCAGTTTTCTCAATCACTCTACTCTTTTGCTTTAAAAGAGCATCTTGAAGTTTTTCACCCTCTCTTAATTAATGTCTTTCTTAAAAGCAACATTTTTCTAGATCTAACCCAAGTTCCTATGCAGGAACTCCAACTTTATATCAGGGAAAATTTCAAATAGCTTTAAAATTAGAATACAAACAAAACCATGAAGTAATAGAGGAGAAATAATTTCCTTACAATGTTAGAATGTATACCTTATGAAATTTAGAAATAATTTTTAAATAATAAATTTGACTGCAGAAAAGTCAAAAGTTTCTGCAAAGCTCAAACCACCAGAAGCAAAGTCAAAAGACAGAAAAATAACTTAGGAAAAATTTACATACAATGAATTCCTACAACCAATTTAAAAAACAATGAATCAATAGAAAAATAAAAAATAAATAAATAGATCACAGGAAAAGCTTTACAAATGGCTCTCAAATATAGTAAATATCTTTGATCCATTTAAAATAAGAGAAGTACAAATTAAACTATACTGCGTTAGTTTTAATTTAACAGGTTGGCCCCAGCTGAAAATTTGGAGATAGATTTTGTTGGCAAAGCAGTGGAGAAAACATAAACTCTTGTATGCTACTGGTGAGGATGTAAATTAGAACAACCTATAAAGAACCAATTTGGCAATACTTTTTGAAATTACAAATGCACATATCATTTGATGCAGCAATTCCACTTTTAGAAATTTATCCTACAAATACATTAGCAAATTGTAAAACTGACATATGTACGTAGTTATTCATTGCAATGTTGTCAGTATGGAGAAAATTAGAAACCACCTAAATTTCCCTCAATATGGAATTGGCTGCGTATTGTCATTTATCCATTCAGTGTAATGCCGTGTAGTTATTTTCAAAAAAAAGAATAGGGAAGCTCTTTGGGTATTGATAGGGAGAGATATTTAAGATATATTTTTAAATGAAAGAAAAAGAAAAGCAGTGGACAGAATGGTATGTGACATATATTTTTTTAAATGTTTCAGATTGATCTCCTGAATGAATTCAGATGTTCTAAAATGTCTCTTCAATAAAATCTAATTGAACATCAATGTCTTCTTGAACTGGACTTCTAGAAAAAAGGAAGAATTAAGGTAATATAATAAAAGCAAAACAAATATTTTCCAGACTACTAAAGAAATTCCCCTTCATACTGAGGGATTTTTTATTTCCTCCTCTACATTCCAGATGGAATTGGCTCCTTACCTTATGTTTCCATTCACTCTCCAGATCTAATGAAGAGTATTTTGACACATTCAGTTTTAGAACAGGCATTCATTCAGTAATATTATTCTGGGCACCAACAATAGACAGATGTCCTAAATTTTATGCTTGTCCTTCATTTGAACAATGGTTCTAATTGTTTGCCAAACGAATCAGTTTAACCCCTGGGATCAGAGTCATTTTGCACTTTTAAGAGCTTCCCTTACCTTTCTGGCAAATCCCTGTATTCTTTTGCTTACCTGACTTTTTTCACCTGTTTTTCAACTGTTGGTTTTCCCAAGGATCCTTCTTCTCACTCTATAAAACCTTAAGTGATCTTGTCTACTTTGACAGTACACTCTACTATATATGAGGAGGACTTTCAGTGGACTTCATCCAAGTACCCTATGACCTCTCAAGCACATGTCCAAAGCTGAACTTTTCATCTTCCCCCAAAATGTCTTTTCCTCCTCCTGACTTGTACAGTCTCCTTTCTTCCTCATTCCCAACATTCATCCAGTTACTAAATCCTATTGTTTCTACCTCTTCAATATATCTGGCCACTGTAGTCCATCCCACCACCTCCACCTACTTCAGACCCACTTCACTCCTCACACCAACAATTGCAATAGTGTACTAACTTGCAAATCCATCCTCAGCACAACTAATATAGAATTTTATCTTTAAAACAAAAACCTGATCATAATACTTCTTGCTTCAATGCTTTAATAGCTCTCTATTACCTATAGTAGGAAGAGGCTCGTCTTCACCTTTCCATCTCTATCCTGCCCCACTTCCCTACACCTTCCATCCACTTCTGAAAGGAGCCATGCTCTTTGTTCACTCCATACCTTCAGCAAACGCATCCCCTTCACCCTGAACAGCCTCCCTGCCTTCCCCCCTGTGGTATATTTCTACTTCTAACTCACTCCATTTAGCGAAAGTCTAGTGATCTTTCGAAATTCAACACAAGAGTCACCTCCCCTGTTGAACATGTCTGGCACTGAGCAGTGTCTTCTTGTTTAACATGAGTCTGTCCCCCCTAAACTGCTGGAGTGGCAGGTCAAAGAAGCAGAGTCAGCTTTCTTATCTCTTCATCCACACACTTAGCATATCTGGTACATTCAATAAATTGTGATTGAGTTACATTTAATAGAATGATAATATCTAATATATGTTTGTTTTTAAAGCTCTCATGGAATAGTGAGTTAAAGAAGAAATGTTCCAAAGATCGTAAGTTGGGTATCTTTAAAAACAAGTCAAAGGAAAGATTTTAAAGAAATATCATGACAAATGTTCAAGAAAGAGTACTAAAAATGATCTGTCTGAAATAAGTGGAGATGAGAAGGGAAGATTAATAGATGCCTCCCAGGAGTTCAAGAAGTGATAGGCTTTCTTCTTTTGCCAAAACACAAGTTGGGTGTCAGAACTATTGCCTTGTCTTTTCACTTCCTCTGGGGTCACTAGGAATTTACAGATGGAGAGTCACTTCTAGAGTGCATCAACACCTTTTAATGAATTAATCAGACTTCTATTATATTCCATTTCCCGTTCCACTCTTGTCACCATTTGCACGTAATGCCAATCCAAGGGCTCAGCTTCTCTGCTACTGGGGAAACAAGTACCTTTGGGTATCAACTTCCAAGTAATCCTTCTCTCCTATTGGACTCTAAAACGACACTGCTAATGTCTAGGTACTCACCTAGAACCTGGCCCTGAAAAGGTTTGCTCCTGACTCATTAAGTCTATTACCACTGGGACCTTGAAATCATCTCTTTCTGGAACACAGAACCCAGGAAAGGAGGACTGGCTAGATTCTTGCATCGTTCCTGTTTTATTCTCTGGTGGCTTCCTCTCTGAAAAGACTTCCTTAAGTGGCTATTCCCCTATTTTCATCAATTTCTCATTGTCTAATCAGTAAACATACTCCTGATATCATTATCTCTACAACCATGGCACCACTTTAAGTCAAACTGATTTCTGTATATGAACTGTCCCAAAGAATTTCCTTTTTTCTTTTCTTCTCTTCTGCCTCTTCCTCCATACTCCCTCCTAATTTCTCTCTCTCTCTTTCTCTTTCTCTCATGCACACACACACACTCACTTACATACACACGTTCATACATAAAAATCTCTATTACTTTTTCCCAACAATTACTAATGTTTGCAAAGCACGCATTTACATTTAAAATGGTGTCAGACTCTCAAAACAGACACATTAGCAGATCCAAGCATACTTTTGAGAGAAAGATTGTTGCCATCAGGAGAAATGCCTAATAGATAAACACTCTGGAAACTAATTGGAAAAAAAAAAGTTTAAGCCAAAATAAGAGAAAATTCTTTATTTTCTTCTTGGCACAACCGTAATGCATCCTGGCCTCCATTCTAAAATGCAATGTGTTTGCAGGAGTGACAGAAGGAAAAGATTTAGATTCACAGTGAAATGACATATCTATAGCTTAATAAAAGCCAGCAGAACAACTGCAGAGAAATAATAGAGATGCCACAGGGGGATGGATATACAAAGTGGTTTCAGAAGTGACTTGACTCTGCTCTTGTAAATATGAGTCTAGTTATGTGTTTGGTCTGTATATGCTAGGTAGGACTCAATATCTACCTCCTTATAATTTTACAAGGTCTTTGTTCTTATCCTAAGAATTGACAGCATAGTATTTCACTATACCATTCCTACCCAATTTATCACAAGATTGTATTTCAAATATGTACACTTATTACTTTTTATTATATTTTCTTCCAATTTCTGGAACTTAAAGTTTTTTTAAAAATTCATTTCTGAACCCAATTCCTATTACAATCTTATCTATATCATCTACACACACACACAATCTACACACATGTAAGTAAACACAAGTTTACTCTCAGTTCTAAACTAATGGGAATCGAGCAATTTATTTGCCCTTTCTCATCTTTTAAATCTCAACTTGAGTGCTAACTCCTCAAAATACTTTTCTAGAAATGATCCTCTAGTTATTCTAAATCACAGTGGCCTATTTATCTCTTCCATGTGGTTATTCAAATGTGTAATTTTAAAAGTATATTTAATTGTTATTCTCTGCCTCCTCCAATAGAATGTAAGCTTCATGAAGGCAGGGGCCATTTCTGCCTTTCTGTGTGTCCATCCCCACCACATAGAATTGTGCCAAACACAATGTACAGTTTAGTGATTAATTAACAATTATGTATTTTTAATTTTCTATAAACACACAAGCACATACAGCATAAAGGGATTTAAGCAAATCTGCTTACACAGTGCTTACTACCAAAAATTCTTAACGTTAATACAAAAACTAAGCCCACTGTAACAAAATAGGAGATTAAAATGAAATAAAGTATAGAACTGGCAGGCAACAGAAACTAATGAGATACTTTATCCTTGGTACACTGAAATGGACAATGGATTAAGAAGTTTTCTATTGCTGTGTAACAAAATTAGCACAAATTTAGCAGCTTAAAACAATACTCATTTATTATCTCACAGTTTCTAGGGGTCAGGAGTATGGGAAAGGCTTAGCTTAGTCCTCTGCCTCATGATCTCATAAAGTTCCAGCCAAAGTGTCAGCTGGGGCTGCAGTCTCATCTGAGGACCAACTGGGGAAGGATCCATTTCCAAGCCTTCACATGGTTTTTGGCAGCATTTAATTCTCTGAGAGCTATTGTACTGAGGACCTCAGTTTCTTACTGACTCTTGGCTGAAAGCCGTTCTCGGTTCCTTGCAATGTGGAAGTTCCCAATATGGCTGCTTCTTTCTTCAAAGTCAGCAGGGGAGAGTCTCCTGGCAAGATGGGTTTACAATCTTACACAACCTAATCATATACATATAACCACATAAATTCCATCACCCTTGTCACAAGGTGAAGGTACCACGAAGGTGGGAGCACCTAGAAACAGGTTTCAAGGAGGCACTCTGAAGTCAGCCCACCACAGATGGAACAGTCACCAGAAGCCTGGCTCACTTAAGAATATTTACAAATAAAATATTTTCTGGTAGTAAGTAATATGGCCAACCTCATTGGCTTCTCCAGAGTTTCTTGAATAAAATTCACACAAGTAGTTTAGGTGGTAATATTCACATAGAAAGATTTTAATGGTGCTTCATAGCAGGAGAGTAAATCAAAGAAATGTGAATGTCTCCAGAGTTTTGTCAAAGACTGGTGAAATAATAAGTTAGATGATGCAAATAGCATAAAAAGCAGCTAAAGAGTCTATATACAAGACACTGAATGAAAGCTGGTCTCCCCATACGTGGGAGATTCTATCACAGTCCTCCCTTCTGTCTCCATCCTTGCCGTGTGGTTCACTGTGAGTGGATCATATTTCCTTGCCCCACTGGCTTTGGGCTTAATCTTGTGAGTTGTTTCAACCAATCTAATGTGGATAGAGATGACAGTGCACCAGCTCTGAGCATAGACTGTTAGAAGTATTACAAGTTTCAATTTGTTCCTCTTGCAGTCCTGCCATCCACCATGAGAATAACTCATCCAAAGAGGATCCCAGAGTGAGAAGACAAGCCAATCCCGGCAAGCCCAGCAGAGCCATGGCCAACCCTTGAAATTATAAGTAATAAATAAATATTTGTTGTCATAGCCACTAAATTTTGGAGTTGTTCATTATGCCATAATGCATCAGCGAAAAACTATGAATAATATAGAACTTTCCAAGTAACTGATCAATAAAATGAGAAGTGACTTAGCATATTCCTTATAATTAAAATGTTTGTTTCAAGATAAAAGCGTTTCTATGTATTTTTATACCCCTGCTCTGATCTCTGACAACATGATTTCCTCTTCCTGGAACGTCCTCTGTTGAGGTTTTAGGAGGGCATTAAAAAACTGCTTCCTTCCCCCACCTGAGGTTGGGATGCAGTGAGAGATATTCAGAGAAGTCAGGCAGATAGAAACTGACAAATCACTTTTATTATCATTAATTTATTATCATTGTGAAGAGCAAGGCTTAATGTAAGAGTCAAAGAGACCTGCTAGTATGAAGCCCAGAATTAAGTTTCCTATGCAAGCCCAGGCAGAGAAATGAACAAATAAATCCTTTGCTTATGAGAGCAAGGACCTCCACCACTAACTTTAGCACATTGCAGAGTAGACCTGAGATGAGCTCCTTCTTCGAAACCCCGCAGTCTCATACATTATTGCTTGTCACATGGTGGGGAAAGAGACCAAGAGTGTTACTTGAAGGAAGTTTCCGGAAGAAAATATGAGGAGGGGAAAAGTCTTTGGTGTTTTGGAAGCATTATTCTCTCATATCCCAGTATTTTCTCAATATCGTAATTGCAGCACTTAGCATTACCTTATATTTAAGGTATTTATGTCTGTACCTGTCCTTGCACTAAAGTGTGACTCCCTAAAGAGCAGAGGCCATAGATTATTCATTTTAAAATTCCTCATGGTATAGAGTACCCACGGAAAACAGGCATTCAGGAAATGTGTGAAAATTGAATAACGATGTTTTTTGCTAAAAGTTGTTCTTTGCCTATCAATGAGAAATAACTAGAGGCAGGTAACTTAAGTGCTAAATGGGAGGAAAATTGGTAGGGCTTCATTTCAGGCAAAACTTAGGACATTCTCAGGTTCTCGTGGTGATGGAAGGCCAAATGCCCATGCCTGGAGACCCCAGACTTTAGGAACTTTCTTTCCCACACGCACTGGATATGTCCCCAGATGAGTTCTAATTTCTGGGAGCACCTATTGATATTTACCTTTGATGGATTAGCTCCATAACACTACAAATATTGCTGATAAAATCACAGTTCATATATCCAGGATGACGTAACAGTTTGTGTACCTAGTTTAATAAAACATATATTAATCTTCTGGAAGATTTGAATGTAACACTCAGAAATACATTCTTAAATAATTCCTAGGTTTTCTGATCCATAGCTTGTCTCTTTTTCATAAATATTTAGCACAAGACTGCTTTCTGAGAGTCAAACTTTAAACAAAACTAACTATACATTCACTCAGAAATGAAAAATTATGCAGTCCCTCAAAATAAAAAGTGCATTTCTGTTCCAAGAAAAAACAACAGCAGTAATGAAAATTCCTAAACTCACTGGAGAGTGTTTCTTTCTGAGAATTGGCTCCAACTTCATAGAAGTCAGAGGTATTGAGGTCAAAGTGAGCGGACTGTGTGATTCAAAGCATGTATCCAAACAGGAAATGTGCTAGAATTGGGAAGTATTCAGCAAGGAGGTTTCTCCAGGCAGGTAGAGTCCCATTCCCTAATAAAGCTAAATAGTGACTTTCAGCAATCCACTTGACAATTCTGATTGAGATGAGATTATAGTCTGCAAAGGGTCAAGAAAATTTATACTATAGCTACCATCACAAAAAATGCCAAAAAGCAAGGACAAAGAATAAGAAGTTTGTAGAAAATAAGAAAATGTAATAATTCTATCTTTTTCCAAGCATGGTAAAAGGTAAAATGTGGCTGAGAATAAAATATTAGCTGTCAGCCCCAGACTCTCAGGCTGAACTGAAAACAACAGCAAATAAGATTGCCCTATCCACATTCAGGACTTCAGAGGCACCCTGCTGTGGTGTTTTGTCTTGTAACTCCAAGTAAAAGCTCAATTTGAGCATATCTGCTGTAGGATGAGAAAAAGGATCTCAGTGACTAACCAGGACATGTCCCACTTCTCCCAACCTCAACACAGCTAGTCATGTTTTACACACAAGGAAGCTGAAGTTTAAAAAGAGATGGGACTTGCCCTCTGGCAGAGTACTTCTGTGTTTGAGCTAAAGTATGCCTCAAGCCTGTAAGCTCAGTTTCTCTGGAGACAGGATAGTATGGTTATTAAATGCTCCAAAGGTGGGCTACTCTCTGTTGCTCTGAAAGATAGTTGCTGCTCTGTCTATGGGGCAGCCTCCCTTTTTCTTTTCTTACTTCAGTAAACTTTCTTTTTGCCTTATTCTATCAGCTCACTCTTAAATCTCTCCTGTGTGAAGCCAAGAACCCACTTGGCCTTCATGTCCACTTTCCTGTATCAAAACCAGGCTCCCCTGAACCCAAGAGGACTTAAAGATATCAGTCCACCTTCTGTAAAGCAAACCAAAAGTCCTCTTTGAGCTGGCTGTCTTTTCACATTCTCATTAATGTCCTTTGGGAGAAACAAGATGGCTGACCAGAGACATCAGCTGCCAGATCGTATCAGAAAGAAAGAAAAGTTTTAGATGAAAAAGGAAAATAAAAAAAAAAAATAATAACCTTACATCGAGTGTAATTCTGAGTGAAAAGTGCCAGCACCTACCAGAGATTCCATGGGAAGAGTTGCAGAGCAGAGCAAGAAGGAGCAAGATATCTGCAGAGACCAACCGGTGAGAGGCTTGGGGCCCAGAGAAAAGAGTAGGTGGGGTGGTTTGTTTCCCTTCCCTCACATCTCTGGCAGTTAGCAGGCTCCAGAGCTGCTAGAGAGCCTTTCTACCCTCACAAGCCCAAAAGCGGCTGCTGTCAGTGAACTGGAAGCTTCTTGAGGACAAGGCACCAGCCTACCAGCCCCATTGGGATCACTTCCGGTCACCACAGACCTGAACTGAGAGGGCAGGCGCCATATTGCTTCTCCACCCACCATGCTCCTTTGTCCTCCCCAGGGAACTTCAGCCCCTCAGCTTTTGTCTGGCTCATTCCCACACAAATATTTCCCAACTCTGGCCCAGACTGCAGGAGCCACAGGGGCTGATGGGTCTCGGGGGATCTGTGTGACCCCAGAGCCAGGACATTCTGGGTGGGCTGCCTCCCAGAGAGAGGCACAGAGACCACCAGAGTGCTAGGTGTCATCTATCCAGACTCTTTTCCTCCCCTCCCCCTCCCCCACCCATGGCTGCCATGGGAGATGACTGAGCCGGGGCTCTCAGGAACGGCTGCTTCCCCTCTGCTGCTGTGCGCACCACACCAAGGCTTCCACAGGGAGTGGGGCTCAAACCTTTCCTCTCAAGCACTGCTGGCCACCTGTCCCTCCTGACCATCTCCGTACCCTCACGTGCCTGAGCACCAGGCTGCCCACCCACCTCTCTGATCCCACTTACTTTTTTTTTTTTTTGTTTTGTTCTTTTTTTTTTTTTTTTTTTTTTTTTTTTTTTTTTTTTGAGACAGAGTCTCACTTTGTTGCCCGAGCTAGAGTAAATGCCGTGGCGTTAGCCTAGCTCACAGCAACCTCAAACTCCTGGGCTCAAGCAATCCTACTGCCTCAGCCTCCCAAGTAGCTGGGACTACAGGCAT
>NW_012134969.1:12759463-12761403 GCF_000956105.1 Propithecus coquereli | reverse complement strand
TGGGCTCAAGCAATCCTACTGCCTCAGCCTCCCAAGTAGCTGGGACTACAGGCATGCGCCACCATGCCCGGCTAATTTTTTTTCTATATATTTTTAGCTGTCCAATTCATTTCTTTCTATTTTTGGTAGAGACAGGGTCTTGTTCTTGCTCAGGCTGGTCTCGAGCTCCTGAGCTCAAACAATCCACCCGCCTCGGCCTCCCAGAGTGCTAGGATTATAGGCGTGAGCCACCGTGCCCGGTCTGTTTCTGCTTTTTTAACTCCGTAAGTGTTGGTTAAGCTCAAGAGTTCCATCCTTGGTCCTCTTCTCCCTTTATTTACCTGTCTTGATCATCCCATTCATCCTTCTCTTCCATTGCCTCTTACCTGGATTCCAGCTCTACCCGGCATCTCTAAAGCACCTCAGACTTAACATACACATAAAAACACATTTCTGCTCTCATTTTGATTCTACAAATCATGGTTAGTGGAGCTTAGAGAGCCAAGAGAGCCTCATTTTCCTTTCCTTACAGCCCACCTCATGTTCCATATCTAACCAGCCAGCATGTCCTGCTGATGTGCCTCAGAAACATCTCCCTCCTACCCAGCCCCTCTTTTCTGCTCCCATGAATCTCATCAGTTCAGAGCTAACCTACTACAAATAGTCTCCATTGTGGTTTTAACTGAGCATGTCTCCCCACTTCAGTACAACCTCTAGACACTAACCAGAGTTGGAGATAATTTGGAACACTAATTTCCACGTGGCTCCTGGGCTGCCACATAAAGACCACCTTCCATAAACTAACATAAAAGTCTTTTCAGAATCTACCTCCCCACACCTGTCTAGCCCCATCGTCCCTCATGTTCTCCATACCATTGACTCTAGTCTCACCACTCCTAAGCAGATTGCCCTTTCAAAAATCCTGATCCCACACATGCGGGCCTCATTGCCTAGAGTGTCATTCCCTCCTTCTCCTGTTACCACCTTCAGTGCCCAATTCAAATGTCACCATCTCTGTGAGGTGTCCCCAGACAGCCCCAGGCAAACATGTGGCCATGGTACTTTGTTCATACCTCTATTAAAGCTCGTCCCCTGTGGCATTGTAATAAGACATTTTAATGTATCTATCTTGACAGTGGCATTAGTCCTTCACAGCAGGAACTATGCCTTTTCGGCTTCTATTTCAGCACCTATTAGAGAGCCTTTCTATCCTGGGTGATCAAATAAATGTGTGTGGAATAAATTAATGACTTCATGGTGGAACATGGCCAATACAGACTGATGCTTTTACTGCCCTTTCAATTGTTTTGATGCACAGTTGCAGTCATTGTAACTTACAATTAAATGACAAAGTAATGAAAAGGATTATTCTAATAACAAAACAGCAACTTTCTATTCAGAAAATTTTTGTGAGATTAGCAGAAGTAGCAATGGGGGAAAAATGGGGGTA
The DNA here is from genome assembly GCF_000956105.1 of Propithecus coquereli. Lineage (NCBI taxonomy): Eukaryota > Metazoa > Chordata > Mammalia > Primates > Indriidae > Propithecus > Propithecus coquereli. The sequence continues at coordinate 12,759,974 of NW_012134969.1, read as the reverse complement.
GAGATGTCCAGGCAGAGGTGGCCTTGTCCCACAATTGCAGAGTGGCACAGGAGGTCATTTGAACACACCCTGCTAACCCCTCTATCCAGGAGAGGGGTTCAGAAAAAGCTACATCATGTCAATAGATGAGGAGAGGTCTCAAGGTCAGGAGAAGAATGCATAACTTGATATAATTTTATGTTCAATGACAGCTAAATAGTCCAGGAGATATTATAACTAGATATCAGATAGGAATACAGACATTTCAGCAAATCATAGTGTGGGCAATTAACTAATAACCAGACTCTTTCCTGTCATCCCGTTAGAACTTACAATCTTGAAGAGAAGCGGGGAGAGGGAAAGCTGAAATGACTGAGGATGCTCTGAATCTTTTAAGAAGACCCTGAATTAGGGGTAGGTTATTTCCCACTGAGAACATGAAGACTTGAGACAGAAATTAATTCTGCTAAAGAAAAATTAAGTTTCATTTCTGCATACCTGAGGTAGTGAAATGAGAAAGGGTCCACCTGCT
>NW_012134969.1:12758150-12758712 GCF_000956105.1 Propithecus coquereli | reverse complement strand
CTCACAGTTTCTAGGGGTCAGGAGTATGGGAAAGGCTTAGCTTAGTCCTCTGCCTCATGATCTCATAAAGTTCCAGCCAAAGTGTCAGCTGGGGCGGCAGTCTCATCTGAGGACCAACTGGGGAAGGATCCATTTCCAAGCCTTCACATGGTTTTTGGCAGCATTTAATTCTCTGAGAGCTATTGTACTGAGGACCTCAGTTTCTTACTGACTCTTGGCTGAAAGCCGTTCTCGGTTCCTTGCAATGTGGAAGTTCCCAATATGGCTGCTTCTTTCTTCAAAGTCAGCAGGGGAGAGTCTCCTGGCAAGACAGGTTTACAATCTTACATTACCTAATCATATACATATAACCACATACATTCCATCACCCTTGTCACAAGGTGAAGGTACCACGAAGGTGGGAGCACCTAGAAACAGGTTTCAAGGAGGCACTCTGAAGTCAGCCCACCACAGATGGAACAGTCACCAGAAGCCTGGCTCACTTAAGAATATTTACAAATAAAATATTTTCTGGTAGTAAGTAATATGGCCAACCTCATTGGCTTCTCCAGAGTTTCGTGAA
>NW_012134969.1:12727569-12740485 GCF_000956105.1 Propithecus coquereli | reverse complement strand
TCCTATTCCCACGCCAATAATAATGAGTTTCTCCAGGGCTCTGTCTTTACCCCATGAGTTTTCTCTGCCTACGTACAAGGGCTATCTCAACCACTCCAGAGTTTTGGTAACTGCATCAAGCTACTCATGGGTGGCACCGTATCTCTACAGCTGCCTACCCATGGGAACTCCATATTTCAATACTCAGTGCCCCTTAGATACCACAGAGCTTCTTCAAGCTCAGTGCAAGCACCATTGAACTCCTTATCTTCTAAACTTCCTACTCCAAACCTCTCTTCCCTCTGAGTTATCCAGCTCTACTGATGGCTACTCCCTCCCTTAGCATTCCAGTCCACAAACCTAGGCCACTTGCTGCCCCCTCTCTCTCCTTGCTGCCTGCCCCATCTTCCCCAGTCACCACGTCTTGCCAATCTTATAGTTTAGTTATTTCTTTAAGCCATCTCGCTCTTCTCCATGCCTGCCATCACTGGCCTACCTTCAACAGTTTCAGTAGTCTGATAAGACCCACCTGCCCTCAATCTTGCATCTTGTCCCCCTCCAATTTCCCATCCTTACTGCTTCCAGAGGAGGCAAACTGGAACCAGGGCATTTCTCTCTTCTTTGCCTTCAGGATACAATCCCACCTTTAGCTTTTCTCTAACCTACCTCCTTAGTTCCAAATTCCACCATTTTCTACCTCCCACTACACATTCCAATGAGACAAAATGGTATACAACTTCCCACGTACATCATGTAGTTCCCTTCTCCAGGAATTTGATTGTGTTATGCCCTCTACTTGGAACATCCTCCATACCTTTATTTGCTTGCCCATCTTCTATGCTTCCTTTAACTCTTATGCATCCTTCAAGACTCAGCTGAATATCATCTTCAGAAAGTCTTTCTTGAACATTTAAGTAGGATTAAATGACTTTCTTTCATGTTCCCACACCCCCTCCATACCACCAATCACGATATAGTAAAAATGTCTTTAACATGACTTCCTTCCCCACTAGACACCAAGCTTCTCAAGTGAAGGAAGTATCTCATTCTTCTGTATATTTCCATAAATTTGCTTAACTGCCTGGCACAGAGGAAGTGCTCAATAGTGACAGTCAACTTACTATTATCATACAACTCAAATATTCAATTAACTTTCCATTCCATCCAATCCAGCAAAGATTTATGAAGTGCCAACTACATTTCAGGCAGTGTGCTAGAGCTATAAAATAAAAATAGTTTATATTTGCATAATCATATACATTAAATTATTTTTATTTCATCTTCATGCTAAATGAAAGCTAGATATTCCAAGAGACAACTTTATGAGGTAATCCCTCAAAGTCTGATACGATGAGCCAGGGGAGTTGAACTTGCTTAAAGTTAAACTTTCTTAAGGTCAAATACAAGAATGGAAAATATTTGATTATTCAGGATAAGGCTCTTCATTCATTTAATTCAGTGTAGCAATGAAATATCATATACCAGCACTGTGCGTATGATCCCTGCCTTCAATTCCTGCCCACAGGTGGTTTCCAGTAGAAAAGAGAAACTATACCACATTTGTGTTCCATTAAAATGTAAGTAAAAGAAATGAGGTACATATTAGAAGTACAAAATGTTATGGTAGTTTAGAGAAAGGAGAAGCACATCCAACTGGGGGAATTAGAAAAAGTTTCATAGAGAAGGTGGTTTCTGAGCTAAGATTTGAAAGATGAAAATATTTGACAGAATTCAGGCTATGAAGCAATCCTGCCCAGAGACATCAGCCTGAGCCAAGTTACAGAATCAGAAATGCCCAGCATACTAAAGGAAAAGCAGCAATTCTCCTGGTTTTCTGGGAACACGAAAATAACAAGACACCAGGCTATGAAGGTAATTTGAGGCCTTAAAGAGAGCTTTCAATACGAAGCTGAAGAATTTGTGCTTAGTTACATAGACACTGGGGACCACTGAAAGTTTGTGAGATTAGCATGAGATGGGCACCGCTGGGCTTTAGGGAAGGAAATCTGATGAAGTTGTAGAGAATAACATAGAGGGAGAAAGACCCAGAGGCAGGAAAAATAGTCCTGAAGCAACATTTGCAGCGGGCGAGTGTGCAATTTGTATTTCATGAGAATAAATTCTGAGGTCCTATAGCCATCAATAATAGAACTATTAACAGCTTACATTTTAAAAACATGACAGTCGTAATAAGATAGCAATCCCAATGGCACTTTACAGTTAATCACCAATACTTAACTGGTATCTACTAAGTGTCTAGTGCTATGCTAAATCCAAGGAGAGAGAAGGCGCTCCCATGAAAATAAAATAGAAAGTGGTACACAATGAAAATATGTCAAGATATCACATATACTTAATTATAGTGGATCAAACTATATTAGATCAATGTGTTTGTCAGGCAAGTAAAGGCCAGTTTTGTGACCTTTGATAGTCTAAGAATAAGACTAATACGTACATGGTTGGTAAGGAAACCATATTAAAACTTGTGATAGATGAAGATATATTGCATATTACACCACGAAAATAGTTACAAGTGAAGACTGGTTGAATTAATTAGATGCCCAAAATAGGAAATGATCTTGGGAGCTGATAGTTATGACCCATTCTTGTTGCAAAACATCATTTCTCTATTCAACAAATACTTATTAAGCATCTATTATGTGCCAGGGATTGTTCTAAGTAAGTGCTTGTAAGTGAACAAAATAAATATCCTTGCAGTCATGATGCTTGCATTCTAGCAGGGGAAGAAAGATAAAGATAGTGAACATAATAAAAAGTAAGTAACATAGAGGGTAACAAGTAACTTGGTTAACGTGTAAGTAACTTAGAGAGTGACAAGTGCTAAGAAAAAGGAAAGAAGAGCAAGATATAGGGGGTCTGGAGTGTCACAATTTTAAGTAATGTGGTTCGGGGTGGCTCTACTTTGAGAGGCAATATTTGAACAAGATGTCACCAACAGGTCATTGGTAAAGGCTGTGGTTTCAAAAGAATTGCTAAAAAAATGTTCCATCCATGATGCCAAGGAGTTAGTCATCTGAGATTTAGGAAATGTCAGATTCCAAACTTCTGGGCTTCTGGAGTAAACGCAACGTGAAAGGCATAGCTACATCACCTGAAATCGTAGGTACACTTATTGCTATTGTGTAGGAAGTATTAATAGTGCGTGAAACACAGCAGATGACAGCAGTGTCAGAGGCTGCGCACCTTCCTTTCGCTCTCAATCTCCAAACTCTCTTTCTGTGTTTAAACTGTGTGAGTGGGCTATTCTCTTGTGCATCATTCTTAGATTTTAGTTCAAATCAGATTTTGCTGTTAATCAAAATTCCTAAACTGAAGGCAGTGTAGTCAGCAAGGATATTTCTTTAATGCAGAGCTTACCTTGGGGAGAAGGGCAGTGCTCTGTGAGAGATTAGAACTTATGCATTATGCAAGTCAGCAAAGGTATAAAGAGGGGTCCGAGTGCAGAAGAGAACAGAGTAGAAGCTTTGTGAGAATGAGCAAAACACCTGGGATGCAACTGTTAGCCAGCAATTAACTTGATACGCATGAGCCAATGTGCACAGACTAAATGGAGAAGTAGCCAAAAGTCCTCCTGGAAGAGGAGCTATACCAGCCAACAGAGAACTGGGGAAATGTTAATGGATCTGTGAAGAACATAATTTGGCAAACTCAGAGACTGTATCTCTAATTATAATTCACACTCAAGTTGACTTTTTTTTTTTTTGTACATACGTTTAGGTTACGTGTGTTGCCCTTGGTTCCCCCCCCCCCCACCGAAGTCCGTGTTTCTATTGGCAATGTTTTTAAACAAGGAGAAATTTAGCAAAAATTGGAAAGATAGGAAAAAAGATTTATTTGATATTGCTTTCCTTTTAAATTTCCATAGGAATGGAACATTTCAGGCATCTCTGAAGAGTCAAAGAAGCAGCTAAATGTTAAGCAACCCAGTTCTATACTTGGACACGTTCTAAAACAGCCATGATTGCTTTAAAATGACATCTAATCTTTCAACAAATCTATCCAAAGTTCTTCAGCTAGTGCTCAATGACTCGATAAAATTAAACTATGTCTGGTGAAATAAATTGAAGGACTCGGAAGAGAGAGAAAAGCCCACATACAAAGCCACCTTTGCAGTTTACTCCTCACCTTTTGGTTTGGTAATTTCGTAATGCTAAGTAGTAAAATAGTGGGCCATTTTTACACAGGGAGAAGATTCCTGAGGCTGACTGGGTTGGAGACAGGGTGAAGCAGCCAGTGTAGCACATGTCCCCAGGATAGCCTTTTAAAAACATAAGTCAAAGCATGTGACTCTCCAGCTTAACACCTTCCAATGACCTCCCTTCAGTCCAGACAAATACAAACTCCTTCCAATGGTCTATGAGACCCTGAGCAACCCTGCCATTGCCTTCCTCTCTCTTGCTCACAAGGCTCCTGCCAAGCTGGCTTCTTGCTGATCACAAATGTGCTAAGCTCCTTCCCACCCCAGGACCTTTGCACACTCTTCTCTCTGCCTGGTTCACTCCCCAACCCTGTCCTTTCTTCACTTGTCCCAGTCCTCCTTATCACTCAGGGTCTGCTCAAATGTCATCTCATGGTGCAGCTCTTACATTAGCTTTATATCTGAACACCAGCTTCTACACACACCTCAAATACACACACCCCACAGCCCTGTCCTTTTTTTATTTTTAGAGCACTTATCTCTACCTGAAATTGTATTGGTTTCTTTTTTACTTGCTCATTTTCTGCCTCCCTAACTACAACATATGCAGAAGTTGCAGTACCAGATTATCCTTGAAAAAATAGAAAATAATGAGTGGTAAATACCCAGAGAAAGCAGCAAGGATAAGAAAAAAAAAATGAATATGTAAATTAATTTTAAATAGTCACATATTTAAGGTAGAAAGAGAAAACACATTTCAGAAGATACAGAAACATGTTGGAGGAAGTACATATAGGAAATAAAGTAAAAATGGTCAAATAAGGAAAAGTTATTAGTTAGTACCTGTAAAATTTTCCTTCTTTTCATCCTAACTGGGATCTACAATTTAAATATAAGAAGTAGAAGTTATTGATAAATTATTTGGTTGGGGAAAAAACAGGATAAATAAAAATAAGTAGGAGTCCACCTACCAGACCACTATTAAAAGTCTAATGACACGCAATCTTGTGAAATAGTAAGCATAATACCCAGATTTGTCAAATTGAGTAAAATCTATTATAATATCCAGCACCCTCATATATTTATTATGTGAGTACAAAATGGCACAACTTTTGGAGGATAACATGGCAAAATTAAAAATACTCTCTGTCTAAAGCCTGGCTTGAAAAAAAAATTAAAACTACTCATTCTCCTTGAATCTATCTAGTCCACCTTTAAGAATCTATCAAGGCCAACTTTTAAGTGGTTATAACAGCAAACAACGTAAACATCCTTCATTTGGTTTAGTTAATAAATCACGATGATTCCTAATGCAGAACACCACGCAATAATTAGAAGAAGACGACAGATGGAAATTGAACAGAATTATATTATTTAAATTGTTAAAAGAAAAAAATAGGTTGCATGAGTATGTAGAGTGTAATTTTACTGGTAAATAAAGAATATATGAATATGGAGGCAGGTATGCACATAAAAAGATCTGAAAGAAAACATGGAACTGTCTTAATGGTTTTTGATCCTTCTGCGGAGTTAGACTGGGGTGTGAAGAACTTTTACCTTTTGCCTTATATCCTTCTGTATTATTTAAAATTTTTTACCAAAAAAATTCTTATAATAGAATACCAGCTAATTAATAGAAAAAGAAAAGAAAACAGTAGCAATTGTGTGCTGCGATTTGACTCCTGCCTAGCTCATCTCTGGTCATTCACCTGCCACCTGCCATTAACTTTTGCACACATCATTCACTGCGACAGGAATGTCCCCTCTGCCCCTCCCCCTCATAGGGCAGCAAACTCTAATAATCCTTTTACAACTATGCACAATTGCAGCCTCATTTTAGCAGATCTTCCTAAGCTCAGGAAGCAGAGCAGTGAACCCTTCTCTGTGCTTCCGTCCTCCCTGGCTGGTTGACCACCACTTACTCCCCAGCTCTCTGTCTCCTCCCAACCGTGAACCCCAGCTCAAAGCTGTGGCCATATCACTTCTCTCTGCAACCATGTGCATCTCAGGGCGCGCAGCTCTTTCTTGATAGAATTAAGCTTCGGTTCCCTAATTTCAAACACTCTCCCACAAATATTTTGAGGAACATCCTGTGTGGGTGGGAATACTGTCTTGTATTTACAGCTGAAATTGCCTATGAGCCTTTTGTCTGGTTTTCTCTGCAATCCCAAAATCTATCTATATCCAGCACATGGTAGGCTCTGAAGAAATACCGGCAAAAAGAAGGATGAAGCTCATGTTGAAAAGAATATGAAAAATCGTTTAAAGTATTTCCATTTTATTTTTTTTTTTTTTTTTTATTATTCCAGGGTTTTGTGAGGTTACAAACATTATAGTTACACTTTATGTCTTTGCCTCACCCAAATGCGGGTTAAAGGCATGCCCTTCCCTCCCTTTAGTGCTCCCCGTGTCCTTTAGTTGTAGATTTCATCCCCCTAATCCCTAGAGAGTATTTCTGCCATGTGATCAACCTAGTGTTGATCAGTTAGTACCAATTTGATGGTGAGTACAAATGGATCCCATTCTTCTGCTCTTGTGGTGCCCCACTTTGGATAATGGGCTTAAGTTTAATCCAGGAAAGTATAAGAGGTGCTAGATCACTGTCGTTTCTTATGATTGAGTAATATTCCATTGTAAACATATACCGAATTTTGATAATCCACTCATTGATTGATGGGCACTTGGGTTGTTTCCACATTCTTGCAATAGTGAATTGTGCTGCCATAAACATTCGGGTGCAGAAGTATTTCCATTTTAAAGAAGAACTCATCTTTCAAAGGAAGTGCACCAGCACCTCAGAGAGTGTTGCCTGTTGGGTGGGGAAGATGTTGCCTCCCTCACGAGAGCTTAATGCTGATTCCGGGAGCCTGGGCTTTGGAAGGAGAGACTAAAAAGCAAGGCTTAAGAACATCTGTGTCCTTTTTAACTCAGGTGGCCTCAGAGCATTTGATCAAGTGAAGATCTAAACATGTAGGGTATATCTGCCTCAGGTTAGAAGTCTCAGAGGCAATTCCTGAGGGGCCAATATAAATGAAGGATTGCAGGTTACAAAAGGAACCCAAGTGAATACAAGAGAAAATATAATAGCTTATTAAAAATGACTATTTAGGTTTCATAGTGATTGTTATCCTTGAATCTTCCTTTACTCCACTCATCCCGTCATCCACCAAGTTCTTGTGATTTTTTTTCCTTCTACATATTTTTTGATATGTTCCTTGCTCTTTACTATGGCTTGGTAGCGTCCCTGTGATCTAGACCCTACAGAACACTCGGCCTCTTCAGTTCCCTGCCTTCCTTTATTCTTTGTTTGTTTGTTTGTTTTGTTTTGTTTTTATTTCAGAATTTTACAGTGGTACATACTTTTTGGTTACAGTTTGAGTCGAAGTTGTAAGTGTGCCCTTCAGTGAGTCAGTGTGCATTGTACCCGGTAGGTGTGAGTTTACCCATCCCCTCCTCCCCCTCCCACCTACTTGATTTCCTTTGAATTTTACTTCCTTATGTGCACAGAAGTGGTGATTGATTAATTCCAATTTAGTATTGAGTACATGCGGTGTTTATTTTTCCATTCTTGTGACACTTCACTAAGAAGAATTGCCTCTAATTCCATCCAGGTTGTTATGAAAGATACTAGATTACCATTTTTTCTTTATAGCTGAGTAGTGCTCCACAGTACACACACATATACCACATTTTATTAATCCACTCATGTATTGATGGGCACTTGGGTCGATGCCACATCTTTGCAATTATGACTTGTGCTGCTATAAACATTCGAGTGCACGTGTTTTTTTTTTTATAAAATGTCTTTTTTTCCTTTGGGTAAATACCCAATAGTGGGATTGATGGATCAAATGGTAGTTCTACTTTTAGTTCTTTGAGATATCTCCATACTACTTTCCATAGAGGTTGCATTAGTTTGCAGTCCCATCAACAGTGTGTGAGTGTTCCTTTCTCTCTGCATCATAGCCAGCATCTGTTGTTTTGGAATTTTTGATAAAAGCTGTTCTCACTGGAGTTAGGTGATATCTCACCGTGATTTTTGATTTGCATTTCCTTGATGATTAGAGATGTTGAGCATTTTTTCATGTGTTTTTTGGCCATTAGTCTATCTTCTTTTGAAAAGTTTCAGTTCATGTCTTTTGCCCAGTTTTTAATGGGGTTGTTCTTCCATTCATTTGGCAAACATGATTGATCACAAATTATGTGCCTGGGCCTCTGGTGGAAGCTGAGCCTGTAACAATAGGCAAGACAGGTAATGTCTTTGCCCCAGGAGTGATACACTTCAACCACTACCCTCCACTTTGCTCATTAGGTACCAGCTGCCTGAAATCTCCTCCTCACCTGGCTAACCCCCATTTGTTTCATACTTACCTCCTCCACATACCTTCCAGAACCCCCACACACTGTATTAAGTGCCCTCTCCTATACTTCCAAGATGCAGAAGTCCTTCCAGGAAACAAATGGCACATTCAAGGAAACCACTTGAGGAGGCCTTAACAAAGGGACTCTCCAAAATGTGGCCAGGGTCAAAGGACACCAAGAATGGATGGTGAAGCAATGTGAGGCCAGCAATAGCAAGGAGCTGTTACCTCCTCAAGGTCTGAAGTAGCAGAGGGAAGAAGCAATTGCCAAAACTTTGAGAAAGTCAGTGAAATTGTTGGGGAGGACCACTAGCAGAAGCCGTGGCCATAAATAGAGAAACTCATCTAACCTGCAGTGACTAGCAGGGAAGCACCAAGTAATAAATACCACAGTCTTATGGTCCTCCCTCCCTTCCATCTTGTACTAATACTTTCCTTTGATCAAACCCAACCTGGAGTCAGAGGGCAAGAGGTCCCTCCAATTTAACTTCTAATTATCAACCTCCCAGGACTCAGAGAAAGATGAGAAAGGGAAGGGAGTGGAGCTAGAAAGGCAAACAGAAAGCATCCAACACAGTTTCAATCATTGCACTTAAATGGTATAGTGTCTTTCTCAACTAAACTCTGACTTCTATGGGAGAAAGACCCATGCCTCTTTGCTGCTGAAATGGAGTGGGTACTCAGTAAGTTCATTAACCACATGAATAAAATAGAGTTAGAGTTTTCTTCTACCTGTCTTTAATTTTTTCTTTTTGTTTCTACTTCGAAATGAAAAAAATGGAAGCCACAGAAATGCTGCTCTCCTCTAGCCTTCACAGGAGAATCCTCCATCTGTGCCTTGTTGGGGTTTAATATATTGAGAGTTGTTTTTTTAAAATTAGATATGACCCTTTCTGGGCCACAGAGTGACTGTGTGCTCATTCCACATACTTTGACAAGCATTTTCAAGTCCTAGAAGCCCAAAGGTCACCCAGCTGGGACTTACTCCTGCTTGCAGAGGAATTATGGGGAGCTTGGTGCTTACCCCACCACCCTGGTGTGGCCAGGGTCCCAGTATCAGCCACCCAGGCCCAGGCACAGCCTTGCTTCCCTCAGCAGACAAGGAAGGAGCTGGGGGCCATAGACCTATTTTCAAGGACTGAAGACAATTTTTGAAATAGCACACGATGAAAACATATTATAGCAAAATATTAAATCTCTGATGCCTCATGAGAAAATCAAAGGAAATGTTGATTGCTAGCATATTTGATACTTACTGGGCCCTTTCTTCTGGCCAGAAGTATGGATGAGAATTAGGATGAGGTCTGAGCTCATCTAATTGCTGAAGGCACACGCCGTACCACAAGCTTGGGTTGTTCCATTTAAGCTTATTGTTTTTACCAAGTCAGGCTCTTTTTCCTCTCCAGTGCCACTTAATTTAACCAGAGATTAGAATACTAAGGCCTCTGGGAGTGAGACAAGAACACTTCTCACCCATGATGCTTCAGCCAAGGGAACTGATGCAAAGGGAACACATTTTCTCCCAGGGTTTCCTTTAGCTCCAGAAAATTTAATCACATTCCTCCTTTGACATCTAAAAACAGTTTTTCAGAGGCTTCACTGAGCTTAGTCCCAAAGTCCAATCAGAAGTGTAGATTGGCTTAGCGAAAAGCAGTTTTTGCTCCTGCCCCAGGCTAGGCATCTGAGAGTTAGACCAAACTCTGCCATGTGGATTAAGAGCTGTGCTGTGGGGCAGCTTCCTTGTGCAGGTGGACTTTTCAAATCTAAAGTTCTTTCTCAGCAATTATTTTGATTCTGATTTCTGGAATGACCTGCCTGTCTGACATTAATAATCGCTCAGCATGTGCTCCACCAGTTTAGGAATCTACAGCTTCTTTATGTTCTTGTTGAAAAACTCCCCGTTGCTGGAGTTCAAACAGCATTGATTTTATTAATCCCCTCATGGATTGAAGGGCACTTGGGTTGTTTCCACATCCTTGCAATAGTGAATTGTAGTAATGTTCATTGGGGTTTGTGGGGGTGGGGGTGGGTAAACTCACAACTAATAGATGCGGTAAGCATTGTATGGGGGAAGGGCACACCTCTAATCCTGGCTTGGGTGAGGCAAAATCATAACATGTAATCAAAATATTTGTACCCCCGTAATATCCTGAAATAAAAATAAAAAAATTAAAAAAAATGGCATTGATTCATTTCAAAGGACATCCATCAAGTGCCTTCCATGTCAAAGCATTGTGCTGGGCACTTGGGGGAAGGATGAGGAAGAAAAAGGCACAATCTCTTTCTTCAGGGATCTTACAATGACTTGGGTTGAGCAGGAGAGACACAAATACGGGGCAAGGGGAATGTCCTAAGAGAGGGACCAGCAAGTAGTATTTCAGCACTCGAGGATGAGAGGTCCTGTCCAGCTGGAGCATCTCAGGAAGGACTTTCCAGGGGAGGAAGAATTTGCTATGGCTCTAGAAGAGTGTGCTCAAATTTCAGAAGCAGAGACAGGTGCAATCAAATAGAGTAAGAGCCATGAACAAATGATTCCTCTAGTACCTTGATTCAGTTTTCATTTGTTCATACAATAAGCACGTATTAAGTGCCTACTACATGCTTATGCTGGGGATAGAAAGATGAGTAAGTCCTGCCACTACGAGTTCACAGGCTTGTAGAGGGGAAAAGTAAACAATCCTTGCTATAGCGTGTGATAGCACAATCATAGATACGCAGTCCACCATGGCAGGAGAGGTCTGTCTAGGTGGGAATGGAAGGCTTCACAGAGAAAAGACATTTGGACTGAGTCTCAAAGGATGAGTGTTTGATACACAGACAAAGGGGTAAAGGACATTTCTGGCAGAAGGAAATGCAAAGTCACGGACGCAGGAAACGGTGTGGGATAAACCAGGAGTCGACTAGACTTGCTGGGACACAAGCCTCACGAAGGGGAATGAGGCGAGAGACAGACAGGCATGGGCTCAATCAACAAGGCCCTCTGATGACGGGCTGTGAAGTTTTAGATTTCATTCGTGAGCCCTAGAGAACAGTTTTTAAGTGAAGCAATAACACGATCTAATTTACATTTAGAAGAATCAAAGGAGCTTTACAGAAGATGAGATGCATGGGCTGAAGAGGGAAAGATGAGTTGGGAGAGAATTGCAAGGGTACAGGCAAGAGATGCTAAGGGGCTGAGCTGACTCAACTGCTGTGAAAATAGGGAAAAGGAATGAAAGGTGACGAGGTGCAGATATGCTGCAAAGAAGGTCATGTAAAGTGAACCCTGGGAGAGGTCCGGTGGTTTAGCCATTAGGAGATCCTTTGTTACCTGAACTCCAGTAGTTTTGTTGAAATGAGGGGACTAGGAGCCTGAGGAACGGCTGGAAGGTGAGGAAGTAAACACCACGAGCACAGACGTCTCTGTCAAGGAGTTTGACAGTGAAGGAAGAGAATGACAGTCGATGATAGCCAGGGGGAGCCAGAGTCAGAGGCTGGGGTGTATTTATTAAGATGATAAATATCTTAGAACATGTCTTTTCTGTTTAAGAGACTCTAGTAGAGAGGAAGGTTTGAAAAATGATGTCAAAACCCTAAGTCAATTAATATATTTAGAAAGAGGTGAGGGATGGTTTTAGAATCATATTTCTCAAATTTTATTGTGCATGCAAATTTGGGGCTCTTCTTAAAACACAGATTCTGATTCAGTCAGTATGAGACGGTGCCCGAAATTCTGCATTTCTAACATGATCAAGGTGTTGTCAATGTTACTGTTCCAAAGATTGCATGTTGAAGAGCAAGTATTATAAAGATACCAATTCTCCCCAAACTTATAAATTCAGTGCAGTTTCCATTAAAATCCCAACAGGGTTTTTTATAACGTTTGATTCGAACATTCACTTGCATTCACTTGAAAGAATAAAAGGCCAAAAATAGCCAAGATTATTTTGAAGAAAATAAATAATAATGAGTCACTGACCCTTGAGTCCCTGTCAGATATTAAGACAAACTATAAAGCTATAAAAATGGAAAATGTGGTGTGGGAACAAAGATAATCACACAGACCAGTAGAAAGAAATAAAGTGCTAGGACAAAAGGCCCTCAGTGTGGAAAATGATAAAATTATATTCTGGTTTCATACCATGCACGAAGGTCAATACAAGTAGATTAAAGAACAAAATACTTTTTAAAAGAAAAATTCTAACTTTTAGAAGAAAATATATTAGAATATTTTCATGACCTTGTAGTAGGAGAAGGTTTCTTACACAAGACATAAAAAAGTACACACTCATTTTCAAAAAAATAAAAGATCGATAATTTTTTTTTTAATTTGGCTGCCTTCTTGTTTAAAGCTTTTCTATGAAAGAAAACAAATAGTTAAAAGACAAGCCACACTGTAGAAAAGGATATTTGAAATATCTATCACTGGCAATGGATT
>NW_012134969.1:12718957-12726692 GCF_000956105.1 Propithecus coquereli | reverse complement strand
TCAAATTGGTATTAACTGATCAACACATAAATGCACATATAAGAATAACATCTATTGGATGTTGGGCAGGGGGGAGGGGGAGGGTACAGGTATTTGCATACACAAAGAGTGCAATGTGCACCACCCGAAGGATGGACATATTTGAAACTCGGACTTGGCGGGGAGAGGGGGGCAAGGGCAACATACATAACCTAAACATCTGTACTCCCATAATATGCTGAAATAAAAAAAAAAATGCATGTAAATGATATATACCAAATGCAAAATAGTGATTTCTTCAGGAGTGAAAGGTGAAATGTATCAGTAAAGATTCAGCCAGAAAAACAGAAGCCACATCAGTTGTTTTAGGAGGGAGAATTTAATATAGGAAATTGATTAAGCAGGTATTGGAAAATGAACTAAAAAAGCAAAAAGTAAACCTGATTTCCAAATTGGAAATCATAACTGCATGAAACTCCTACTACTACCCCTAGAGTTGGAGGAATAAAGGAAGAGATTGGTTATTGGAACATAGAGGCTGGAGGTGGAGCCCTGTAGGTCTGGAACCCTGATCTCCAAGGAGCTTCACTGTCTAGCTGGTGCTGGTGCCTCAGGGACCCAGACAAGTGACCCTGTAATCTGGAACTCCGAACTCTGAAAAAGGGCACTGACTAACTGGTAGTGATAACCCTGCACACTCTGAGGTGGTGCGGAGGTTCCAGGCATGCAGGGGAAAGTGTACGCTAGAACCACCTGCTACTGGAACCAGTTGTGGCTGTTGGTTTGGAGCAAATGTATATTTGCAGCATTATTGAGATAACGCCAACAGAAAAAGCATGCAAACCAAGAAGCAAGTCCCTTCTTCCGCTCTCCTGCCTTGCCATCTCCCTTTTCCATCCCCTATTGACAGGAGATAAGAGGGAGTCAGTTGGCTAAGGGGAGCATGGTTGACAAAGACCCAGCCCTAGCATGACAGAGCAGAGACTAGGGGTATGTTCTTGGAGCTGGAGGACAATATTTTGATAACTAGCATAGAAAAGAAACAGTTTGGGGGAGTGGGGCTTTAGCTGAAACTTTTAAAAATATAAATCTGGAGCAAATATGAAATTTGTTAAATCTGGGTGATGGGTACACAGATGTCAATATCTTTGTGTATATTTAAAATATAATGTAATTAAATTTTTAAAAAGAAGTTAAAGCATATTGATACAAAATTGACAATTAGCTAAACAACTGTGGCAGAGGAGTAGTCAAAGAGAAGGTGGGAATGTTGAAGGTGCTGGCAGGAGAGTGGCTGAAGCGATGTGTCCTTGGGTTGAGACTGGATGGTGAAATGAGCAGAGGAAGGCAGCAATGAATTGGGGAGGACAATAGAAAAGAGGAACTGAGGCATTGGAGGTTTCTTTGGAGCAAAGAACACATTTTGTGTAACAGAATAAGAACTCTGGAAGGACATGAAATTATGGTTGGAGTGTGAATATTCACATTGAAGATGTCCAAGATCAGACAGTTCCAATATTACCAGTTTCCCAGCCTTGGAAGTGGGTTGAATCCAGCACACCATTGATTGGAATATGCACCATGATTTTATGAGACACTAAGAAAGGAAAAACTGAAGAAAACTAAACTATAACATGATGCATTCTTATTGCTTACAACTTTTATTTTTATTTTCTAAAACCTTTTTAGATTTGGTTAGGTGTAGATTTCTTTCATAGATCACTCTCGTATTAATACATTCATTTTTAAAAGAAATATATACAAAATAAATTGTTTAAGGCATTCCCCAAACTTTTCACCTTGATCCCATGTCTTACAAATCACCTTTAGACTCAAAACCATTGATATCTATGTTTTTCTGCACAATTAAGCACATTGGTGATGCAGCATTTCTTTAAAAAAGATACCACTGCTGTCTCTTGGGCTTTTTTCTAAGCTGCTTACCAATCATTCTGCCTGTTTTGATACTAGCACTTCCTTAATCTTACCAAAAGGTATCATCAGAAAGTTTCCAGACAACAGCCAAGATTCATATTCCTTCCTCAAATTGTCTTTAAATGGTTTGTTGTTGGAAATGTTAAAGGGTTGTAGATGTCTAGTCAATTGCTCAGAACTAATAACCAAGTCTCTAAACTTTATGTGAACTTGTTTTTTGACTGTTCAAATACGTATCCACTGAATACATCAAGAAGCAGCATTCTTGGTGCTTTATATACAACTCCAAGATATTTATTTCAGATGCCAGTCCTCTATCAATTCAACCATCACCCATCTATCCATTTCTTATCTTCTTTGAGGAATATCCCATTATTAGATATTTTTTGTCGACTAAATTAAATCTGGTGACAACTTTTGGCCAGTGCAATTATGTATATCATGACAGTCCTATGCTGTAGTTCCACCCCATCATCAAGTTCTTTATATCTTTAGTACCATTAGTATAAATTTCTAGGCATGCCAAAAACTACTGAGCTTTCATCAACATACCCTATTTGATTTAATTCATACATTTTCCCTCAATTGAGTTACATGTTGCTAGAAATTAATCAACTTCTGTTCAGTTAGCAAGAAATTTCTAACAAATTGATGTTCAGTGGTTTAATGCTATAATCATAGTTCTCTTCAAAACACAGCCTCTTGTGGCTTTGAAATTTCTTTTTGTTTATTCCTA
Source organism: Propithecus coquereli (assembly GCF_000956105.1). Classification (NCBI taxonomy): domain Eukaryota; kingdom Metazoa; phylum Chordata; class Mammalia; order Primates; family Indriidae; genus Propithecus; species Propithecus coquereli. Next base: position 12,724,042 of record NW_012134969.1, on the reverse strand, counting down.
GGAGTTTGGCAATTTCTCCATCTTAAGTTGCCCATCTGGACATGGAGTCCACAATCCTAGTGTACATATCTCAGCAACAAAACACAACGTAGCTTCATCTACTTGTGGGAATCTTCTTTCCTTAGATCTTATAATATTCTTGACTCTTGTCATACCTCCAAACAAATTTTCATTAATTATCAAATGCACATGCTGCTATTGTTTCCATGTCTATTTGTGTTCATAATATATTATTTCAATACCAAATATCAGTGCCATCTTTATTAAGATATTTAAAATAGCAATTAAACCAACAAGGTATGTAACTCAATTGCAGTAATAATAATATGAGTAGCTGTGATCCAATTTGTTCATGCAATGACAAGCAATGACAACTACATCACAATTCCTGCCTGGGCCCTAGAAATTGTAACACATAATCAATTTTAAGATGCATCCCAGATTTGAAATGTAAAAAGTGTACATCTTAAAACCACTGTAACTGAGGTATAGTACCAGGAGTTAAGAAGAAAAGTTACTTTGGACTCAGGGTGTTAGTGATCCACAAGACAATGAAATAGTTTTAAATAATGGTGTATTTTGAGATGGAGAGGCTGCTTATCCATTTATGCATTCCATAGCTCCCACTTCCACTTGTCTTTTCCTCTAAGCATATAGATAATACAAATATTAATAACATTTATGGAGTGATTCCTCTGTTGTCAGCATTGTTTGAAGTGTCATACATCCAGTAAGCCTCAAAGCATACATTAATCTTCAAAACCACCGAACAAGGTGGTTATTATTATCTTCATTTTACTAAGAAAACTAAGAAACAAAGAGGTTAAATAACTTGCCTAAGATAATAAGTGGAAGAACCTAGATTTAAATTCAGGCAGTCTGAATCTACAGCCTTTGCATTTGGCCATTATGCCTCTCTATTCACACCTTCCCATTTTTCCCAGCAGGGTCAGGAGACAGGCTAGCAGAAGTGCTTCATGCCCCTCCACCGGCTTTATTGTTGGTACCCACTTTTCTCCTTCATTTTTCATGCCCCAGTTCATGGCTCACATATGCAATGAACGGCAACAACAATAAAAGCTAGCATTGTAATAGTACTTTACAATTTATAAAATACGTGCGTCATATGACTCAACCCTCATAACAACTGTGTTAAGTAGATATAATTTCCCCAATCTTAACAAATAAAAATATAGATGTTTTATTAACTAAGGCTAAGACTAAACAGCTATAAAAAAAAAATGCAGTGAATCAAAGACAGACATTTGTTCCTGTCACACTTTATCGTGTGGAGCTTGGAGGTCCGAGCTGGAAGAGTAACTACACTTCACAAAGTCATCTTGGGATCCAGGTTTCTCCATCTTGTTGTTTGCCATTCCCTAGGGACGTTGTCTTCACTTGCACGTAGAAGCTGGGTTACCCCCATGTCCAGGATTCAGCCCAAGAGAAGGGGAAGGAGAAGGAGACAGTCAAGGGTAGGTAATTTTCTCACACATCTCTCCTTACATTCTAATCGGTGAGAACTTGGTCATGAGACCATACCTAGCTGTGAAGGAGGCTGAGAAATGTAGTCTCTAGCTGGGCAGCCATGTGCACAGAAGGAAGGAACAGATTTTGGAGGACAACAGATGCTCAGAAAGACTAAGTGACTTTCCTAAGGGCACTTAGCTAGTGAGTTAGAATCCAGCCTTCCAACTCCATACCCAGGGTTGATTTTCCTATGCCAGAGCATCTTCACAATGAAAAGGTCAGGATGCCTTAAGGAATGTTCCTGCAGAACAACTCAAACAACTAAATTTAAAGTGACGAAAGTCCATCCTTTTTAGATTAAAGAAAGATGGGGCAGCATGGACAACGTGTCCCCCTTAAAAAGATAACAAGAGCTCCTGAGGATCAGTTTTTCACAGAGGTGACAAGTGACACAGTACTCTCCAAATTGTGCAAGGGTTAATTATGCTATCTTTGACTTATCCATTTTTTTTTTTTTTTTTTTTGGCACCATTCGGAGTACCAGCTTTTCGGTCGTTTCTGGTTTCTCTGCACGTCTGTAGTGCTTGTAAAAATTTGGCAGGAGATGGGACTGAAAAGGAACAGCTTAACTGAACAGCTGTTCGTCAGTCCCAGGCAGCACCTGTGAGCTGTATTGTGGCATTTTTGAAGAGTGGGGATAAGGAGGGTAAAGTGAGACAGAGAAGACTCCGGAGCCCTCAGGCTGGCATTAAATGAAAAAAGGTTTGAGGCACACCAAGACCAGACAAATATCTAATAGTAATTAACATGTGGAGACCGGTAAAGACTAGGCAAAAGTCAGTGGGATAGGACCAATGAGGACTCTGAGGAGGAAAAAGCAAGGTGAGCATGTCATCATTAACGACATCAACCCAAAAAGAGAGAGGCAAAAGGATACTGTGAATCCTAACACCCCGTTTCCCTTCCCCCCGCACCCCCACACACAGCAGAGAGGATTGATGCGGTAGCCTTTAGCACCTTGTCTATCTCATAATTCAAGCTGTCAGACACATCCCCTTCTCATCAGCTCTTCTGGAAAATCTTCCATTGAGGTTTCCATTTGCATCTCATGCTTAAATCTCCCTTGGATCACATTGAACACTCACTCTGCGACTTTCACAGCACTCAAACTGTCAGACAGCCCTGCTCTGCCCCTATTAAATCACTACTTAGCCAAGCTCCACAGTTCTGGTTCCTTCTACTTTGCTCCTAACCAGGTCCTGCCCTCCTAGATCACTGCAGCTGCTATGCCCTGAGCTCACATGCTCTTGCTCTTTTGCTCTGTCCCTTGACTTCAGCTCCCTGGTGTCCAGAACTGATGCCAAATGTCCCCTGCCATCACAGCATGACACTCCTAAGGGAAAAAAGGTCACCTTTCTGACTTGGCATTTCATCAACTAATGGAATGGTTTTGCATGTATATTGTGTTTTACAGGATACAAAGTTGGTGGCATTCAGTGCAGCAGCTGCCAAGTGTCAGGCATGGACATAGCTCTCTTCCTTCCAGGGGCCACCTCCTCTTCAAGGTCAGGAATAAGAACCTAGTGACTAATACCACTCCATCCAATGTATAGATGGGAAAACTGAGGCCCGGGGTGACAGAATGGCTGAACTAAAATCCTAGCATGAATAGTCTAGAGCAATTCTTCTCAATCTCTGATGTGCGTAAGAGTTAGATGGGATTTCAGATTTGATATTTTTAACAATCTCCCAGAGGAGATCCCAATAGTTCTCTGAGTGCTGAGAGATCCTAGCAGTTCTCTGGGAGCACCTTCTAGTCACAGAGCCTGCAAGGTGACTTATTTCATAAAACAAACCAACTGCTTGTGACTTTAAATTTTAAGTCCGACTTTTCAAAATCCCCTACAGGTAATTCACAAATGGTCTCACTGAAAGTGGCATATTTGTTAAGGTAGATTACCCTGAAAGTGAGACATAATACCATCCCTACTCCCACTCCATCTCAAGGGAGAACTAAAACAGTTTCATTTCAATAAAAGCTAAGCCAGAAAGATATTTTGTCATCATCAATTAAAGATAATTACGCCTGACGTTACATCATATATTAATCTTCTTTACTCAATGTGAATTAACTTTCTCACCCATAGAAATAACACTGTATAACGCACCCTTGATTTCTTTAAAATTAACATTCTTCCAAGGAATAGAACTAGATCTAATCAGTAGATTGTATTTCTTCTACCCAATTTTAACTTTTTCTATTTCTTGACATTTCTTAAGTCATGACATCTATTATTGAAATATATTTTACTAACTTTGTAGCAGTGGAATGGACATTTCTTCATCCTTCAGTATAATGGTACAATATGTGATTGAATGCAGGGTGCATCTGAGCCTACATAAACAAAAAGAGATTGTTTAGGCACTGGGTAAATAAAGATTGCTAATAACAACTGATTCCATGAAACAACAGCCAATCTGTTGTCTTTTTCGTTTACCCATTCACTCATTAAACATGCTTTGAATGCCTGTCCCATGATTAACAGCCTGAAAGTCACTTGGGATCCAAAGATAAATGGAGCATAATCTCTATTGTCAAGATGCTCAAGGCCTACTAGAGAGTAAGACTAATAAGGACGACCATCCTACAGTGTGACAAATGCCCTGCCGAGGGAGGCTTGTAGTTCTGCAGGAGCACATCAGAGGAGCATCTAACTATACAAGTCAAGGAAATATTACATAGAAGATACTTCAGCTTGATGTGCATGAGTTAAGCCATGCCGAGAGGGGAGAAGAGGTTATGGGTTTACCTGACCAACACAGTAGCACCTGCAATGTCAGGAATTTAGGGGGGCAGTGCACATGAAGGAGGCAGGTCAGAATAGCTGGAAATAGAAAGTGGAGAGGCAGGAATGAAAAGATGTGCCGCGAGAAGGGTGGCAAGTAAATGGAGGAAGACTCAACCCCAGCCTTTCCAACTCCAAACCCAGGCGTTTCCACGACACCAAGCTGTGCAGGGCAGATGCACAAAAAGCCGTACATAGTGTACATTTTGGAAGTGGGAGGAGGCAGAAGTAACTTCAGGTTAGATCAGTCAAGGAAGGTTCTGCACTAGATCTGGAAGAATGGTTCAGGTTGGACAGTGCCAGGGTGTGTTACACTTCAGATAACTCCCACTGGGCTAACTCTACGGACCTTCACAGTGGAGATCAGCTTCCTCTGGGAGGCATCCTCTGTGTTGTCTTCACCTCTTCCTGATACCCACTGACTAGATGCCCCTCTACTATGCCGCTAAAGCAACCTGTCCTCACCTCTACCACAGCACTGAGCACATGATGCCACCGTCACCTCTCTCTTAGCACCCCGCCCCAAGAGTATGCTTCCTGATGGAACAGATGGTATATTCTTTAATTGTTACCATTTTTATACCATAGTGCCTGGGCCACAGCAAATATTTACAAAATGTTTGTTGAAATGGATGGATGAATGGATGGATGGATGAATGAATTATAAGCTGCTTAAGAACAAGAAAAGTCCTGTTTGTTTTGTATGTCCATTCCTATAAATGGACATATGTATGCATCTCCTATAAATGTTTCTAATTTTTTTTTTTAC
>NW_012134969.1:12714416-12718240 GCF_000956105.1 Propithecus coquereli | reverse complement strand
TAAAATTTTATAATGAATACTTTGTAAATAAAGATATATTTAGCTACAACTTCCCATTTTCCCTATGTATGGCAACTTTTGGGACACCCCGTATAATACTAAGTGACTGGCTATCTTAGGAGAAATTATTTCATCCTACAGTGTCCTATAGACAGCTGCTCAATGAAATGCAAGAGCACCTTTGTGTTCGTTTCCTGTGGCTGCTGCAACAAATTGTCACAAACTTGATGGCTTAAAAAACAGAAATTTATTCCCTCCCAGTTTGGAAGCCAGAGGTCTGACAGCAGTATCAAACACTGAAATCAAGGCATCAACAAGGCCACACTCTTTGTGGAGGCTCCAGGGCAGAATCTAATCCTTGACTCTTCCAGCTTCTGGAAACTACTAGTATTTCTGGGCTGGTAGCTTCATCACTCCAGTCTTCAAGGCCAGCATCTTCAAATCTCTCTCTGCTCCATCTTCACATCTTTTCCTCTGTGTATCTATCAAATATCCCTCTGTGTTCCTCTTATATGATTCCATTTAGGACCCACTCAGATAACCCAGGACAGTCTCCCCATTATAAGCTCCTTAACTTAACCACATTTGCAAAGTATTTCCCACAGAAGGTAACACTTACAGGTTCCAAGCATTAGGACTTGGTATCTTTGGCTATTAAAACCTTCATATCTACTCTCTTTAGACCTTTCTCACCATCTCCTTCTCAATCCTGGCTGATGTCCCCACCTCATATTTTATACAGAAAATATAAATGAAATCCCTCATCTTCCCACCATCAAATCTGTCTGCTTCCTTGCCTGCCACTTCTTCTCTCCTCTTGCAGTGGAAGATATGGCCCTTTTCCTCTCAAAGCTCAGTCCCTCCACCTGGGTTCCTCATTACATCCCTCCTCTGTTTCTCAAGAACTTCTCTTCTTTAATTTCAATCTCCCCCTCCCTCCCTCTCTCCCTCTCTCCCTCTCTCTCTACTTTCCTCCTTCCCCCTCCTGTATCATTTCTCCCCCCCTTCCCATTGGATCATTTCCAATAGCATTATAAGAGGCATTGATACTTTTTAGGTTTAGAAAACCTTCCTCTTGACTTCGCATCTCCATATCCCCTCCCACTCTACATAATTTCCCTGCTCCTCCTTCATGTAATTTCTTGAAAGGATCATTTAGACAAAACTATCTCCATTTCTTCACCTCTGGTTCTCTCCTCAACCCTCTCTAGTCTAGGTTTCCACCATCACCCCATAAAACATTTCTTTTCAAGGTCACCAATGGCTCCCATAGTTACTCCACCAGCCAGTAGCATTCATAATGGTAGCCACACCCCCCGTCCTCAAGGACTCTCCTCCCTTGGTTTCTCTGACTGACCTCATACTCTCCTGGTTTCCCTTCTACTTTCCCTTTTACTCTTTCTCAAACTCCATTCTCATGCATCTTCTAAATGTTGAGGAGTCTTAAGGCTCAATCTCAGGCACTCTTCTCTATGCTTCACCCTCTTTTCCTAGAAAATCTCAACAACTTCTTTGGAACAAAATACAAGTGTTAGGCTGTTGACTCTAAAACAACCCCATAGCCCACATTTCTCTGAAATCCACAGGCAAATATCTAAATTCCTACTTGACATTTCCACTTGGATATCTCATAGACAACTCACATTCATATCTCCAAAGCAGATTTTATCATCTCTCTCTATTTCTGCCCTCTACCTCCAGTCTTGGCCATCTTATTTGCTATTTACCTAGCAATATCATGGGATGGTAAGAAGGAAAAAAGGAAGACAAGAGAAGTTCATGTCATACTGATGGAACTGTCAAAATGTGCAATGGACAGGTTGCAAACTGTTCACATGGTAATTCAGGATTTGGGCAACTTCCATCCTGTGGCTCCACCATCCCCTTGGGTTTCAGAGTTCTCTAAATCCAGCCATAGGTCCAGAGAAGAAAGAGTAGAAAATGCACAACCATTTATTATATCCCCAGCCAGGAAAGAGAAGCATCTCACTTCTAATCACATTCTGTTGGTGAAAGCTAGTCACATGACCCTACCCTGATGAAAGGAAGTGTAGTCTCTGGCTGGGAGAGCAAAGGGAAGCACACATTTGTGTTGGACAGCTAGATATTTCTGCCACATCCAGCTAAACTAAGGAACCCAGGATTGGGGCTGATCTAAAGAGAATTAAAAATATGAGGAGAAGTTACAAATTTTTAAAAAAAGAAAAAATTTTTTATGGGAAGAAAGAAAAGAAAGAGGGGGCTATAAGAAGATAGAGAAAGGAAATGAGGTTTTGAAGTACTACAATATATTTGTGAGGGGATTTTTTTTCTCACACACCTTCCCTAGTCAGCTTACTAAAGTCCCTAGCTCTCTGGACTCCTGTGGGTTGTATCTTTCTAGGACCATGAAGAAGGACAACCACTCCATGAGACTACCATGGAAGATAAACTGAAAAATGGATTTCTACAAACTCCTGCCAGCATTTTGAAATGACTGTGCACACAAATATGTTCTGACAGTTGCAAGAAAAGGATAAATAATGAAGTAGATCCAGAAAAAGATATTGTTGGATAATTGGGCTCTGATACTCTCTTAAGTTCCCCTGGGTGTCTGTTACAAATGAAGTTTTTAGTAAATGTGGTTTTCAAGGTAGCCTGACATATCACCTTGGGATTTGGCAGCCTTGTATAATGAACTGCCAGAGAATGGGATGGCAGACAATGAAGAATTGAGTGCTGTTAGCCTCCCTTCTTCCTCTTTTATTTTGTGTTCTTATTATACAGAAGTGGGTCATGAACATGAGGAGAATTTTATATGATTCAAGAGCAGTGACAGATCAACTGACAAAGCACATCCCTGGCTTGGAGAATACAAGAAATCACAAGGTCATAACAGCGTATGGATCATAGAAGGCACAAACAATGACCAGATTGGCAGCCACAAGCCCTTCTGCCTCTGAGAAATTTGGCTTTGTAACAGAATCAGGGAATTGGGACACTGCCCACACAGAGTAGAGAACATGGGCTGGAGAGGTGGGACAGGGTAGAGAGTAGGTAGTGTCGCGTCAGGAAGAGAGTAGTAAAGTCTGCCACCCTGAACAGTAAGGGTCTCAATCTTCTTCAGGATAGAGATTTGGGGGATGATTCAGTCCTACTGAGATGCTCTGTGACTGTTAAGAATAAAAAATGAACAGCTGCTGGTAGTTTTCCAAAAGTCAGGTTAGCTGTGGGACATGTTCTCACCCACTTAGTTGCCACAAAGACTTCCACCTAGGTTACTATGGAGACAGCTTAGAAATCAAATACACAACTCAAATTATTAAAACCTACAAATCCAAGAAGGAGATACTCTGATAATTTGAATAGTTTTTCAATGAGACTGGGGATACTTATCTTGGGGCAAAAGAGAAATTAACATCTTTTCCTACGTAGTTTATGATCTGTGACATCAGGTTTATCTCATTTTATTCATTATTAGTTTGGATGCAGAACTTTTTAGCATACAGTAGCTTCTGTAGCTTCATCTTATCAATTTATATGTGTATACTTTATAATGTATACTAGAGTATATATTATAGAGACACACATAACAATGTGTTACTACTCCCCCGCCAAAATAATCCATGTTCTATTCTGGTACAGTGATAGAAGATGGCATAAGAATAATTTATTGGCCAAAAAAAAATCTGCCATTTAACTAATATTCAGTACAGCTGGTGTCTTCTTGGTGAAATGTAATCATGCTTATAGGACAGACGGCTTTTGCAGGATAGGTCACTGATGTAGTTTGGATGTTCGTCCCCTTCAAATTTTATGTTGAAATTTAATCCCCAGTGTTGGAG
>NW_012134969.1:12690257-12713149 GCF_000956105.1 Propithecus coquereli | reverse complement strand
CATAGAGAATCCCAATTTTGTTTTGCGAGGCAATATGCCTAGTTAAAAATATTCACCTTCAAAGATTCTCTTGCAGCTCAGAATGGTCATGGAACTCAGTTCTGGCCAACGAGATAAGAGCAGAGTAGAGATGCTCTTGTTTTCCTCATTCAGAAAAACAATAAGAATTAGCACAAATATTTCACTCTTACTTTTCCTCTTCTTTCCTGATGGAATGCAGACATGAATCTGTAGGCAAAATGTTAGTAGAACTTTGCTATTTTCCCACAGCCAAAAGTAGGAAAACCAAGTCCTTGGGGTTGTCATGGGAGGCTAGAAGAAGCCTCAATCCTTGAAATTTCCCTTGAGGAACCAGCCTGGACTGCCACCTTTAGACTCATTGTTGTACGAGAATAAAGCCCTCTTCAGGTTAAGAAATTAGTCTGTTTTATGCTAGTAAAGATGATTTTGCCTGAAATACTATAGCTGTTACTTAACGGTGAAGAGACAAATAATGAAATATGAGGAAATAATGTGAGAATAAAACTTTGAAAAATATGGGGGAAAATTATGGCTTCTGTATCAGTCAGGATTCCACCAGAAAAACAGAACTAGTGGGAGATACATACTAAAAGACTTATTGAAAGGAATTAGCTTAACAATTGTGTGGGCTGGCTAGGCAAATGCAAACTCTATAGGACAAGCTGTCAAGAAAGGTGGGCTGAGAATTCCTTGGCAGGATCTGACTCTGCAATCCCCGGGCAAGGTGTGTATTGTTACCATAAGGTACAGCAGAACCAAAGCAGGATTCACATAGCCTGAGATCGTCAGCATTGGCTAGCTGATCATGGTAGTCCTAGAATGAAATAGAAGGGCAGCCTACTAAGGTCTCATTTGCTCTATATAAGAGGAAATGCTCTAGGGATAGCAAACAGAAGTCTAACTTGAATCCCAAAAAATGGGAGTCACAGCCCCTCAATCAATCCCTAGCTTAAGCCAGTTCATGGGCTCAGATCTCCTTGAATATGGGGAGGCCAGATCCTTTTGAGAAAGGACCTGGTATGCTTCCAAAAAGTACCCGGGTACTGTTAATCTTCCCAATCTTCCCAAAATGCACCTGAAGCCATTTCCTAGAGAAATTGTGCAATGAGGAAGGGAAAATAATCAGACTTTCTGGGGGTTTACTGGACATTGACCCTAACTGACACTCATTCTTAGAGATCTAAGTGTCACTGTTCTCCCTCAGTCAAAGCTGGAGCTTGTAGAGGTCAGGTATTCAATGGAGTTTTGTCTCAGGTCTGTGTAAAAGTGGGCCCAATGAGTTGAAAAACAATCAATGGTTATTTCACCATTTCAAAAAATGCATAATTGGAATAGACATTCTTACAAACTGAAAGAATCTGCACATTGATTCCCTGACCCATGGAATGAGGCCTATTCAGTAAGAAAGTCCAAGTGGAAGCCACTAGAACTACCTCCACCTAGGAAAATAGTAAATCAACAGCAATACATTTCTGTAGAAATTACAAAGATTAGTACCATGGTCAAGGACTTGATAGATGCAGGGGTATTGATTCCCAGTCCCAAACACATCCCTATTCCATTCACCTGTTTGGCCTCTGAAGAAGACACATCTTGGAGAATGACAGTGAATTATGATAAGTGTAATTAGGTGGTTATTCCAATTGCAGCTACTCTTGCAAATGTGGTTTCATTGCTGGAGCAAGTCAACATATCCCCCAGTACTTGTTATGCAGGTATTGATCTGGGAAATTATTTTCTTTCCATACCTATTAGCAAAGACCATCAGAAGCAGTTTGCTTCCAGCTAGAAAGGCCATCAAAACACCTTCACTGTCCTGCTTCAGCAGCCAATCAATTCTCCAGCCCTATGTCACAATCAAGTCTGCAGGGACTTTTATTGCCTTTCCCCTCCACAGGGTATCTGTTAAATGGATGATATGATGTTGATTGGTTCTGGTGAGCAGGAAGTAGCAGCTATTCTAGACATATTAGTAAGACAGTAATACACCAAAGAATGGAAAATAAACTCCACAAAAATTCCAGGGCCTGCCCCACAGTGAAATCTCTATAGGTCCTGATGTCTTAAGTATTGAGAAATCCTTTCCAGGAGAAATGCAATAGCTGCATCTTGTCCTCCCTACCAATAAAAAAGAGATAAAACACCTAGTGGTTTTCTTTGGATTTTGGAGGCAATATATACCTCAACCCATTTACCAAGTGACCCAAAAGATCTACCAGTTTTGAATGATGCTTGGAATAAAAGAAGGCTCTGCAACAGGCCCAGGCTGCTGTGCAAGGTGCTCTGCTACTTAGTCTGTATAACCCAGTAGATCTGATGGTGTTCGAAGTGGCAGTGGCAGATAAAGATGCTGTTCGGAGCTTTTGGCAGGCATCTCTAGGCGAATTGTAGTGAAGACTCTTAGGATTTGGGAGCAGTTATGTCACCCTTTGAGGATAATTACACTCATTTTGAGAAAGCTTTGGTTTTTTACTAAGCCTTGATAGAGACTGAACACTTATCCATGGCATACCAAGTTGCCATGCAACCTAAACTGCCCATTATGAGCTTGGTGTTGTCTAATCCACCAAGCTATAGAGTATAGCACAGCAGCACCCCATAACCAAATGGAAATGATGTAAAATGAGGTCAGGCTTTGGATGTTGGGGAAGGGGGAGGGCAGCGGGAGGAGGGGGGAGGAGGGAGGAGGGGAGGGGTATTTGTATACACAAGGAGGACAATGCGCACTACCCGAAGGATGGACATATTTGAAACATGGACTTCGGTGGGGGGGGAACCAAGGGCAACACACGTAACCTAAACATCTGTACACCCATAATTTGCTGAAATAAAAAAGAAAAAAAGAAAAAAAAAGAAAAAGCACATCCTTAAGACATAATGAAGTTTGACAAGGACATGGCCCAGATGTCCGTGGCCCCTAATACTGCTACATTACCTCCTCTCTCTCAATATCTATGGACTTTCAGGGAATTCCCTAGGACCATTTGACTGAGGAACAAAAAACGCAGGCTTGGATTACAGATAGTTCTGCACGATATGCAGGTGCCACCAAAGTGGAGAACAACAGTACTACAGCCTCACTCCAGAAGAGCCCTGAAGGTGAGCGGAGATCCTTTCAGTGGGTAGGACTTCAAGAAATGTACCAGATTGTTCACTTTTTCAGGAAAGAGAGATGCCCAGAGGTACAAGTCTATACCAATTCATGAGCTGTGAATAACGGTCTGACGGGGTGGTCAGAGACTTGGAATAAACACAACTATTCATAGACATTGGTGTCTAGGAGGTCTTGGAAAGAAGTTTGTGGACCCAGAGTGTAAAGATATTTGTATCCCATATTAATGCTCATTACAGAGTGATCTCAGAGGAAAATTATAATAATCAGGTGGGTTGGATGTCCAGTCTGCCCTGCCATCTCCCAAACGTTCATGAATAAAATGGCCATGCAGCAGGGCTGGAGGTTATGCATGGGCTCAGCAACAAGGACTTCCAGTCACCAAGGACAACCTGGCTACAGCCACTGAGGAGTGCCTGTAGCCAGTGACTACATGAATGGGCTTGGAAGCAGATCCTCCCAAGGTCAAGCCTTGAGACGACTATGGCCCCAGCCAGCAGCTTCACTAAAACCTCAGGACAGACTCTGAGATGAAACCCCCCAGCTAAGTCACTTCTTGGTTTCTGACCCATAATAACTCTGATATGTAATAAATATTTGCTATTTGAGGATGCCAGTCTTATACCGATTTGTTACACAACAATGGATAGCACATACCTAGCATGAATAAAACCTGGTGGGGAGTCCCAGGAAACCTAGATGTGATAGTGATAGGGATCTCCAAGAGATGGCACTCACTGCTTTCCTACTTTAGTTTTCTACCTCAGTAATCTTTTAATTATTATATTTATGTCACAGGTAGAATCCTGCCTTATGTTTATAGTTGAGTAGCTGATTTCCAAAAATTAGACATTCTTTGTTATCTATTTTTTTGCAGAAAATTGCATGTAGACATTAACATGGGGAAAAAGGACAGCTCCCCTCTATCTTCTGTTGTTTAAGCCTTTCATCCAAGCACTGTGATGATCGTCATGGGAATTTACAGAAATAATATAGAGAGGGAGAGGTCAGAGCCATAGGGACAGCTGTGTAATGTCTCTGATCCAGTAGCAGCCACGAAAAAATGAAATTTATGAAGGACGTTACAGTTAAAATTGAGAATTTATAAAACTGTGACAAAACAGAGGATGAACACACACATATCCATTTCTATTTTCGCTCACCCTGATTGATTTCCACTCCCCGTGGAACAGAGCTCAGCCACCTCTGGGTGACCAACGACTCTGACCTGAAATCAAACCCAGCTACCACCGCTCTTTTAATCAGAAAGATGTTTTATTCTCGTGTGAGTCCCCAGTCACCTGACACTCAAATAGAAACCACAACCTTTTCCAACAGATTTATTTCCATGTGTAAATTCATGTCTTTTGAATTTCATTTTTGTTATTGTTGTTCAGAAAAAAATTAGTTTCACAACCTTGCAACATAAATTTTTTCTTTGATTTTTTTAACAATGAAAATAGGCCCTTGGAGAAATCATCACCATGAATAGAGTTCTTTTATCAGAAAGCTATTCTCCTTTCTCTCCTCACTAATAAGATACAGATCTTGTACTACATTAGCTCCAGAATCAGAGTCCTTATCTCAAGTCTTTAAGATTTAATCTATTTCACTTTCCACCTTAAGTCTGCAATTATTCATTACAAATCACTTGCAGATAAGCTTTCATCACTTTATTCACTTCTAGATGTCAAGAGATCAGTCCAATTTTTACCTCAATATTCAACGGGAATTTACTTCAATTTTAAAATGATATACACTTTTCACTGTGGCAGTTGTTATATTCTTGCAAAGAATATATTAAACTACCCATTGGTGTGATTTTCAGATCCAGTGGCACCAAGTTGCTGGTGAGCTAAAATTAATTTTCCAGGTAATGAGACAATCTTTTTTGCCCATTTCTCTAATTAGTATTTTCCATATTTAATGGAAATTCTGACCTCAGCTTTCTGCCTTCCTCCAAGCTAATGATTAAAGATTAAAAAAAAACTGACCTTAGGTCTTCAAGATCCAGTTTTCTAAAGTCTCCAAACTCCACTTAATGTCATCTGACCTTGCTTTTCTCAAGACAGGTTGGTAGAGGCCCTACGGCTACACCACCAGCTGAGGCAGCCACATCATTAATAGTTATGAGAGGAAACTAGGCTAATAGCGTTTCTTCGAAGTTTGAAATAATGTCTGCAGTAGGAATCACAGGAGAGGGTAGGTGCTCAAGAAATGTAATTTCTTATTACATTTAGCATATACAGATAAATGCATAATACATTAGTTTCCTAAAGTTGCAGTAACAAATTACCACAAGCCTGGCACTTGAAACAACAGAAATTTATTCTTTCACAATTTTGGAAGCCAGAAGCCTGAAATCAAGGAGTCGACAGAGCTGAGCTCCCATAGCTCTCTTCTCTGCAGGAGAACCCTTCCTTGCCTTCTCCAGCTTTTGGTGGCTTTAGGCATTCCTTGGCTTGTGGCCACTTCACTCCAATATCTTACTCCATGGCCATATTGCCTCCTTCTCTTCTCTGTTTTCTCTTCCATCTGTCTCAATGTCCCTCTGCCTTTCTCTTATAAAGACATTTGTCATTAGATTTAGGGCCCACCCGAGTAATCCAAAATGATCACCTCAAGGTCTTTGACTTAATTACATCTACAAAGACCCTTTTTCCAAATAAAGTTGAAGTCACAGCTTCTAGGAATTGGATGTGACTATCTTTTGGGGGGGCTATTTTTCAGCTGACCACACATGAGCACAGGTGAAAGTGCAGACATTTGTACAAAGGAAACCCATTTCTGGTGCTGGCTGAGGAATGGGATACTGAGTCAACAAAGCATAACCATTGCAATTTAGTATTTGCTATGTCTGCTTGGTGCTCATCATGTGTGATTCTGTGATAATACAAAACTGCAAAATCTTGGTCCTGTTTTCGAAGTGCTAGAATAGAATAAAATATGATAAATGCTAGAACCTTACTAATGCAACAGGAGAAAAAAAGAAAAGCAAAAAGAGTATGTGGGCATGAGTCAGAAAGAACTGGGTTCGAATCCTAGCTACACTGAACTTCAGACCTATGACCATGGATAAGTTGATTTAAGTGTTTGTTTGTTTGTTTTTTAACTAGTAGCTAACAATAGTAAATCTTGTGGTAAAAACAGTAGTGTAGAGAGATGCATGGAGAGCTACACTGAACACTGAGGCAGAGTCTCACAACACTCCAGGAGAGCAAGGACATTCGGCAAAGATTCAGCACCTATTTGATAACACCCTTAAGAACATAATACTTCCTACTTTATTGCATCCTCATGATAATGCTAAGATATAGCTGTGTAATCCACAATTTAGAGGTGAGCAAAGGAGGCTCAGAGAGAGTGAGTAACTTGCCAAAAGTCTCGCAGCTATTAACTAACACAACTTAAATCCAAATCCAGGTCTTTCCGACCACTAAGTCTATTGAAATGAACAAAATAAGTGATATAGTTGGTAGATTTAAAGCTCGATATCTGAAATATCTGAATACGTATTCAAATGTTGCCTTAACATGTTGACTTTGCCCAATGCCTGGTGAGAGGTGCGAAGACAGGTAGAGGGATGAATAAGGCACATGTCTTGTCCTCGAGAAGCCTCATCCCACTCTGGCTACTGAAAACACACTAAGATCAGTCATGTGAAGGTGCGGCCATGGGGCAATAGAGTCCAGCCCAGAATCAAATTAGAAAAATCTTAGCTGTCTCCTACCTCGAATCTGAATATCTAGGAACAGAATGTCCTAAGTGCAATAAAAGAACAAGGCCATAGCTTTTCTACCTTGTTCCCATTCCATGGCGCCTTCCTACCTTGTCCAGAACCTGCCGTAATCTTCCTTCTAATCCACCTTCCCCAAACCACCTACCACCAGTGCAGAGAGAAAGGACACAAGCAGTAGTCCTCAATTCCAACCTAGGAGCTAGGTGACCTCACATACTTTGCCTAGTTCTTGCCAATCCCCTGGGGAGTTAGTTGTAACCAGCTAGTGGTTCTTCTCTCCTGGAAACCAGACCCATATTTTAGACAAGACTGGGGTGCCTTGGCCCTTTTAGAGTTCAAGCTGGTATCTTCGATAGTGACACCTGGATTCCATTGAGGTTTTCCCACCTTCGTTCAGTCTTTGTTGTAAGGAGACAAGGTACTTGCTATTGCTTCTGTTCTGACACTTTCCCTGTTCCCATCGATCCAACCTTCCTCCAGAGTGCTGCCTAGTGGGACGGGGCAGAGGTGCTTGGCAAGTGAATGAGATAAACAGGGAGATGTATAACGAATGAACAAGGAGATAATAACAAATGAATTAAGGGAGCACGGAGGTGTGTGACAGATGAAGGACATGAATGGGGGTATATAGTAATAACAAATGAATGAAGTGAATTGGGAGGGGACAGTATTTGGAGATCTCAGGGAGGATGGAGAGCAATACACAGGCTCCAGCTAGTGTATGAGCTGCAGCAGATAACAGAATAGCTGACTTCAGAGGGATTCTGTTTCCTTATATATTTGCCCCCACGTAACTTCCCCGATGCATTTAAAGAAAATTTTGTTCAGTTATTGTCTCAGGTCAGCTTAAATAGAGGTAGAATCAGTATGTAAAGGAGCAAAGTATTCCTGTGGACTAAAAATAAGCTATTTCCTAAGCAAAGACAGATACGTTAAACTGTTCAGTAGATGTTGTGCTTGACCACATTGATTTCATATGTGGGTTGTTTTTCTTTTTTAATAATAGTAGTAGAGAAAGTGATGCCAAGATTCTCAGAAATCAGTCGTGGCACATCTCAGTAGCATGCTATTCCAGGAAACACTCTGCTCTGACAAAGGTTTGTTTCAAAGGCAGACTCAAGTACCTACAATTGAAATCCCCCATGCACTGTGCCTCCTGTGATTCTGTGTCAGGGGTAATTTTCTTGAGTTGTGTAAGCTTTTTTATTAACAGAGCCAAATCCAAACAGGAAGCAAAGCAGGTTCAGGGTACGTCTTTCCCATCACATTTCATAGACTGTCGGTATAAATCACCCAGATGCTTACACGTAATTACAAAACAGTATTTATAGCTAAATCCAAAGTATTCAAAGGCTGATGATCCAGTTTACGGATTAGACTACCCTGTTCCATGACTTTACCTACTTCCTTTTCATTTCAGTGCTTGTCATCATCCCCAAGTATTAGATTGGTGAGAAGAAAAAATAAAACTCAAATTAATCTCTTAAGAACTTAGGGTCTCAGAGAAGATGGTTGGTAAAGATTGCAGCAATTGACTGAGATGGCATTTTTAGATGGCGTGTGTATTTCAACCATCTCCACTTTCCGCAGGCTGGTTCATGCCGTCAAAATCTATATTTGCTAGCATAGTTGTGCCTTCCACATTGTCCTTATCCCGAGTGCATGTATATGGGCTCTTCTCCACTTACAATGTGCAGCTGTGGGGAAATGGCATGACTCAGGTTTACGAAAAGACAGACTCACGCTAATTCCACACCAAAGCCCAGGGGAACAGGAGTGAATTGGTGCCCCACGATTCTTATGACCTATGAGGGCTTAACAGAGGGAATTTTCCAGGGACAGCATCTGGGAAATGTCATTCAAGGTGGGTTGACATCATCCTACTCCCCCCAGAAGGACAGGACAGCACAAACTTAAGAGATTTCATCTTTCTCATTTCTTTCTTTGGCATTTTCCAGGCACTTGTGGTTCTACGATTTAATTACTGATCTTTTCTTGGATTTTTACCTTGGTTGTGAGCATGCTTAACTCTTGTTACCTTGTGTCCTCTGAGTCTGCAAAGTGGTGATTTGGTTCTGACTCACTCAATACACAGGGAGGATAAAAATGATGATCATAATAACTGCCTTTCACTTAGTATTTATGGAGAATTTGCCATTTACAAGGCACCACGCCAAGTTCTTTGTGGGTTATTATATGAGACGGTCACAATAAGGAACAACAGGAAACAGCTCTTTTTCCTCCCATTACTAGCCCAGTACGTCAACGTTTCCTGCCCCAGCCCTGGACAACAGCTCAGGCAGCTCCTACCACTTCCATTTGCTTTAACTAAAACTCACCCTCAAGTATTAAAAAGTCCATCAGAGTCCTATCCGCACATCAAAATCACACGTTTACAACCTCTTCATTCTCCCTAACTCAGGCCTAGCCTGCACGTCAGATACCCACTGTGTGTTTATGAGGGTGCACCAACCGGTCGCTCATACATTTTTCACATTTCATCCTCCATCCTCCCCTCTCTCAGCCTCAGAGAGCCAAGGAGGAAGAGGAGCAAAGTACAGAAACTCCCCCTGAGATCACCCCAGCTGGACATCAAGCCCTCAGATAATGAAGAAGGCCATACTTCTGGGGCTCCCCCAGTCGTGCTGAGCTCTGACCTGGGCAAGGGATCCTCTGGCCAGCCTCTGTCAGTCTCCCTTCACCTCCTGTCCTCAGCAATCCAACCCCTAGCGTCAAATTGCAAGTGATCATTTGGGAAGGATCTCCTCAAATGGCTGGAGCCCTGTTACTTTCTACTCGGTCCACTTGATCTCAGGAACTCAAGCATCATTACGGACTGGCCCGACTGCAGCCCACCCTCCCACTCTGCCTCTGCAGGCTGCTCCAGATGCTCTCCTGCCTTCAGGACTCTCTGTGAAGGATGCAGGTGTCAGTCTGTATGTTCGCACCCGGAGACACATAAGGTTTCCTAAGAACTCTATCTCTGCGCTCCATCCAGATGGTAACACTCCCCAACAGACCCCACCTCCTGGCTAAGAAACCCATCCTCCCTTCTGTGGGCTGTCAGCATTGGCGATCTTTATGGTGGTCCTCTTGTGGTGGGTGGGGGGTGGGGGGTGCGTCATTTGCTGGGGGAACACCCTGGAAAAAAGGCAAAGAGTTTTCTGCTCATATGGACTCCTTCCAATAAAGCTCTTTCAAATTTCTTTTTTATTTTTTTATAAGCTGAAAATGGGGGGGCACTATTTGCTGGATCAGATTTGCCATCTTTTGGTAAGACTGGTTTGGATGTGTCTTTTACTTGTCTTTACAATATGAGGATACTTACACCCTAGTTTAAGGTTTGGGATTTCAACCAGATTTCCAAATAGACCTTCAACATTCTATTACACACATAAAATACAGATGTCCGCTTCCCTTTTTGCTCAGAGCTCAGCTTCCTGACACACAGGGGTATGCCCAGGCCTTATACGGCTGCAAGTGCGTACTGAGGAGGCATCCTCAGCTTCAAGGACTCATCCTCCACCCGTCTCGGCTCCCCCAAGAGCAACTTCTCACCGTTTTAATGGCTACACGTGGGAATCCCAGCTGTGTCTACTCAGTAGGATGAGGCTTCTGTTTCCCCCAGACTGTCCTAAGAGGGTGTGCCCATGTGAATTTCTTAACTAAAGAATTAGGACAATTTAAAAGGGAATCACTATGTGGAGAGAGGGAGAGGTTAAGTTCTCATTAACTATTTCCATAGACCAGAGGGAAAGTCTCCAAGAAAATCAACCCTTCACGAGGGAATCATCCACAGACACGCCACAGATCCTAACCTGCTGCCGCGCCCTGAGGTTCCTGCTTCTCTCTCTCCCACCTACCTCTTCTTGCAAGTTTCCTTCTGTGAGCTCCACCCACCTCTCAATAGAACCACCCCTCTCCATGGGGAAGAGTCTTCTCTCCTGGATCTTACCTGATCTCTAAATTTGTTGAGTATGTTTCATTATAAAATTTTCCACAAGAAAACAAGAGTCAAATACTAAACATCCATGCACCCTCCCCCCAGCTTTATCAAATCTAAGCACTTTTCTATATTTACTTGCAATTCTTTTTCTAAAAAAGTAACAATATTTTACAAATATAGTTGAACCCTCCAATCCCACCACATCCAACCCCATGCCCTCCTCACCTTCTCACCCCCCAACTACAGAAAATGGCTGCACAGGATACCATGTTTTACCTCACACAATTTTCCTTAAGTCTTAATTATTTGGGCTGGAGTGGCCTGGGGTTTGCTTTCCCATGGTGCCAGCAGGATTTCCAAGCTCTTCAAAACATTCCAGGTCAGGGGAAAGGGGTGGAATCTGGCTCTCCAGATGCCACTGTATAAGGTGGACATAGGTCTTCCAGGTTGGGTTTCCCTTAGGCCCATTCATTAATTCATTTATTTATCTATTAGTGCATGTGCCAGGCACTGTTCTAAACTCTGGGAACACAGTAATGAACAAGACTGAGAAAACTCCTACCCTTGAGGAGTTTGCACTCCAATGAGGGGAGAGGGGCAATAAAAATATAACCACATAGATCAGAATACATCAAATAACAGATAAGTGCTCTGTAGAAAAAGGGGAAGAAAGCAGGATTGTAGGATTGAGAATGATTAGAAGGAAGAGGGTGATGTAGGTGAGGGGGTGGTGAGGTCACCTCTCTTAGGAGAAGACAAGCGATCTAGGATTTAAATGATGCAAAGGAACCAGCCTGCAGAAGACCTGGGAAAGGAATGTTCCAGACACAGAGAACCACAGATATCAAAGCACAGAGCCAGGAGTGAACTCGAATGGATCATCAAATGGAAGGAAAACACATGTGCCCAGAGCCTGGAAGGAGGATGAAGTAGGACACAGAGGTAGGGCCATCACCTGTGGGCTCATCAGCATGAGCTACAGACATGCGTGTAAGATCAGACATGCCTAGTCTGTGCAGGTCAGGGTGGGGTAGGTGGGCAATACAGGCTAAACCTGGCTCAAAGTGGACATCTGTCCTCACTGCCTCATAATTAGCAATTATGATTCTTGGGCCCAGGAAGGCATTGATGTGCAGGGCAGCATCTGGCTCTTCTCCTGCTTGCCTGAGCACCTACGGAAATAAGAACTGGGCTATAGCACACCTTACCAGTACACCTCAATCAATTCCACATGAGACACATTCAACAGCCCATTTTGAAAAGGACCCTACTAAATTCTTCCCATTTAGTCTCCATTTGGGAGAAGAGAAATGGGATGGCCCAGTCTCCTCATTATATTATATATACACTCCTTTATTTAATCTTCCAGCAATCCAATGAGGGGAGAATCATTAATCCTGTTTTTTCAGGCAACCAATCTGAGGCTCAGAGAGTTTCATCAACTCCCCAGTGGAGTATGTGGCCACACCCAAAATACAACACATTATTTTTCAGTGAAACATGAATATTTACACTAAGTAAGACAGATAAAAATACCATCATTTCAGACTGGTCAGCAAATGAATTACTTAAAAAAAAAAAAAACTCTTTTGTTTTCAGTGCTTTAGGCAAAAGGGACTATGAACCTATACTTGGATGACTCCAAAATATTCATCTGTTAAAGGACGAAACAAAATTTTCCTAACTGGATCCCAGACTTCCTAGGAAAAAAAAAGAAACTGAGAACCATTACTGAATACTTACTGTGTGTGCATTGTTCTAAATTCTCACAACCCTATGGAGCAGACAGTGTTAGGTTGGGACAAGGAGGAAGGGAAACAGATGCTTTGTCTAGGGGTTTCTATTGAGAAATAAATGACGTTAGGAGATGCTTTGTCTACGAGGAGGAACAAATTGACCAGAAGGGGGCTTCCAAGAAGGAAAAGATGATGTGTCAAGGGGTGCCCAAGGACTGACCAGACATTTGGTCTATGATAGAGGGTCTCCAAGGAAGGACCAACCAGAACGAGGTAGAAAGGCCACAAAGTGGAGCTATGATCAAGGCCATAAATGAGGGTCTCTGGAGCATGCGTACAAGTACGGTGACAGTATCCTCAAGTGACCCACCCTCATTAACATAATAAAAATCACACCCACCAGTGCCATGACAGTTTACAAATACCATGGTAACCCCTGGAAATTGCCTTACATGGATAGAAAAGGGGAGGGTTCCCAGTTCCTGGAATTCTCCACCTTTTTCCAAGAAAAACCATGAATATTCCACCCCCCCACTTAACATAAAATTAGGGAATCAGTATAAAAAGGAAAATCTTGCTAAATTCGGGGTCTCCTCCACACACGGGGTTGACCGATTCCTTCTCTGTAATGTACTATGCTTTAATAAACTTTGGTGCTTTGCTTGCCTGCATCTGCTCAGTCTGCTCATTTGTTCTGCCAACTTGGTACCAGTAACCATTCTTCAGTACCAGGAGCCAAGAACCAGGGAACACAGGGACCTGACATCTGGTCCCCACACCTGACAATAGGTATTTTTATTATTTCCATTTTACAAAGGAAATGAGGCCCAAAAGGGTGAAGTAAACTGCAGAGCCAGGGCTTGAACGTAGGCAGAAACTGGGGTTTTGTCTCTCACTGTAAATGGGAAACAGTGAAATCTGAAGCTTTAGATTTAGAAGCTACACAGCGCAAGCCATTCAAGGAAAGGAGTCACTGGTCACCCCCAGAAGAGGTACTTCCTGCTTCAATCCAAGAGGAGCAGACAAAAGGGCACAAAGACTGAATGAGGGACCAGCGCCCCTCAGCTGGAGGTCGGACTCACACCTGTGACACCAACAAGCCTCTGAATGGTCAGACCCCAGGATGCCAAGCCCCTGTGTGACTTTCCAGTGTGGACGAACCACATGGTCTCCCTGGGGGCCTTCTGACAGAGGAAAACAGAGAGAAGAAAAGAGAGTTAATTAAGATTACATGGACAGTATTACATATTTCAAGCCAGCTATATTTTGCTCCTAAATGAGAAAAATAGCATTCACTCTCTTGAGCTGAGACACTTCCAGACTCACATCCAGAGCAGGGAGATACTGCTAGAAAATACAGAAATTAACATCGCTCCTGGCCCAGCTTGCTCCCTACTAAGCAAATAATTTCAAGAGAAGCCTGATGCCTCTGGGTCTATGATAAGATGTTTCTGTTCCTGCTTATCTCACTTCAGGTTTCTTGTGACAGAAATATGTGTGTGTGTGTGTGTGTGTGTGTATGTGTGTGTGTGTGTGTGTGTGTGTGTGTGAGAGAGAGAGAGAGAGAGAGAGAGAGAGAGAGAGAGAGAGAGAGAGAGACCAAAGAAAGGGTTTTTGTCCTTGCCAACAATCAGAAATCACACCTTGCCTGGAAATTTATGAAGAAACACTTGCTCAGAATCCCGTCGTCAACCACAGATTTTCATCATTTTACACAGAAAAAACACCATTTGTTGAACCGTGCCTATGTCCTTTACAGACGTTATGGTGGAAAGTCTCAGAAGGCTGCCCCATGAGTATTATTAACACCATTTTGCAGAAAATGTACTGAGCTATCTGTTAGCTGTGAGCCAAGCATGGAACCTGCCACTTTGTGTGATTACTACATTTCATGCAATGACATCAAAACTCCGAGGCACAATTATTTCCATGCATTAGGTGTGCAGGCTGAGGCTCAAAGAAGAAAAGTAAGCAGTAGTGGTATACAAGGCTTTGCAGGCAGGAAGCCTGGTTTGATGCCACTGGATTAAGTTTTAAATCTCTCTAAGTCTCATCAAGTTTTAAATTAACATCTAAGTTTTAAATCTCTCTAAGTCTCACTTTCCTCCTCTCTAAAATGGGCTATGACAGTTGATCACAGTGGAGCATCTCAAACTTTGATGTGCACAAAAATCACCTGAGATCTTGTTAAAATGCAGTCAGGAGGTCTGGGACGGAGCCTGAGACTCTGCATTTCTCACAAGCTCCCAGGTGATGCCTGTGCTGCAAGTCTGGGGACGACATTTTGAGTGGGGAGGAGCCCCCAGCTTCCCCACAGGAACAGGGTGGTAAGGGGGACTGCCAAACAGAGGTAGTTCAGAAGTGTCCAAACACTTTCTCTTTGCAAGCCAAGGACCCCAGGGGACATGTGCAGCAGCCCTTAGTCTATTCTGGAAAAGGTCAAAACAGTTTGGAGGCAGCTGGTTTATTACTCTAAAGAGCTTAGATAGGGCTAAGAGGATCATACCCTGACCGGAAAACCAGACATTTTGATAGAGGCAGGAGGGATAGGTGATCGGGAATTATGGGTCCCTGAAATAAGGGCAGGCTGGGGGGATCAACAGCACTGATTCCCCTGGGTGCTGGAGGAGTGCAGGAAATGATGCACAAGGGAGGACCTGGAGTTGTCTGCACTCTGCTACACAGGACTGTGAAGTAGCACTGGAACATCTTGTAAATAGGGAACTTGAGGCTCAGTTCCATTTTTGGCAATTGCTTCTAAAGTTTGAAATGACCTGAAATGTTCTCACTATCCAAGTGAGGCAATAATATATTATGATGGTGCTTTAATAGCTTTTAAAATTGTATCAAACTTTACAATTAATCAGCTGAGTCATCTTTCCTACCTCTATGGTTTTCACCTATGAAAATTTAATTTGCTGAGGCTTATGAGCCAGATGTTTTAGGCAAAACCCAGGTCAGATTCTTCTGGTCTACCTATGTATGGGTTTAATTCCCTGGGCTATATCAAACAGCATCCTCTTTTCCAGGTTGTTTAATCAATGGTCCTGTCTTGGAAGACATCTATGCAAGGTTAGCTTTGGCAAGTTCTTTGTGTTCTTGACTATTCTATGATGGAAATCCTGTCTAAAAATTAAAATTCTTTATGCTTCACATGCCCTAAATGTTGTAAGTGACATAGGGAAGGCAAAAGTAGATTAAAGAAGTGCAAGAGAAACATTGGCTACTGCACCCAGGGCAGAGACATCACTGGCTCCTTTAGGACCAAGGCATGAGCAAGAGGCCATTCTAGAGCCCCACCCTCAACAGACTGCACTGTCCTGGGGCCCAGCTTGCTAAGGCTGACGCACAACAAAAGAGCTGCTGCTGACCACAGGACTTAGGCACAAGCAATCGCATGATACTGTGGCCTGAGGCAAAAGCACTGTCAAGGCTAAGGTGCAAGTCACATGCACATTCCTCACCGACCAGCCCAGGATGCCATCACTGAAGGCAGCAATACCCCCCCCATGGCAAGGCAGCAGTGCAGACACTGCTGCCCCCACCCATTCTGCCAGTGACCTGGGGACCACCCAACCCTTGAGTACCACAGCCAGTGCCTGTATACACATTGGAGGGCCTGAGGACAAGATGGCCCAGCTCAGCTTTGCCTTTCCAACTGCACCCTCCCTCTATGCCAGAGCACACAATCCAGAGGGCCAGGGGATTGCTTAGCCCAGTTCATAACTGTTGGTACCGGAACACTCCACCTGGGGACCTGAGGTTGGGCTACCCATCTGGCTGCTAGCACCAGAGCTGGCACCTACCTGTTCATACCACCTGCACAATGGGGATTGGCCTGCCCAGCCCATAACAGCTACCACCAACACCAGCACCCAGCACTCAATACCCAAAGGGTTGTCCTGCCATTGCCACTGCCATCATCAAACCATGCCAGCTGCCTAGAGGCCTGAGAACCCACCCACCCATCCGGCCCACAGCTGCCACTACTAGCATTCAGGTAAGCCACCTGGAGGCCCAAGAATTGACCCACCTGAACCCACTAACACTGGTGCCAGCATATACCACCTTGGTGCCCAAGGACAGGCACACTCAGCCCACCACTGACACTATTGGGGCCCAAAGAATGGCCTACCTGGTGTCCCAGTCCCCAGAAAAGCTGTACCACAGCCTCCACTAATAACTACACCCTAAGCCACTGAGGAAATCTCAGATACCACTGACACTATTTATAGCCAATAAAATCATACAAAGACTACACTACTGCATGCACCCAGAATCACAACCAAAGTGCCCTACACAACCAATGCCATAGATTCATCCTCAGGAAAAAGTCCTCCCCCATGAAACCAAATTCAAAAATTTGGAAGAAGTGAGTGATAAAACAGATGTACAGATATCAAAATACATTTGGAAGCTTCAACAATAGACCAGATCAAGCAGAAGAAAAAAAATCTCAGAACTTCAAGAAAATTCTTTCAAAATAACCCAGTGAAATAAAAATTAAAAAAAAAGAATTAAAAAGAATAAACAAAATCTTCAGGATATATGGGACACAATAAAGCAATAAAATATACAAATTATAAATATCCCAGAAGGCAAAAAGAGAACAAAAATATTTGAAAACTTATTTAATAAAATAATAGGTGTAAACTTCCCAAGTCTAGTTAGAGATTTAGATATCTAGATATAAGAGGCCCTGCAATCCCCAAACAGATACAATGCAAAAAGTTCCTCTCCACAGCACATTATAGTGAAAATGTCTACAGTTAATGACAAAGAGAGAATTCTAAAACCATTAAGAGAAAGGAGTTTAGTCACCTATAAAGGAAACCCCGACAGACTAACAGTGGATTACACAACAGAAATATTACAGGCCAGAAGAAAACTATATATTGAATTATATATTCAAAATACTGAAAGAAAAAATAATTGTCAGCCAAGGATACTATATCCAACAAAATTATCCTTCATAAAAGAAGGAGTAAAAAGTCTTCCCAGAAAAGCAAAAATTGAAGGAATTCATCACTACTAGATCAGCCCTACAAGAAATGTTCAAGGAAGTCCAAAACCTGGAAGTGAAAGAACAACATTTATCATCACCATAAACACATGAAAGTATAAAACTCAATGGTAAAGCAAATACACAAATGAGAAAGAAAAAGAACACAAATACACAAATGAGAAAGAAAAAGAACACAAATGATACTTCTACAGATAACTGCCAAACCACAATGACAAAAAATAAGAGAAAAAGAAAGAAATAAAGAATATGCAAAACAACCAGAAAATGATTAGCAATGTGACAGGAACAAGACCTCACATAGCAATAATAACTCTGAGTGTAAATGGCTTAAAAATATAGACTGGCTAAATGGATTGTAAAAATACAATCCAACTATATACTACCTACAAGAAACAAACTACCTGTAAAGACATGTATAGACTGAAAGTAAAGAGATGGAAAATGATATTCCATGCAAATAGAAACTGAAAGGGAACAAGAGTAGCTATACTTATATCAAATAAGATAAACTTTAAGCCAAAAACAGTAAAAAAGAAAAAAAGACAAATAAGGTCATTATATACTGATAAAAGGATCAATCTAGCAAGAGGGAATAACAATCCTAAATATATATACACCCAACACCAGAGCACCCAGATTCATAATGCAAATATTACTAGATCTAAAGAGAGAGATAGACTGCAATATAATAAGAGTGGGGGACTTCAACACCACACTCTCAGCATTAGACAAATCATCTATACAGAAAATCAACAAAGAAACACTGGATTTAAGCTGCACTTTAGACCAAATGGACTTAAAAGACATTTACAGAACATTTTACCCAACAACTGCAAAATACACATTCTTCTCATCAGCACATGTAACATTTTCCAAGATATACTACATGTTAGGCCACAAAACAAGTGTCAACAAAATTTTTAATATCAAAATTACATCAAGTATCTTCTCAGACCACAATGGAATAAAACTAGAAATCAATACCAAAAGGAAGTTTGGAAACTATACAAATACATGGAAATTAAAACAACATTCTCCTGAATTACCACTGGGTCAATGAAGAAATAAAGATGAAAACTTAAAAATTTCTTGAAACAAGTGAAAATGGAGATACAACATACCAAAATTTGTGAGATATGGAAAAGGCAGGACTAAGAGGGAAGTTTATAAATGCCTACATCCAAAAAGTAGAAGAATTTCAAATAAAAAATCTAATGATTCACTTCAATGAACTAGAAAGCAAGAAAAAACCAAACCCAAAATAGGCAGAAGGAAAGAAATAATAAAGATTATAGCAGAACTAAATAAAATAGAGACTAAAAAATACAAAAGATCAATGAAACAAAAAGTTGGTTTTTTGCAAAGATAAACAAAAGTGATAAACTGCTAGCTAGAATAACCAAGAAAAGACCCAAATAAACAAAATCAGGAATGAAAAATGAGATATTACAACTGATACCAAAAAAATACAAAAGATTACCAGAGACTATTATGAACAACTATAGGCTAATAGACTACGAAACCTAGAGGAAATAGATAAATTCTTAGAACTACAAAACCTACCAAGGTTTAATAGAATGAAATAGAAAGAAGAAATAGAAAACCTGAAGAGATGAAAAACAAGGAGCGAGATTGAATCAATAATAAAAAGTCTCCCAACAAAGAAATGCCCATGACTGGATGGATTCACTGCCAAATTCTACCGAACATATAAAGAAGAATATATACTGATCCTCTTCCAACTATTCAAAAAAATTAAAGAGAAGGGAATTCTCCTATAACTCATTCTACAAGGTCAGCATTCCCCTGTTGCCAAACAAGACAAAGAAACAACAAGAACAAAAAGAAAACTACAGGCTAATAACCCTGATTAACATGAACACAAATATCCTCAACAAAATACTAGCAATATGAATTCAGCAGCACATCACAAAAATAATATACCATGATGAAGAGAGACGTATACCAGGGACACAAGGATGGTATAACGTACACAGATGAATAAATATGATACATCACATTAAC
This sequence comes from Propithecus coquereli, assembly GCF_000956105.1. Lineage (NCBI taxonomy): Eukaryota > Metazoa > Chordata > Mammalia > Primates > Indriidae > Propithecus > Propithecus coquereli. The sequence continues at coordinate 12,693,544 of NW_012134969.1, read as the reverse complement.
AAAACGAAGGACAACACAATATGATCATCTCAATACACACAGAAAGAGCATTTAATAAAATTCAACACCCCTTCATGATAGAAACTCTCAATAAACCAGGCATTGAAGGAACATACCTCAAAATACTCAAGGCCATATATGACAAACCCACAGTTAACATCATACTAAATGGGAAAAAGCTGAAAGCCTCCCTCTTAGAACTGGAACAAGACAAGGATGCTCACTTTCACCACTCTTATTAAATATAGTACTCAAAGTCCTGGCTAGAGCAATCAGCCAAGAGAAAGAAATAAAATGCATCCAAATTGATGAAAAAAAAAAAAGGAAGTCAAATTGTCCTTCTTTGCAGATGACATGATCTTATATTTAGAAAAACCAAAAGACTCCACCAAAACCTCTTAGAATTGTTAAGTGAATTCAGTAAAGTTGTAGGATACAAAATCAACACACAAAAATCAGTAGCATTTCTATATGCCAATAATGAAATAACCAAAAAATAAATCAAGAAGGCAATCTCATGTACAACGGTTACAAAAATAAAATAAAATACGCAGGAATAAATTTAACTAAGAAGGTGAAAGATCTCTATGAGAAAAACTACAAAACACTGATGAAAGAAATTGAAGAAGACACAAATGAAAATACATCTCAAGCTCATGAATCAGAAAAATTAATATAATTAAAATGACCATACTACCCAAAACAACCTACAAATTCAATGCAATCTCTATAAAAATATCAGTCATTTTTCACAGAAAAAGAAGAAAAAAATCTGAAAATTTGTATGGAACCAAAAAGAACCAGAATAGCCAAAACTATCCTGAGAAAAAGAACAAAGCCAAAGGCATCACATTACCTGACTTCAAAGCATATTACAAGACTATAGTAATCAAAGCAGCAGCATGATACTGGTATAAAAATAGACACATAGACCAATGGAACAGAAGAGATAACCCAGAAATAAATCCACACATTTACAGCCAACTGATTTTTGTACAAGGCATCAAGAACATACACTGGGTAAAGGACATCCTCTTCAATAAACGGTGCTGGGAAAATCGAATATCCAAATGCAGAAGAATGACTGGATCGCTATCTCTCACCATATACAAAAACCGTCTCAAGATGGATTAACAACTTAAACGTATGACCCAAAACTATAAAAAATACTAGAAGAAAGCATAGGAAAGACATTAGAACATTGGGCTAGGCAAAGATTTTATAGCTAAGATCTCAGAATCACAGACAACCAAAACAAAAATAGACAGATGGGACTATATTCAAATAAAAAGGTTTTGCACAGCAAAGGAAACAATCAAGAAAATGAACAGACAACCTGCAGAGTAGAAGAAAATATTTACCAACTATTCATCAAACAAGGGCCTAATATCCAGAATATACAAGGAAATCAAACAATTCAACAATTAGAAAAACAAATAATCCCATTATAAAGTGGACATGAATAGACAATTCTCAAAACAAGACATACAAATGGCCAACAGATATATGAAAAATGCTCAATATCACCAATCATCAGGAAAATGCAAGTGGAAACCACAGTGAAATATCACCTCACACCTAATAGAATGGCTAAATATCAAAAAGACAAAACATAACGAATATTGGTGAAGGTGAAGAGAAAAGGCAAGCTGTGCCTGTGGTGCTCTTATGGTCATTACTGGACACGCACAGGTGGCAAAAGATTTGCGTCACCCAACATGCACAGATCAAACAAAAGTGATGCTCTGCCTTGTTTCAGCTCCCATCTGTAAATAAGTGTCCTTTTTGTGGTCTATTCAGGGCCACATTTTTTGCATTGTTGCGCTTTGCTTTTTTCTTTTGTTTTGTTTGTTTTTTTGGTGACTTTGCTATTTAAAAGGCCCCTGGGCATGGTACTGAAGTGTTGTCTGGTTTCCCTAAGCACAAAAAGACAGTGATATGTCTCACAAAGAAAATACACGTGTTAGATAAGCTTAATTCAGGCAGGAGTTATAGCACGGTTAACCATTGGTTCGATGTTAACGAATTGATGATATATATTTAATATGGTGTCTTTAAACAGAAGCACATATAAAACAAGATTATGTATTGATTGGTTGATGAAAATGTTGAGACAAGAGGCTCACAGGACACTAGCCCTATATTTCCCCTAGAAGCACAATTTGGTATTTGCTAATTAGTGTTTGCAGAGACTATATAGAACGTAAGTACTGCAATTCATGTGAATCAACTGTATTATGAATTATGTTATAATTTAAATCAAATTTGGATAAAAACAAACAGCGAGATACAATTGTTCTATGGTCCTCATTAAAAATACCCAAAATGTCTGCCTCATTCCTAGACATTTCCTAATACCAGATGCCCTTCTGGGCATCGACAGGCCTCCAGCTCTCAAATGTTTAGGGCCTCTGAGCAGATGTGGCAACAACAGTTTGACTTTATTTCATATCTAGACCCTTTCTAAATAAATTAAGACCTTTTCTTTTCTGCTTATCTGGTAAAACTAAGGAGAGTATTATAGAGCCCTATCTCTCTCATACACAGTGAAGTAAGATTACAATGTATTAGAAACCGGAAAGAGACCAAGTTAAAGTTGTCAGTCTTTGCGTACATTACTAAAGCCTCAGCAAGCATTAGGAAAGACACAAATAACCACTGCCCTAGTCAAAGTAATTTCAGAGAATGACATCCCATTTCCCATTTTTATTATGACCCAGCTCCCAGAATCCTCCATAGTAGATGAAAAATTCAGGCAAGGACATGAAGAAACAGAAGAGGGGTAACCTACATTCTCCTCTAACATTAACCTAGAAATAACTGTAGAGGTCATTACTCTGAGAAAACAGATTCATGATTTTTTTTTATTACCTACTTTAAAATGTGTGACATCCTATTTCGAGCCTTCATCATGGTGCTAGATAACTTACCACACCTGCCAAAGCCGTCTCTGCCTCCACCTCTTCTCATGCCCTCCAATTCCTCACAACTCCAGACTGAGATTTTTTGTCTAAGTTCCCCACAGTTCTCAGGGTAAGGTTCAAAATCCACCGTGGATGATAGTTAGAATAGATTAGGTCATGCTGCTATAACAAACAATTCCAGAAATCTCAGTGGCTTAAAACTACAAAAGTTGATCTTTCACTATACTGTCTGCCCAGTACAGATTGGCAGGTTAGGTCCAATCCATGTGGTCACTGTATCTTGAGATGCCACCATTTTTCCATGATGCCTTTCAGAGCTCATCACTGCAAGGGAAGAGCAGAGCTGGAAATGCTGTAGCCAGA
>NW_012134969.1:12686165-12688354 GCF_000956105.1 Propithecus coquereli | reverse complement strand
ATATTCCTAGCCCAAGTAGCAAATCCAGCTCCTCTTGTGCTGGAGGATGGGAAAGAAGAAAATGCATCCTTGATTCGTCTCTAACTGCATGGGATGCAAGTGCTGCACGAAGGCCCCATGGTCGGCTTGCTCTGCAGCAAACAAATCATAGGTTTCACAATCCTAATGCTGGCTGTCCAAGAGGAGCCACTTTAACGCGTGACTACTCTACTTCTCTGGGGCGTATGACCAGCCAGTAGCCATTAGTCACCTTGTCTGTCCCTAGCTCAAAAGTCGGATAATGTACTGCTCTGGAAATGTCATCCGGGCTTTTTAATACTTGAGTTCTTGGCTGAACTGCGCTTTGAAGTGGCATGCTTAGAGGAATGAAAGGATAAAGGAGATTTTTTATTTCCTGCGGAGAGGGAAGAGTGCAATTATCTCAGCAGGCATACTTCTTCCTTCTATTTCTTCCCTTTCCTCTTCCCATCCAATCTGGGTAACAATAAAGAGAATCAATTTGCAAAATGAAGCTAATGGCTGAGTTGACAGTGGCATTTTCATTGGTATGTGGACGTAGAAAGCGCCTTGATTCACAATGTCTGTTTCCATGGAATGCTCGCCGCATCATTCAGATATAAGCATCACCGCACTTATAAATATTAGGGATTTTAAGACAAGAGAAAAATAATTATTTGGGAGAAGAATGATTGGCTGTACCAGGGGTCAGTTGAACAGTGCCTGAGGGTGGTGGATCCACTGGGTCAGAAAGCCCTGTTGCTATGGCCATCAGTGATGACTCCTCCTCACGCCAGTGGCATTTGGAAGGTCAAGGTAGATGTCATGGCTGGAGTGGTGACTCATCAGGCTTTGCCTCCTCTGTAAAGTGTGGTTCTTTAGGAACAAGGAAGCTGGTGCAAGGAAAGCCCTGGGCTGATTCCCTGGTTGGGCACAGCCACCTTGGAGAGGATGGGCATTCCCCTCTCCTCCTGCGGAGACTCCTAGGAAGGTCAGCTGAGGTGACACGGTGGATCTTGTAGCAGTGAGAGCTCCACGTGACCATGAGTAGGTGAAAAAACATGTTTCATTAAGACATGAAGGTGATTTCTGAGCTGCTCTTAAGGGATTTCTTGCTTATAGAGGGAAACCAGGATATAATTTTAACTCAAGAGGCAACTTTGTACAGAAGGACAAAAGCCAGAAAAATTGGCATTTCTATTCAAATTTATTTAGGCTCCTTTTTAATATCCTTTAATGATTGAATCATTTTTATCTGATCAGGAACTTGTCATGCTTTCCTTTCTTAGAAGACTTCATAGGAGATAGTCTGTTTTTACTTCTATTATCATTTGTTTAATATGTTCTAAATAGATAATTTTTAAAAATTGATTAAATCCACATTACTTTTAACATTGGAAGGCATCACATATGAAAGTTCCCTACACCCTATGGTGTTGGGGAATGACAAGCCCTCTTCCTTCTAACTTAGCCTTCTGCCTTTTGAAATTGAAGGATGTATTACTGCTATCATAATTTAAATTAAAGTGCTTTCCTAGCAGTCCCCAGTAACCTGTCTTGGACATCTCTTTTGCCTATCCAAATTCCATAGAAATTGTTCTCTCAAAAGTTCAACGTTTCTTTTAACGCAAAGGATTTTTAAGCATAACATCAATATATCTCTGTATATTACAATAGAGATCTAAACTATTTGACAATCCTATTTTTCTAATCATCTCTTGAATGCCCAATGCCTTCTCATGAGATTATGGTTGTGAGGTTTCTTAGAACTGAAGCTGCTGAGGTATCATGAAAACAGAGAGAGTTTGGCCTCGTTCTTGAGGTGAGACCCCGGACCAGCGATCAAATGTGTTTTGTTTCTACTTTTTATTTTCTTAAAGAAAAGTTGCCTTATTTCCATGCTAATGTAGGCATATAATCAGATTATTTCTCACTTGTATTCCTTACATGGAGGAAAAGGAGGAGGATGGGAGAGAGGAAGGGGCAGTGCAGGGTCCACACCGGAGGAGATTAGGGAATATCAGCGTGAGCTCACGCCCTAGCTTTGCAATTCCAAATCTCTCCCCCTACCTTTGTCTCCTGGCCTCTTTTTCCTCTTTCAGGAGCACTGTCTCCTCCCTCCTTGTGTCTATCTTTATATTGTATTAAACTAGAAATAACTGCCCATGTGACCTTCCCCTAAAAACCCTATA